>NC_041383.1:56483727-56498291 GCF_002162155.2 Triticum dicoccoides
AAAAACAAGAACTCCAAGATCTAGATGCAAGGGATTCCCCTCACATAGAGGAGAAAGTGATTGGTGGAAATGTGGATCTAGATCTCCTCTCCCCCCCCCCCCAAATAAATTAGGAAAAATCCATGAAGGGATTGAGAGATAGCAAGCTCGAAGAAGGTCAACAATGGGAGAAGAACACGAGCTAAAGGGATAAGGTCCAATGGGGAAGAAGACCCCCTTTTATAGGTGGGCAAAAATCCAACAGTTATCCCCATTCTCAGCCCGCAGCGGGCGGTACTACCGCTCAAGGGAGCGGTACTACCGCTGGCTGCAGCTGTACTGCCGCTCGGCGCAGCCTTACTACCGCTGGGACCTCGCACTGCACCTAAGGGGGAAGGAACAGAGAGGAGGGCCATTGAGCGGCACTAGTAGCGGTAGTAGGGGCGGTACTACTGCTTACAAGCGATACTACCGCTCCTACTGCCGCTGCTACTGCCGCTGAACCCTACACAAGACACGCAGGTCTCGAGTCGAGGCGGTACTAGCGCGGAACCGGAGCCGTACTACCGCCTGTGGCCATGGGCGGTACGACCGCTATGAAACAACGGTACTACCGCCTATGGCTTTCAGCGGTACTGCCGCTCCGGGGCCGCGATACTGCCGCTCCAGCGCCTCCCTTATGCCACTTCCACGAAAACAAGTATACTTCAAGGAAAACCAGAACTGCCACAACGTTTGCAAATGAGCTCCGAATTGAGCAAACTCAAGCTTGTTGGATAGAAGACAACGAGTAGCATCAAAACAGCGAAGAACCAACATAACGTCCAACATCGAAAACATCATATAAGATGCATGTGAACTCCGTTTTCAATGAACTAGAGCTTGTCATGAAGATGACCAAGCTCTAAAACTCACAAAGAGAAACACCAAACAAGGACCAAGAAAGATGATGCAAGGATGCAATGGTTTGAGCTCTCTACGAATGATACGATCAATCTACTCATCGAGGGCCCCCCTTGATAGTACGGCAACTGATCCTATAACCCGGTCTCTCAACTTCCACCATGAGACCGGTAAAACATAAACCTATCAAGGGCAAACCTTTGCCTTGCGCATAATCCACTTGAGTTAGATGATGACGATCTTGTCCTCCTCAAGATGGACCACCTTTCTTGATTGCGTTGGGTCGATGAAGACCAGTTGATTTCTCCCCCATAAACCACTATGGGTGAGCCACTCTTCTGCACATCTTCACAAGTCCATTGTCACCATAATGGACGGCAAGCTTCAAGCACTTGATCTCTTCGTGATGCTCCACTTGCACACGGCAATCTTGATGACGATCGCCACTTGATGTAATCCTCTCCATGGGTTGTATGATATCTTCCTCTTGACTCAATCCCATGGACACATACCTAACCCCACATAGAACTCTCACATAGACCATGGGTTAGTACACAAAGCGCAATGGACCATGCTTACCATACCATGGGATCCCTTGATCCCTCTTGGTAAATCTTCTATGCTTTGTGAGTTGATCAACTTGATTCACTCTTGACTTAGTCTTGATCAACCTTGAATCTTTCCAACTCTCTTCATTTGGATGATGTCTTGAAAGTAAACACGAATAATCACACAATCTTCTTCTTCAAGACATGCTTTCAATAAGTTCAACACTCACATGACCAATTTTTCGATAATTCCTTAATAGCACCTTGGTCAACTCATAAACTCCTTGAAACCAACACATGGACTTCAAGAAATGTCTATGGACAAATCCTTCAAATATAACTCAATGCAGCCATTAGTCCACAGAGAATGTCATCAATTACCAAAACCACACGTGGGGGCACCGCATGTCCTTTCATTAGTTAACTTAATGGTCAAAATTAGCCTCAAAATACCTACGGGACTTTGTAAATTCAAACGAAGGTAGAAACTAACTCAGGAGGAGAAACTAGAAGAAAGCTTTGCATGCTGCCATCGAATAATTAACCACGGGAATCACTTGGTGAGCATGGACATGACAAAATACCTAGGAGACTTAGGCCCTGTTTGTTTGGACTTATGCTTCACCTTTTTCACTTTGGATAAAAAAACTTGTATTTAGAGTCTTTCGGTTCTGGCTTTTGGGTTATACCCTCATATAACAACTAGCGTAGTGGCCCGCGCATTTGCGCGGCTAGATTTGTAATCATCAATCTCTCACATTTAACATAGACCTGCTAAAGGACTCATAATATTTTACTTGCATAATCTAGAGATCGTTGGATATCTTCATCTTCACGAGCTGGTGGTAAATGTTCGTTGCCATGATCTCGTATGGAAATCTGAATTGATACTAACCTTGAGACATGGTTGAGAATGCGGAGCACCTAGTATTACACAAATACCCCAATCTATCATTAATTTGTGGTACATTTGATAGAAGCTCAATTGATAAACAATCACTCACTCCATTCGGGTTTATAAGGTCTAATAGTATTCTGAGATTTGACCACCAATAAGCTTGATATATATGACATATATGTTATAAAAGTTACATCCATGAAATCTTCTTTCAAATACAAATTCAATGATATACTTTTTTGTGAGACCTGAATATCATATATTATTGGTGTAACTGATGGTCAAAGAAAATCTCAACATTATGGTAACAAAAAATTTCTCCTTTAACTACAATGTGTTGGTAGGAACCATCAATGAAGACAAATAACACTGTGGTCTTCAGCTCGTAATATAACCCATGTACTGATCTTGGGATTTTAGTTCCTTATACACTCCTTTCCTTTTGGGTCGATCTTCGTTCCAGAAAGTTTCAAAATATTTTTTGTGAGGACTAAATGTTAAAAATGAGAGCTTATACCATGATACTCTTTATATAATTTAACATGATTGTCGTTACAACTTATGTACGAAAATATATTCTCCTAGTTAATGTCATGATAGCATTTCCTTGTAATTGTGTTCATCTGCTTTCTCTTATTTCACATGCCCATTTATGAACATGTATTTAAAAAGAAAGTATCACAGAATAAACGATACCTATCAATTTGTTTAGAGAAATATATAGTATTTTAGTACTGCAACTTAATTTGCACATACAAATGAATCAATTGACACTCTTACCCCTGCATTGCATTACTGGTGTATAGAATTGCAACAAAAAATCACCATGATTAATACTAATTAATTAAGTAAAAAAGTTCCAAGTCAACTGAGTGTGGCTGCCACGTTGAGTCACTACCAACACTTTGGTAGTCAAAAATCAAGTTGGTCTACAAAAGAACACAACACTACATTATCTATTACTCCCTCCGTTCGTAAATATAAGTTTTTGAAGAGATTCAACTATGGACTACATGTATGTGGTCCATAGTGAAATCACTACAAAGACTTATATTTAGGAACGGAGGGAGTATATGTGAGCTTTTAGATTTAAATGGAGTAACACCCATAGAAAAGAAAATGATACTTATAAAATTTCTTTTTTTAAAATATTTTCATATAAACATGTACACTGAAGGAACAATTCAGACATTTCACTCATGGCAATCCAGTATATTAACATAACATTCGAGCAAGGTGTGCAACCAAGTCAGGTGCTCCAACCAAGAGTTCTAAAGAAGATTTAGGACATGTGGAATCACATTATTTCTTGAGCCTATAGAGAAATCATGTTAGCGTCAGAACTATACCAAGATACCATAGACGTACACCATGACATATTGTTTTTACTCCTAATGGTGGAGTCTTTAAGGGAGAGAAACCTACATTTATATAAATATAATATATTCATATGTTGATGGTGGAAAAAGTCCAATATAATGTACTCCCTCTGTAAACTAATATAAGAGCGTTTAGATCGCTACTTTAGTAATCTAAACACTGTTATATTAGTTTACACAGGGAGTACTATTTTGGGAATCACATATTCATACCTAGGCAGAGAAATACTGGAGTACATGGCACTTGCATGGTTGAAAAATCATGTAGCAATGACGCATATATGCTAGCACAGCTGTCCATAACATGGCAATGAGCCAGGGACGTTCTGATGCCCCTTGGCCAGCCTTGTTTTACCATGGTGGTACCGAAGGTTCACTATAGAATATTGATTTACATCCAAATTCCTCAAGTCAGTTATGTATTATGTTTACTCTGTAGCTTTCTTTCCTAAAAAATCTGCAAGACATCCACACACTTCTAGGCTTATTTATTCTCTGAAAATCAAAAAACATACATACATCTGCTTCTAACAATATGAATTTAAGATCAATTGAAAATAAATTTAGACTTAAATGAGCAAATTTGAAATCGACATTGCTGATTGCTAACGGCACAAACTCGTGCATGACCATGGGTAACATCCAAATTCCTCAAAACTTTTATGTATTAATAATGTGTATTCTGTAGGATTCTTTCCTATGAAATCTGCAATAAATCCACACAATTCTTACGCTTCTTTGTTCTCAGAGAATCTGAAAACATACACACATCGGTTTCTACAATAAAAATTTAAGATCCATTAAAAAATAAATTCAAACTCACATGAGTAAATTTGGAATCTCCACTGCTGAGTGCCAACCAAAGTTTTAGATAGCACGCTATAGCGGCGCTACACGCATCCTGACTGTGGTGTGCTACGCGAAGCTCGATTTCACGTACGAAGAGTTAGCGTGCTAATAGCGCGCTAGATATCACTTAGCGCTAAAATTGGGTCTCTAGCGTTAGCGTCCCGTGTCTCCGACCTAAAATTTTCGGTCCAAAATGAAATCGCTACGCGGGCCAAAGCCCAGGCCTACCAATAGTCGAATACCCCCAACCCTCCTCTCGAGCCAAACCCTATCCCCACTCCCGTCCTCATCTCAAACAGGAACCATGGCGACGGCCTCGAGCTGCCACTCCAGCGACTGACCTTCCTCGCCACTCCCTCCCAGCGACGGGGTATTCCACCAGGCTACGCAGCTCCCGGACGTTTCCTCTCGGCTGCTCCCTCCTAGCCACTTCCGCTGCTGACGGCGACGACCGCATCCACAAGGCGACAGAGCACCCCGTGGCGACGGTGTCCACCAGGCGACCATGAGCCAGCAAATCCCGTCAGCTGGTAAGCTCATCTATCCTCTGTTATCTCTTCTTGTGGATGCTTGTACTGCTATAGGAAAATGGTGAATAGCTGAATGTTCAAGATTCACAATAAAAATGAATCTGCTGAAGTTTTCAGTTATATACAGAATACAGATACATTGAAAGTTTATTTGCTACTGATGTACATTTTTCTATCACGTACTTTGGATTGCCTTAATCTGCCTGAACAATAACTAATTTTATTTTGTTCGCTTCTTTTTGCATAGGTGTTGGTGGCTCAAGCACTGCCTCAGTAGCAGCACTTGCACCCCCTCAAGTTGTTGATTCGGATGACCCTGCGTGGAAGTATTGCACTCTTGCAGATGTGAACAAGAAGCATTGGCAGCGATGCAACTATTGTGGCAAGATATGCACAGCTGGCATTACAAGGATAAAGTTTCACCTTTCACAAATAACGAATTGTGGTGTCTTACCATGCAAGAAGGTTCCTAGTGATGTCAGGTTGGATATGATAGCTTTGCTCCTAAAGAGTGCTGAGCTGAAGGAAAAAAAGATTCACAAGTACAAAATATAGTTCCTTGCACTTCTCACATTGAGGCCATGTGTTCCATACTTCATTTTGTTCACTTACACAGGTTCATACAAAGAAACGCAGCAGGCTACTCCATGATAGGATGAGTGATCTTGTATTTATCAAGTTCAACTCTAGGATGAAGCATAAGAGAGAGAACAAGAGTAGAGACCCAATAGAGAAGACAATCGTTGATGTTCTTGAGGACGAGGATAACGAGTTCATCACTGGAAATGATAATGTTGTTGAACATGTTGGTGATGAAGATCAAACTCAACAAGAGAGAGCTTCAACATCACAAGAACAAGGGAAAAAGAAGAAGAGGCCTACTGCGCCCCCTAGAAAGAAGAGGAAGAAAAGCTTGCAATCTCTCCTTAATAGTGTCGATGAGGAAGCTATACTTTCTGCCACTTCCAATTCTTCTACGTCGGAATCAGAAGATGAGTCTCCCTCGGCCCTTGCTGACTCAGATTAATTGCATGGTTTGGTGTACCACTTTTGTTGTTTCAAAGTGTGCTGGTGGTATGTTGTTATGTTGCTATGTCAAACTTTGCTCTGTTATGTAATGAATTGAACCATCTCCTGATATATGTCCTTATTATGTATTGTACTATATGGGGCTGTTCTTTGCATTATGACTATGAGTTTAGGACTTGCTGCTATAGTTTATGAACTGCACTATGTTATGTGGCTGTTTGCATGAGTATGGTAGGAACTACATAATACAGTATCATTTTTCTATTAACTTGGCTGTATGGTAGTTGATATATGTCCATTTTCAAGTATATATATGTCAAGTTGACGACGTAAACTACTCCTCAAGGGGGCGCAGTAGAGGGGGGGGGGTGAAATTTGCAAATTTTGGGGATGAAATTTGCAAATTTTTGGGATGGCGTAAACTACTCCTCAAGGCTTCTACCCAAGTTTGTACCAGCATATCCTACTGTTGATCCTGCTGATCATAATCTGGTAAACTTTTTCTTTCCAACTAGCCAACGTTGTGATGGCTATGTAATTTGCGTCGATTTGCCCTCTATGGAGATCAATTACATTGGCAAAGTACACTAGAGCTTACTTGACGGGGTAGGCCTAGAAATATTTGAGTTTTCAGGTGTTTGCAATGCATATTAATAACTTCCTTCTCATCCACATGCTTTACTTGATTAGACTAGTAAGCGTGCACGTGCAACGGGCACGAATGAGCGTAAAAGTAAACTTCCTTTTACATCTCAGTCATGAAACAATTATTTAAATAAACACAGTTGTTAACTGGATCATACCTAGACGCATCTTCTTAACTCATCTTTTTAGTTAGATTTTGCAATGTTGCGAAGGATATAACAAAATATGAACGAATATGCATGGGAAGTGCATGGATGAACCCGACATATGAACCTAGTTTGAAAAACACATTTTGAAATGTCAAAATATTCAGAAAAAGGTGTGTCTGGTCATCTCCATATTAAATGTGTGTGCAGAAAGTTTAATGGGAAGACAATTTTTTGTGGCATGTGCAGAAAATACAAAACATTATGTCACGAAACGCTATTTAGAAGCACTAAAATTTGTCTTTTTTGCTAGGACAAAATAAAAGACTTTTTTTTATAAAACTTTGTCCCATGGACATATTTTTGCGAACATGTATGCACACAATTTTGTTTTAAATTTTTTGACATTACAAAATGTGTTTAAAGTACATTTTTGAAAAGCGGGTTCATATTCACTTGTGTTCAAGATGTGCTGATTCGAATGTGCACAAGCTATACAATGGTAAAATAATATATAGTGATGTCAAAAGTTGGTTATAAAACCTGTCAAAAGTTGGTGATGTCAAAAACTATCAAAAGATGATCTTCATCAGGTGTTGGACTTATAAAAATATAGTGATGTCAAAATTTGGAATGTCATAAACACTCGTATCTCGAAATGAAACCTCCATGCTCGATCCTTATATACAAGAAAATAGAAATATATTTTACAATGTTACTGCAAGAGAAAATCAAGCATTTCCATGCATTGGCCAGGTTGAGACAAAGCACCTTCAGGCAAGGGTAGTTATCACTTCTCCACTTTCTCTATACAGCAAGGTGTTTTTCCACATAAACAAAATATATATTTTGTTAGGGAAAAACTTCTTTTGCAACATTGAGTTCTAACATGCAACCATCAAGGAAAGCAAATCGACATGGGAGATGAACCCATGACATGGTTGTTCATAAGTAGGTGACTTGTACTATGGTGTCATTGTGGAGGTACCAGTTCAGTGAGCAGGGCCGTACCTGAGAAAAGGGAGGCCCGGTGCGAAATCAAATTATGGGCCCTTGGCATTTCTTCCTTTTCTTAACTTTTCCATGTCATGACTCATAGTTCCTTTTTTTGACATCATGACTCGTAGTTCCTAATTCTTCTGAAGAACTGAAGAAGGTAAAACTAAGAGACAAACATCCAATGTTAAAAATTGGACATATACAGATAAAGAGGATTGAAGCTACCTTAGCCTTCAATTGCAGTCAGGCTCCAATTGATGCTGATGCACATAAGTTGCAGCGCTGGCAACAGGCAGCTAAGTGGTCGAGAGAAACACTGATATGCAACCCTACCGATTTGAGATCTGAGAAGAATAGAACACAAATAAAAAAATGGGGATTGAGAGTGGAACTTTACCTATTCAATGTTCATCGCAATGGGTTATTTGTGGAAATAGCACAGAATTAGCAGATGGGGATTGGGAGTGGAACGTTACCTATTGGAAGTTCATCGCAATGGATTATCTTGTGGTAAATGCGAAAAAAAGAAGATGGGGGATTCAGAGTGGAACCTTAGCAAGGAAATAGTGTTGATGAGGATTTAGGAATTAAGAGTAAACTAAGGATCAAGGAGTGAAGATTGATGAGGAGTAAGAAGCCGAAGAGTAGATAGAGAACCATGCGTGAGAACCTCATTTTTTTATGGAAAAAGGAGCCATGCGTTGAGGAGAGGTTGGATAATTTCTTCATGCAGGTTCCCATGTAGTAGTATTGGCTGAGTTAATTAAGCGCCAGGTTCCCATGCGTGAGGAGAGGCTAGTACGTTCCTGCCTTGATTATTTCAACCGTCCATGGTAATAAGTGTACCTACCTCCTACTAACCCCAGCAATCAACTAATACTCTCGCTGATTTGGGGGCCCCGCTGACTTTGGGGCCCTGTGCAGGCGCACACACTGCACATGCGCCTGGTACGGGCCTGTCAGTGAGAGATAGTGCAAATGCATAACATGGATGTACATCACGCTATAAGATGAAAACTTCCTAAGATTCCCATATAAAAATGAAAATGTGGAAAACATAGAGCATTTTCATTTCATAACAGGAACCTAGCTGTTTTCCTGCTTGGTGTCGAAACTAAACATTTTCATTTTGTCAAATATATTGTTCTGTTATTCACTCATGGGGCCCTGGTGTATGATAATTTATTTATTTATTGTAGCTGGATTAACTTCAGTTCAACAGATACAGTACTCAAACCTCATATTCCACGGCAGGACTTTAAATTACAGAACACAAAGAATTCTAGTGGACAACAACTCTGTTAATATGGAAGAACAAATACAAGTAAATGAGAACATATCGTATCTTGTTATTATGCAGTAATGACAATACCTATCAACAATTCAGAGCACTGCTTGTTTTCAAATATGTTCATACAATCATACGGGAAGTGGTGAGAAGGAAAATGCCATATCTTGCAACAGAAAAGAAGACTGGAAATTAGGTGAAAAATAAGAAAACAAGTTGCATGCAATCAAAACATCGCATTTTCTATATCATCTCATTTCACACCCGATGCTAACTTCTCCTTCCATCTCTGCGTCAATGTGAATACGTTGGAGAGCATGACATAGTTGGCCTCATGAGCAGGGTACTCTATAGACCTCAGTTTTGGCTGCCCAAATATAATCTGAACTTTTATTTTATTAGTCAAAGTTGAAAATATGTACATGGGCAGTGAAAAACTTTACAAAGTATGGCCTTCAAATAAAAATGCAGATAATACAAATACAATATACCTTTAGCAATACTCTACTCTATAGTTGTGCAATTGAAACCTGACGTTTGTACCTAAAACGCACTTCACCATTGACTTCTCGACGGCACTGCTCCGCAGTCAGGAGTCATTTGATTGCGTCGAGGCTGACTTCGTTCCTCAGCACCGCGCTCATGGCGTAGCAACAACTATAAAATACAGTAGTGAAGTAGCAGCAGTCGGATGTGCACCTCGTGCTCGTGTGCTTGCCGCTGAGCTGGCCTGCGCACGACACACATGACACATGCTGTCGCCAAGCTTGCCGCCCATGCGCGCTGGCCACCGCCCGCACATCGCCACCACTCGTCGGGCAGCCGCTGCTCCGCAAGGCACCCTGGCCATGCTGGCCGCGCGTGTCGCCACGACACGCTGGTTCGCGCGCTGGCCGCCGTCGCCGGCACCGATGTCCGCCGCAGTTCTCTGGTTGAGTGCGCTACCAGTTACCGCTGCCATTCCCCTGCGCAGGTGATGCGTCGAGCTCGGCCTCCTGGCCACACATATACGCGTTCCCGCCATCGCCCCAGCGTCCCACCCGCTGCCCGCCGCGTCGCGCAAGGCACGCCCAGGACCCGCTGCCTTCATGGCCATGCCATGCCTGCAGTCCGCAGAGCCCGAGTTCCACCGTGAACCGCCTCGACCACCCTCATAACAGGTCCGCCTCCCCCGCGATGCCACACGTGCCGCCCGGCCCCGCTGGACGGAGCACGCCGCCGTCGCCTGCCATCGTCAACAACCATTAGTCATCCGCCGTCGCCGCTGGGACGTTTTGGAATAACGCTAACACCGCCGTCGCTGCTTGACAAGGGCCACGCCGTCGCGGGCCGAGCGCCGCGCGCTCCGGTTCATCACCAACAGCGTGGCTCCACTCCCGCCCCCCGACGGCCTTCCCGAAGAAATCCATCTCAGCGGCGGTCAAGAATGAAGACTCATCATCCTTTGGGTTGTTTAGTTGCTTGATGGCCGCTAATTTCTTTTTCTGTTGTTGTCTTGCGTGTGTGATTGTAGGGGTCGAGGACTCGGGCGTGCAGTTTGTTAGGCGGTAGATTGAGTGGAGAGGTGGGCGCTAATCACGGAAGAGAGGTTGTGGACGCGGGGTGGAGTACGGCCAGTCAAGATAAATTGCTAAGTGCACACAGAAAATGGATTAGATCAAGGCTAGCAGTTGGACTGAGTTTAATGGGTCTAATCCTGTGGTGGTAATGGGTTCATGTATATTTATGAGGTGTGTTTAAAGAAGCTTATGTTTGATTGTTTATAGTAGAGAAATACTTGAATTTTCAACTGCTAGACTTCCTTAGCCACTCCCAATTGAAATTGGTTCATGTATACAATTATTTAATGCTCCTTCCCTTCTTAAATATAAGTTTTTCTTAGACATTTCAAATGGATTACAACATACGGATGTATGTAGACATAATTTAGAGTATAGATTCATTCATTTTGCTCTGTATGCAGTCACTTGTTGGAATGTTTAAAAAGACTTATATTTTGGAACGGAGGGAGTACTTCCTCCGTTCCGTAATATATGATTGTTTTGCAAGCTATTTTAGCTTGCAAAAATGTCTTATGTTATGAGACGGACGGAGTAATATTTTTTCACCTTGTTGTTGCATCTATGTTTTCCAGTGACATGGCTGCAGGTTGGAATGCGTAGTTAAGTAGTTTTCCTACTACCATGGATGGCAGACGGTTAACATAATTAACTCTTAGTTGCAATCTGTTCATGGCTTGCAATTTCTTTTAAATACTTAATCGCACATTTCTGTGCTAGACGCAAGCAGTAATACTTGATTCCCTTGCGGACAAAAAAGGAACTCGTGTGTGCCAAGGACGTCAAAGGTGATGTCGTCACACATACATACGTGTATCTGTTTTTAATTTTATTTAAAACAAGTAATTGCAACACTCGGCAAAGCATTTGCCGAGTTCATATGGCCTTTTGCCGAGTATTCTGGGTACTCAGGAAAGCCAGAGATTTCAGTGTACATAGGTAGAAATTTGTTGGATTTTACGTGGTGGATGTACGAGTCACAGCTTGTCACACTGCGCCGGCACCAAGAGCAACTTACCTGCCGCCAAATCGTAGACGACGTGCGTGTTCTGCTGCTGGAAGTTGCCTATGAGCGTCATATCCCTCTGGCCCGACGTACTTACCACCACGCACACCTGGCCGGACTCATGGTCCTCCGTCACGTAGTTCTCCCGCGGCAGGTCCCAGTCCGCACCCTCCAGATGGAAGATGAGCTTCGGCATGGGCGCCGTCTTCTTGGCATCCCAGGAGAAGCATATGTCGTCCTCGTCCGCGGTCTTATTGACTGGCAGTGCCACCTGCGCGATGAATGCGCTCTTCAGCTGCCTGAACACGGCATCCGGAAATGTGGTGAGGTCCGTGCCGCTGTCGATGATCGTCCCGCCGGAGCCATCGGCCTTGATCGCGAATGCCGACTCGGGAACCGGCAGCCGCGTCTCGCCGACGGTGACCCCTTTGAAACTGAGGAAGTAGTAGGAGGAGCTGTCGGTGTTCGGAGAAGGGTTCCGTACGAACGAAGTGGATAGGGTCGGCCCTGTGGCATGCGCCTTGAGGTCGCCCGCGGCGCCCAGGAACACGGGGCTGCTCTTGGCCTCGAACCTGGCGGTGAAGCAGTAGGAGAACTGCCGGACCTTGAGCTGCGAAGGCAGCGACAGTGGCCCGCGGCCGAACCCCGCGATGCCAGTCTCAGTTCGTAAAAAATTGCCAACATTGTACATGCCACAGCCAAAGCCAATATCCGGCATGGTGACCGCGCCGCCTTTGCCGTCGTCAAAGGTGAAAGAATCCCGGAGGAAGTGGCCAAATGACCTTGATTCGTCTCCATAACCGGAGACGTAGGTGCACCCGTGGAGGAAGCAGCCGTGTTCCGAATGGGCTTTGCAGAGAGGGTCGGAGCACGCGACGCTGCGGACGGTGTTGGAGGCGGCGGTGTCGAACCTGGGCAAAGGCTGGGTGAAGCACTCGGCGCAGGGCTCGCACTGCGTCCAGACGACGTCGCTGCCGGTGTCCAGCGTCAGTGTCACAGGCTGCGAGCGTGGCGCGCCGATGCTCAAGTGGATTAGGTACTCGGAGTTTACGTCCGTGTTGGCGCGTCCCACCGGTGCGGTCGCCGGGTGGGCGTTCGTTCGGGAATATGGGCAAAGATTGACAGCACGGGCCCTCGACCGAACGACCATCCGGTGGAGCAGCTCGCGTTTTGTGAAGCCGCGACCACTGTCGATGTGGGAGAGATGGGCGCGCAGGGCTTCCGAGGTGGCCGGCCAGGAGAACAAGAAGGTAAGGAAGACAAGGTAGGTTAACATGGACAAGCATGCCTTCATGTTCATGGTGCTGCAGTTTTTGTTCACAATTGTGTTCGAGTTGGAACATATATGCAGCCGTGGGTTTATATAGACCATCGTGCGCCACCCTATAATCAAAGCGTGACATCAACACATCAACACCTCCACTGCTGCGAATCAACTTGTGGTCGAATGGTTAAGAGGATAGTGGTATTCTCAGCTCACCAGGGTTCAAATCCTAATGATGAGGAGACGTTTTTGTCGACTTTTTATTTTTATTTTTAAGATGATATGTCAGCTTAGTCTTTCGGAGGTGCTCATGAGGGTAGGGTCTGCGTGTGTATGAGTGCCTATGTCTGTAATGTGTTAAAAAAAACAGCTCAAGTGCTCCACTCGCGTCGCGGCTTGCTCCTTTCTTTTTGCTGTGAAAAGACCAGAGCATTGTGGAAAAGCAGCTCCATAGAGGGAGCATCATGAGAGGGACGACGGCGTCCTCACCATATTATTCACTTTTGGCCCTTAGGACTGTGACATCCATATTCCCCCACCCACCTTCAGATGCTCATCCACCATGGACCGGCAGACAATAAGCTTTGTGAGTGGCTAGCTCCTATAGATAATGCCCTTGCCATTTACTCCACAAACAAACATATCCACAACAATGAATAGTGGTTAATGAGGCGATACTCCGGCACTAGTACTCTAGAGGACTCCCTACATGCACGAATAAGTGTACATCTAGCTTTTATTATGAGTTAAAAAAATTAAATTTTGACCAACTATATAGAAAAGAGTAGTAACATATATGACACAAAATTGGTATATTATGAAAGTACATTTTAAAATGGATCTACTGATACTAATTTAGCGCCACAAATGCTGCTAATTTTTCCTCAAAAGTTGATCAAAGTTTTAAAACTTTGATTTAAGACAAAATCTAGATGTATACGTATTCGTGGACGGAGGGAGTAGTGGACAAAGAAAGACAGGCTGGAAAAGAACTAATATCACATTATTATATCTATCATCTATCATAATAGTGTGTGACGCGCGCCTTGCCGTGCCCTTTTTCAGTCTTGACTTAACTCTCTCACCCACCTTATGCAAGCATATATTTTTAGAATTTTTTTTATCAGTGAAACTTTACAATGACAAAAATATAATGGGATAAGAGTTTATTAGGGTGTCATAAAAATATAAAGTTAGAACTACATTAAGAAAGCATACTTGTGTAGTTGTGTTTGACAACTGGTAATAGCACATGGAAGGAAAGGCTATGCCGCTGCTGACTCATGCATGAAAGGGGAACCAAACAACCCACACTGTAGTTTTCCCTGGTTATACGATGGTATTACCATCAGCAGGCATGACCAAAGAATTATTGATACTGCACTTCTAGTGTGTATATATAAAAGAGTTCTGCAACTCCACTTTGTCACACAGGCTAAAACAAAAACAAATCTGGTGAAGGAAAAATAAAGAACAGGAATAAAAATGAGTACTCACTTGGTAGTGCATTTTTGAAAAGACATGCCGGTAAGTATCTACTCA
>NC_041383.1:56498628-56508994 GCF_002162155.2 Triticum dicoccoides
ACCCGCGTCGCTCTCCCGAGGGCGGCTCGGGGGCGACCTAGGGTTCCCTCGCGCCGCCACCTCCCCCTTCCCCTCCTCCTCGCCGCTGCCGGAGGCGGTCGCCGGGGCCCCCGCGCGGCTGCCTGTAAGGGCGGCGGCGAGGCCTCTGGCCGCTCCCTTTCGGTGGTGAGGGCCCGGATCTGAGGCGGCGGCCTCGCTGGTGCGGACGGCGCTCCTCCGGCGGCGGGGAGTGCTCGTCGGTGAGGTTGGCCAGGTCCCCTCGGCTGCGCGGGCAGCGAGGTCCCGGTGGGCGATAGTCATGGCGCGGGGAGGCCCCGGGCTCCCCTCGTCAGATCTGAGGCGTTGTGGTCCGCTCGTGACGCATGACCTCCGGCCGGCCTGGATCTCCGGCGTGCACGCTGTTGGGGAACGTTGCATAAAATAAAAAATTTCTTACGTTCACTAAGATCAATCTATGAGTTCATCTAGCAACGAGAGAGAGAGGAGTGCATCTACATACCCTTGTAGATCGCGAGCGGAAGCGTTCAAGAGAACGAGGTTGAGGGAGTCGTACTCGTCGTGATCCAAATCACCGGAGACCCTAGCGCCGAACGGACGGCACCTCCGAGTTCAACAGACGTACGGTCAGCGTGACGTCTCCTCCTTCTTGATCAAGCAAGGGGGAATGAGAGGTTGATGAAGATCCAGCAGCACGACGGCGTGGTGGTGGATGCAGCAGGGATCCCGGCAGGGCTTCGCCAAGCGTCTGTGGGAGGGAGAGGTGTAGCAAGGGGGAAGGGAGGCGCCAAGTGCAAGGGTGCGGCTGCCCTCCCTCCCCCCCTCTATATATAGGGTCCCCGGGGGGAGGGGGGGCGCCGGCCCTAGGAGATGGGATCTCCTAGGGGGGCGGCGGCCAAGGGGGGTGCTTTGCCCCCCAAGGCAAGTGGAGGCGCCCCCTCCCCTAGGGTTCCCAACCCTAGGCGCAGGGGGGGCCAAGGGGGAGGGGCACCAATCCACCAGGTTCTGGTTCCCCTCCCACTTTAGCCCATGGGGCCCTCCGAGATAGGTGGCCCCACCCGATGGTCCCCGTACAATACTGGTGACCCCCGAAACTTTCCCGATGGCCGAAACTCGACTTCCCATATATAATTCTTTACCTCCGGACCATTCCGGAACTCCTCGTGACGTCCGGGATCTCATCCGGGACTCCGAACAACTTTCGGTTTGCTGCATATAAATATCTCTACAACCCTAGCATCACCGAACCTTAAGTGTGTAGACCCTACGGGTTCGGGAGACACGTAGACATGACCGAGACGGCTCTCCGGTTAATAACCAACAGCGGGATCTGGATACCCATGTTGGCTCCCACATGCTCCTCGATGATCTCATCGGATGAACCACGATGTCGAGGATTCAAGCAACCCCGTATACAATTCCCTTTGTCAATCGGTATGTTACTTGCCCGAGATTCGTTCGTCGGTATCCCAATACCTCGTTCAATCTCGTTACCGGCAAGTCACTTTACTCGTACCGTAATGCATGATCCCGTGACCAGACACTTGGTCACTTTGAGCTCATCATGATGATGCATTACTGAGTGGGCCCAGAGATACCTCTCCGTCATACGGAGTGACAAATCCCAGTCTCGATCCGTGTCAATCCAACAGACACTTTTGGAGATACCCGTAGTATACCTTTATAGTCACCCAGTTATGTTGTGACATTTGGTACACCCAAAGCACTCCTACGGTATCCGGGAGTTACACAATCTCATGGTCTAAGGAAAAGATACTTGACATTGGAAAAACTCTAGCAAACGAACTACACGATCTTGTGCTATGCTTAGGATCGGGTCTTGTCCATCACATCATTCTCCTAATGATGTGATCTCATTATCAATGACATTCAATGTCCATAGTCAGGAAACCATGACTATCTGTTGATCAACGAGCTAGTCAACTAGAGGCTCACTAGGGACATGTTGTGGTCTATGTATTCACACGTGTATTACGATTTCCAGATAATACAGTTATAGCATGAATAAAAGACAATTATCATGAACAAGGAAATATAATAATAATCCTTTTATTATTGCCTCTAGGGCATATTTTCAACAGTCTCCCACTTGCACTAGAGTCAATAATCTAGTTACATTGTGATGAATCGAACACCCATAGAGTTCTGGTGTTGATCATGTTTTGCTCGCGGAAGAGGTTTAGTCAACGGATCTGCGACATTCAGATCCGTATGTACTTTGCAAATATCTATGTCTCCATCTTGAACATTTTCACGGATGGAGTTGAAATGACGCTTGATGTGCCTGGTCTTCTTGTGAAACCTGGGCTCCTTGGCAAGGGCAATAGCTCCAGTGTTGTCACAGAAGAGAGTGATTGGCCCCGACGCATTGGGTATGACTCCTAGGTCGGTGATGAACTCCTTCATCCATATTGCTTCATGCGCAGCCTCCGAGGCTGCCATGTACTCCGCTTCACATGTAGATCCCACCACGACGCTCTGCTTGCAACTGCACCAGCTCATTGCTCCACGATTCAACATATACACGTATCCGGTTTGTGACTTAGAGTCATCCAGATCCGTGTCGAAGCTAGCATCGACGTAACCCTTTACAACGAGCTCTTCGTCACCTCCATAAACGAGAAACATGTCCTTTGTCCTTTTCAGGTACTTCAGGATATTCTTGACCGCTGTCCAGTGTTCCTTGCCGGGATTACTTTGGTACCTTCCTACCAAACTTATGGCAAGGTTTAAATCAGGTCTGGTACACTGCATGGCATGCATAATAGATCCTATTGCTGAGGCATAGGGGATGACACTCATCTCTTCTTTATCTTCTGCCGTGGTCGGGCATTGAGCCGAGCTCAATCTCACACCTTGCAATACAGGTAAGAACCCTTTCCTGGACTGATCCATATTGAACTTCTTCAATATCTTATCAAGGTATGTGCTTTGTGAAAGACATGTGAGGCGTCTTGATGCCTAATATGTAAGCAGCTTCTCCAAGATCCTTCATTGAAAAACACTTATTCAAGTAGGCCTTAATGTTGTCCAAAAGTTCTATATCATTTCCCATCAAATGTATGTCATCTACATATAATATGAGAAATGCTACAGAGCTCCCACTCACTTTCTTGTAAACGCAGGCTTCTCCATAAGTCGGCATAAACCCAAACGTTTTGATCGTCTCATCAAAGCGAATGTTCCAACTCCGAGATGCTTGCACCAGCCCATAAATGGATCGCTGGAGCTTGCATACCTTGTTAGCATTCTTAGGATCGATAAAACCTTCCGGCTGCATCATATACAGTTCTTCCTTAAGATAGCCGTTAAGGAATGCCGTTTTGATGTCCATCTGCCATATCTCATAATCATAGTATGCGACAATTGCTAACATGATTCGGACGGACTTCAGCTTCGCTACGGGAGAAAAAGTCTCATCCTAGTCAACCCCTTGAACTTGCCGATAACACTTAGCGACAAGTCGAGCTTTATAGATGGTAACATTACCATCCGCGTCCATCTTCTTCTTAAAGATCCCTTTATTTTCTATCGCTCGCCGATCATTGGGCAAGTCTGTCAAAGTCCATACTTTGTTTTCATACATGGATTCTATCTCGGATTGCATGGCTTCAAGCCATTTGTTGTAATCTGGGCCCGCCATCGCTTCTTCATAGTTCAAAGGTTCACCGTTGTCTAACAACATGATTTCCAGGACAGGATTGCCGTACCACTGTGGTGTGGAACGTGTCCTTGTGGACCTACGAAGTTCAGTAGCAACTTGATCCGAAGTATCTTGATCATCATCATTAATTTCCTCTCCAGTCAGTGTAGGCACCACAAGAATATTTTCCTGAGCTGCACTACTTTCCGGTTCAAGAGGTAGTACTTCATCGAGTTCTACTTTCCTCCCACTTACTCCTTTCCAGAGAAACTCTTTTTCCAGAAAGGATCCGTTCTTGGCAACAAAGATCTTGCCTTCGGATCTAAGCTAGAAGGTATAACCAATGGTTTCCTTAGGGTATCCTATGAAGACGCATTTTTCCGACTTGGGTTCGAGCTTTTCAGGTGAAGTTTCTTGACATAAGCATCGCATCCCCAAACTTTTAGAAATGACAGCTTAGGTTTCTTCCCAAACCATAATTCATACGGCGTCGTCTCAACGGATTTAGACGGAGCCCTATTTAAAGTGAATGTAGCTGTCTCTAGAGCGTATCCCCAAAATGATAGCGGTAAATGGGTAAGAGACATCATAGATTGCACCATATCCAATAGAGTGCGATTACGATGTTTGGACACACCGTTACGCTGAGGTGTTCCAGGCGGCTTGAGTTGTGAAACGATTCCACATTTCCTTAAGTGCGTACCAAATTCGTGACTTAAATATTCTCCTCCATGATCTGATCGTAAGAACTTTATTTTTGGGTCACGTTGATTCTCTACTTCATTCTGAAATTCCTTGAACTTTTCAAAGGTCTCAGACTTGTGTTTCATCAAGTAGACATACCCATATCTACTCAAGTCATCACTGAGAGTGAGAACATAACGATATCCTTCGCGAGCCTCAACGCTCATTGGACCGCACACATCAGTATGTATGATTTCCAATAAGTTGATTGCTCGCTCCATTGTCCCGGAGAACGGAGTCTTGGTCATTTTGCCCATGAGGCATGGTTCGCATGTGTCAAATGATTCATAATCGAGAGACTCTAAAAGTCCATCTGCATGGAGCTTCTTCATGCGCTTGACACCAATGTGACCAAGGCGGCAGTGCCACAAGTATGTGGGACTATCGTTATCAACTTTACATCTTTTGGTATTCACACTATGAATATGTGTAACATCACGTTCGAGATTCATTAAGAATAAACCATTGACCATCGGGACATGACCATAAAACATATCTCTCATATAAATAGAACAACCATTATTCTCGGATTTAAATGAGTAGCCATCTCATATTAAACGAGATCCAGATACAATGTTCATGCTCAAACTTGGCACTAAATAACAATTATTGAGGTTTAAAACTAATCCCGTGGGTAAATATAGAGGTAGTGTGCCGACGGCGATCACATTGACCTTGGAACCATTCCCGACGCGCATTGTCACCTCGTCCTTCGCCAGTCTCCACTTATTCCGCAGCTCCTGCTTTGAGTTACAAATATCAGCAACGACACCGGTATCAAATACCCAGGAGCTACTACGAGCACTGGTAAGGTACACATTAATTACATGTATATCACATATACCTTTAGTGTTGCCGGCCTTCTTGTCCGCTAAGTATTTGGGGCAGTTCCGCTTCCAGTGACCCTTTCCTTTGCAATAAAAGCACTCAGTCTCAGGCTTGGGTCCATTATTTGACTTCTTCCCGATAACTGGCTTACCGGGCGCGGAAACATCCTTGCCGTCCTTCTTGAAGTTCTTCTTACCCCTGCCTTTCTTGAACTTGGTGGTTTTATTAACCATCAACACTTGATGTTCCTTTTTGATTTCTACCTCTGCTGACTTCAGCATTGAAAATACTTCAGGAATAGTTTTCACCATCCCCTGCATATTATAGTTCATCACAAAGCTCTTGTAGCTTGGTGGGAGCGACTGAAGGATTCTGTCAATGACTGCCTCGTCTGGAGGTTAATGTCTAGCTGGGACAGGCGGTTGTGCAACCCAGACATTTTGAGTATGTGCTCACTGACAGAACTATTTTCCTCCATCTTACAACTATAGAACTTGTCGGAGACTTCATATCTCTCGACCCGGGCGTGAGCTTGGAAAACCATTTTCAGCTCCTCGAACATCTCATATGCTCCGCGTTGCTCAAAACGCTTTTGGAGCCCCGGTTCTAAGCTGTAAAGCATGCTGCACTGAACGAGGGAGTAATCATCAACACGTGACTGCCAAGCGTTCATAACGTCTTGGTTCTCTAGGATGGGTGCTTCACCTAGCGGTCCTTCTAGGACATATGCTTTCTTGGCAGCTATGAGGATGATCCGCAGGTTCCGGACCCAGTCCGTATAGTTGCTGCCATCATCTTTCAGCTTGGTTTTCTCTAGGAACGCGTTGAAGTTCATGTTAACATGAGTGTTGGCCATTTGATCTACAAGACATTTTTGCAAAGATTTTAGACTAAGTTCATGATAATTAAGTTCATCTAATCAAATTATTTAATGAACTCCCACTCAGATTAGACATCCCTCTAGTCATCTAAGTGTTACATGATCTGAGTCGACCAGGCCGTGTCCGATCATCACGTGAGACGGACTAGTCATCATCGGTGAACATCTCCATGTTGATCGTATCTCGCATATGACTCATGTTCGACCTTTCGGTCTCTTGTGTTCTGAGGTCATGTCTGTACATGCTAGGCTCGTCAAGTTAACCTAAGTGTTTTGCATGTGTAAATCTGTCTTACACCCGTTGTATGTGAACATTAGAATCTTTCACACCCGATCATCACGTGGTGCTTTGAAACAACGAACTGTCGCAACAGCGCACAGTTAGGGGAAACACTTTCTTGAAATTATTATGAGGGATCATCTTATTTACTACCGTCGTTCTAAGTAAACAAGATGCAAAAACATGATAAACATCACATGCAATCAAATAGTAGTGACATGATATGGCCAATATCATATAGCTCCTTTGATCTCCATCTTCGGGGCTCCATGATCATCTTCGTCACCGGCATGACACCATGATCTCCATCATCATGATCTCCATCATCGTGTCTCCATGAAGTTGCTTGCCAACTATTACTTCTACTACTATAGCTAACGGTTTAGCAATAAAGTCAAAGTAATTACATGGCGTTAAATCATTGACACGCAGGTCATACAATAATTAAGACAACTCCTATGGCTCCTGCCTGTTGTCATACTCATCGACATGCAAGTCGTGATTCCTATTACAAGAACATGATCTCGTACATCACAATATGTCAGTCATCATTCATCACAACTTTTGGCAATATCACATCACAAAGCAATTGCTGCCAAAACAAGTTAGACGTCCTCTAATTGTTGTTGCATCTTTTACGTGGCTGCAATATGGTTCTAGCAAGAACGTTTTCTTACCTACGAAAAAGCCACAACATGATTTGTCAACTTCTATTTACCCTTCATAAGGACCCTTTTCATCGAATCCGCTCCAACTAAAGTTGGAGAGACAGACACCCGCTAGCCACCTTATGCAACTAGTGCATGTCAGTCGGTGGAACCCGTCTCACGTAATCATACATGTAAGGTCGGTCCGGGCCGCTTCATCCCACAATACCGCTGAAGCAAAATAAGACTAGTAGTGGCAAGAAAGTTGACAACATCTACGCCCACAACAGATTTGTGTTCTACTCGTCCAAAGAGAACTACGCATAGACCTAGCTCATGATGCCACTGTTGGGGAATGTTGCATAAAATAAAAAATTTCCTACATTCACCAAGATCAATCTATAAGTTCATCTAGCAACGAGAGAGAGGATTGCATCTACATACCCTTGTAGATCGCGAGCGGAATCGTTCAAGAGAACGAGGTTGAGGGAGTCGTACTCGTCGTGATCCAAATCATCGGAGATCCTAGCGCCGAACGGACGGCACCTCCGTGTTCAACACACGTATGGTCAGCTTGGCGTCTCCTCCTTCTTGATCCAGCAAGGGGGAAGGAGAGATTGATGAAGATCCAACAGCACGACGGCGTGGTGGTGGATGCAGCAGGGATCCCGGCAGGGCTTCGCCAAGCGTCTGCGGGAGGGAGAGGTGTAGCAAGGGGGAAGGGAGGCGCCAAGTGCAAGGGTGCAGCTGCCCTCCCTCCCCCCCTCTATATATAGGGTCCCCAGGGGGGCGCCGGCCCTAGGAGATGGGATCTCCTAGGGGGGCGGTGGCCAAGGGGGGTGCCTTGCTCCCCAAGGCAAGTGGAGGCGCCCCTCCCCTAGGGTTCCCAACCCTAGGCGCAGGGGGTGTCAAGGGGGGGGCGCACCTGCCCACCAGGGGCTGGTTCCCCTCCCACTTTAGCCCATGGGGCCCACCGGAATAGGTGGCCCCACCCGGTGGACCCCCGGGACCCTTCCGGTGGTCCCGGTACAATACCGGTGACCCCCAAAACTTTCCCGATGGCCGAAACTCGACTTCCCATATATAATTCTTTACCTCCGGACCATTCTGGAACTCCTCATGACGTCTGGGATGTCATACGGGACTCCGAATAACTTTCGGTTTGCTGCATAAATACCTCTACAACCCTAGCGTCATAGAACCTTAAGTGTGTAGTAGGAGCCGTCGGTGCCCGGAGGAGGGTTCCGTACGAACGGAGTGGATAGGGTCGGCCCTGTAGCGTGCGCCTTGAGGTCACCCGTAGTGCCCAGGAACACGGGGCTGCTCTTGGCCTCGAACCTGGCGGTGAAGCAGTAGGAGAACTGCCGGACCTTGAGATGCGAAGGCAGCGACAATGGCCCGCGGCCGAACCCCGCGGTGCCAGTCTCGGTTCCTAAAAATTTGCCGATGTTGTACATGCCACAACCAAAACCAATATCCGGCATGGTGACCCCACCGCCTTTGCCATCGTCGAAGGTGAAGGAGTCTCTGAGTAAGTGGCCAAATGACCTAGATCCGTCGCCGCAGCCAGAGATGTAGGTTCACGCGTGGAGGAAGCAACCGTATTCTGAATGGGCTTTCCAGAGAGAGTCGGAGCACGCGACGCTGCAGACGCTAGGTGAAGCACTTGGCGCAGGATCCGCACTGCATCCAGACGACGTCTCCGCCGGTGTCCAGCGTCAGTGTCACGGGCTGCAAACGCGCCTAGCGCCTGGCCGATGCTCAAATGGATTAGGTACTGAGTTTACGTCTGTGTTGGTGTGTCCCACCGGCGCGGTCGCCGGGTGGGCGGTGGTGCCGTAATATGGGAAAGATTGGCAGCGCAGGCCCTAAGGCTCTTGAAGGTCTGGTTTGAGAAATGTGACCACCTCACATATATCAAGGTCCTATGTCGTAGTCCAGTGTGTAAGTTTCATTGGATTCCTTGAACGTCTACAAGGCGGCGACCAACTGCAGGCTAGGAAATGAATAGGTGGTATTGTTCTGGACAGATTGGTGGTTATGGGACAGGCGAATCCAATACCTCATGCCAAACCTATTCGCTGCAATTAAAAGAAGAGTGCAGAAGAGAACGGTGAAGCAAGCCATAGTCGACGACTGGTGACAGGAGGTGTCGCCTAACATGGGCCTTCAAGCACTGAGCGAGTTCTTGCAGCTTGTGGACAGAACCATAACATCCAGTTGCTGGATGGTGTTGAAACAAACTGGTTTGGGCTTGGCAGACAAACGGATGCTTCTCGGCGAGCTCGGCTTACAGGGCGTTCTTTGCTAGGAGAGTGGAGATCCATTGAGCAGGGCAAATCTAGCGGTTGAGGGCGCCGGCTACCTGCAAGTTTTTCACATGCACTAGTAGAAAACGGAGCTTTAATACCGGTTCATAAGGGCCTTTAGTGCCGGTTCGGCAACCGGCACTAAAGAGTGGAGACTAAAGCCCCCCCCCCCCTTTAGTACCGGTTCGCCACGAACCGCCACTAAAGGCCCACCACGTGGCGTGAGCTCGCGCCATGCTATTTTTTTCGAATTTTCAATTTTCTGACTTATTTGATGATTTAGTTTCTAATCGCCCCTCCTAACTACTCAAGTGTGGATCACTCATTCTAAATCGTCTAACTTCCCGACCGGTCACCCATCCTCTCACTCCCTCAGCCTGAGCAACTTCGGAGTTCTATTCCCCCTACTTTCCAAGTCTGCAGTTGTTGTTTTCCTGACAAATGTAAGCTGTAAATCCTATTAACCCTCAGCAGTTTAGCTTGAGCATTAGGTCACATATTTCACCGTTTGAATTTGAAACTATTATTCTAAAAAATAGTAATTATTTAGTAACACTAATATTTCTTGAATAAGTTTGACCATAGTTTGACCATAGTTTGACTAGATTTGACCAAAATTAAAAAAATTGAAATAATTTTTTAGTAACACTAATATTCTTGACCATAGATTGACCAGATTTAACCAAAATTAAAAAAAAACTTAAATTTGAGCATATCTTTTTCTCCTTTTGGAATTTGAGGATTCTAAAAAATTGCAAACAAGCCATAGGCTGTCAAAATCGGATGCGGATTTTCGTGCTGAATTTTTTGATATATTATACGTTTTTTTCCGACATCGTATGCAAAAGTTATAGCCGTTTTACATTTTCCCTACACTTTTTGCAAAACATGTCGAAATTTAAGTTTTTTAATTTTCCTAACTAGTAGATGTAGTAATATAACTACATCTCGAAGAATTTTATTTTTTTGAATTTTTTATCATTTTCTTTTGTATTTTTCAAAACTTAAATGGCGATA
>NC_041383.1:56509246-56513313 GCF_002162155.2 Triticum dicoccoides
CACGAACCGGTACTATAGGTCAAACCCCTTTAGTACCGGTTCGTGGTTCGTGGCACGAATCAGTACTAAAGGTTAGCCCTTTAGTACCGGTTCGTGGCACGAACCGGTAGTAAAGGTTCAAAATGAACCGGCATTAATGCATAGTCGTTCGAACCGGCACTAATGGTGCCATTAGTACTGGGCCAAAATCGAACCGGGACTAATGTGTCTCATATTAGGTCCTTTTTCTACTAGTGATGGTTGGCGGCTAGGGAGAGGTGTTGGACGGCCAGCATGCTTGCACGTCGACATCTATCACACCCTCCCACTTGCCCCTTCTGTGATCAAGCTCCGGAGACAATCAACCACATCTTACTTGGGTGCGTACTTGCTATACAAGTGTGGCTCTCCATCCTCTACCATTGGGATAAACTAACTTGGCTACCTAGCGTGGATGCTAATCTGGTGGACTGGTGGACCTCATTAGATCCACAACCAAAGCTTAGGAAGGAGACATGGATAGTAATTCCGCTAGTAGTGTGGATTTTATGGAAGCACATGAATGATGTGGTGTTCAATGAAACGGCTCCTTCCACAAGTGAAATTCTCAAGAAGATCGATCTACAAGGACAAGACTGGAGGTCGGCCGGGCAGTTGCGTGAGGCGAGATCGCTTCCGGTTAGAGTAGATGAGTGGGCTAGTAGTGAGTAATCCGCATGTCAAGTGTTGGCTATAATAGCCGTGGATAAGTTGTAAAACTATTTGCCTTTTTAGGCACTTTCTCTCTATGATCTCGATACGTCTTAGGGGGGTATGTGTGGGTGGGTGGGTGGGGGGGGGGTATTTTCAAAGCAAGGAAGGAGAAGAACTCACATGTGAAGTAAAGCGAAGGTAGTAAATAGATTAGGGTCTCATTTCTTGAGAACATTTTCCATGGTGGCGGCTTATATTGAGCGGGTCAAAGCGCCGTAAAAATAAGGTAAAATAGCAGTTTAATTGGACAGACTTCGGCCGTAGGATGTAAGCGAAGGGGTATAACTTCATCCGAACAGTTGGCGTTTCTTTCCTTTGCTTATCATGGATCTCTTCAGCTAAATATGGTATCGAAAGATCTGGACCGTCCGAAAACTAGGAAACTTACGCTATTCAGGTATACAAGTCCATCTTCATATTCTGCTCGGTTTTCACATCCACCTTTGATGCATTTTCCACCCGCTCCTTGTAGTATGACAAGGTTTATCAATCACAAGCCCTCCCCCTTACACTTATCCATTACAAAGTACTCCCTCTATCCCATAATATAAGACTTCTTTTATACTAGACTGGTGTCAAAAAACGCCTACATTATGGAATAGGGGGAGTAATTACCATGATAAAATAATTATGTGACATTACCATCGGTACAGCTGCGTGTATGATAATATAATTCTAATGAACCCAAAACATGGCTCGGACAAATCAGGGTTGGGCCTCTGCCATTGCAGGGAGGGCGGGCACCTAGGGCCCCAGCCCGAGCAAGGGTCCATATTTTGTGCATATGCATGTACTATAGGGACTGCCTATACTTCGCTTCTAGCGAGATATAGGATGCTCGCGTACAGTGTGAATCAAATGGATCAGGTCCAAGTTTCTGCGTACAACACAGCATATGCACAACGAGGTACATCACAACTTATGGCATAGCATAACTCACTTTTTCTTTTGTTTATATTTTGATAAATTCTAAACACATATATTTCAAAAAATAATTAACTTAATGTTTAAAATCATTCATCTCGAATTTACAAAATGTTCATGCAATGTGAAAATTTTGTTCCTGCAAGATTTAGAAAAAATGCTTGAATCATTCAATAAAATCTTCAAACATGTATTTTAAACCAAACATCCTGCATTGAAAAAGGGTCAAGGCGTATCAAAAATATGTTCAGCATATAAAGAAAAATGACAGCTGTGTCCGAAAAATGTTCGTCTTTTTTGATGACATCGTGTATTCTAAAAAAACTCATCTTTTTGTAAAATGTTCAAGGTGCATCGGACAAACAATTAAGTAAAACATGTACTAAAAAATGTTCACGTTTTTCACAAATATGTTCTTGACATTTCAAAATATAATATAAAATGTTAAAAAATTGTTCACATAATTTTGAAATATATATCTGTCCATTTAAAAGATCCTCGTCAATTCCAAAAATATTTTCGTGACTTCTTTAAAAAAATGATAGCACAATGTAAAAAAAGTTTAGTCCCATCCAAAAAAATTTCCAACATTTTTTGAGAAAAATCTTCAAACATGTATTCGAAAGAATGTTCAGCATGTATTTCAAACAATATTCAACGTGTATCAAAAAATGTTACGCGTGTATACAAAAAGTGTACAACATGTACTATTAAACAAAGTTGACTTGTATTTGAAATTAAAAAAATAATGCAAAGCACATTGAAATAAAACAAGAAAAAATCACACAAATGGTTCTAAAATCGGTCCAAACCGGTCCATAGAATCATCCCAGAACCGTTCTAGGGAGCTACATTGTTGGGACGGCCTACTCAGTGGAGCGGCAGAGGCGAGGCCGGTTTATGTCTCGGAATGACTGAGATATAGGGAGCTCCTCTTCAGCGCCTGTTGCGCCAAGTAGTCTCCTTGGCGCACACTATGATTTTTTCTGCGCCTCGAGCCATTTGGTACTCCGTTCACTCGTTCGCCTTTTTCTCCGATCCACCCGTACATAGGTCCTTTACACCAGTTTGTTTGCTCAAATTTATTGCTTCCTTGTCTTAGAGCTTACATACAAATTTACAAAGCAGAGAAATCAAATCAGTTTTATGTGTTTACAGATTCTTTTGCAGGCTCGGTCGTTTGTTTAACAGTTTGACCCTTGATCATTGACTTTTTTCAAAATTTCAAAACAAAACATCAGAAATTAAAAAAAACTCTAATTTGAAAAAATATTATCGATTTTTAAAAGAACTTCATCCAATTTTAAAATCCGTTCATCAATATTGAAAAAAGTTTCTCAATTTTGAAAAAGTTTATAAATATTGAAAAAAAGTTCACCGAATTTTGGAAAACATCAATTTTGAAAAACTTCCTCAATATTGGAAAAAATTCATCGATATTCTAAAAGTCCATGCATTGTAAAAAACTAAAAAAAGGATTGTATACGCTTTAGTCGGTTGGCCCATGTATCATCGATGGAGGTGGGGGTGCGCCCGTTTCTGTCGATGCCTTTAACCGGTGTAACGGGTGTAGAATAGGATTTGGCCGAGATACAACCCTCGCATTGACAAGGCAATTCGGTGCCCAGGCTCAGCTGCACCTGCGATGAACAGAAAATTCAAAACAAACACTAGATTTTTTTTTTGCATATAAGATAATTTATTGCATGAGGTTCAGTCCAAATTTTAGATCATTTAGACATCTGGGTAGCTCTCGGGAAAAAAGACAAATCTGGGGTCTGTGAAAAAGTTTACTGTTCATATATTGTTCTAACCCAAATTGTCTTTTTGCTGAGAGCTACTCATATGTCCGAAGGATCTAAAATTTGGAGCGCACCCCACACACCAAATTATCTTCCATAAAAAATGGATTTTTTTTTGAATTTTCTCTTCACCAAATGCAGATGTGTCTGGGCTAAAAAATGGATATTCGCCCTCGCATGTACTATACATATACAAGATAGGAGGGCAAGAGGAAGGGCAACGTACCCTAACTCATTAAGGATAGACGCACCCAGCTAGGCGCGCACAAGGTATTTTGCATGATTCCTCTAATTCCATGTTTAACGTGCAGAATAGCGAGGTAAGGCCTTTCCTGTTTGAAGCTCCCTCCGAAGAGATGTCGCACAAATGCGTTTGGCCCAAGCAAATTTTTCCTTGTTTAGTAACTTTTGGAAGGTAGTACAGCTTATGCATGCATGACAAAAATAACAAATGCTAGCTGAGTGAAACCCATTGAAGCTAATCTTTGTTTTAATATCACATGAAGCGATAACACTAGTATATCATGTTTTCCAATTTCCATGCATTGTGTGCCAAAGGACCTAAATGATGTTATAGGGATGAGCTCATGTATTGTCTAAAGAGGGACG
>NC_041383.1:56513762-56524251 GCF_002162155.2 Triticum dicoccoides
AGGTTCTAGCGCTTCAAAATTAGGTCGCTCCAATCTGTTGACTGAATCATGTCGTATATTTCTCGAGCAACATGTGTGGATCCATGATCCCTTGGAGTATTTTTATTTTCAGGCTGCATGCAGTGGCACTCTTTGGTGCGTGAGTATAGACCATGAATAGTTTAGGATGTGCATTTGTTGAACCCTTATAAAAGGAAATGTGGAATGAATCGAGAGTCATTTAAGTGGGACTATAGTTGCATGTCCATCTTCTTGCCAATGTTCAACCTGTGTCTTTCATCCAATAGTTCGCGTGTTTTAGAGTGTAGTGGCATACACCAGTTTGAGTTAGTGATTTGATCCCGGACTAACATCCAAGCCTCTTAGATCACGCCTACCTTCTGCATCAGCTTGATTAGCACTAGTGGTCGGGGCCCGTCATTGTGAGAATCTTGAGAGGAAACTGTGCGCGTATTTCTCCCTCTTAAAGAAAAAAAAGAAAAAAACTCACCTTCATCTCAAAATAAAAATAAAAAATTTCTCGCAACACGTGGACATCACATAAAAAAATGAAAAGCCTAAAAAATTCTCAAAAAGAAAAAGGAAAGGAAGTCTCACTTCCATCTTCTAAAAATAATCTAAAAAAAACTTTTCTCAAAAGATGAAAAAAGTCTCACTTTCATCTTCCAAAAAAATCTCCAAAAAAAAAAATCTCGCCACGCCCAACCAGCATGCGCCACATGGCCATGCAGGTTGGCCGCCCTTCTCGCGCATGTTAATGTCTTTAATTATGAGGGCTACAATGTTAGCAACTTCTTCATCCATGTTGACATGATCGATCGATGTGCATCTTTCCTTCTTCAGCACATTCAGCAATGAAGTAAAATCTCGTGTCTATGTGTTTGCTCCGGTCATGGTGGACAGAATCCTCGCACAACACAATTGTTGATTTGTTGTCCAGTCCCAGCTTGACGGTCCCTGTTTACATGCTCTTCAGGTCCGAAAATGAGTCGACTAAGGCATAGGCCTTGGCGTATCAATTGCGCCGGTCACGATAAACTCCCGTATTTGACAATATATTATTCTTGGCTTCCCTAGGTCTGTGACAGGAGCACGGACGTGGTGATGCAGACTATACAAGGGCATGGTTGGTGGTAGTGGTACAAAGACACCATGGTTTGCACTTGACAGGTCACTCATATGGGGGCATGAACAGAAGTACTCAAATAAAGCATGTAAAATGTCATCAAAAAATGGCATTCTGCTGGTTTAATTTAGGATGGGTGTAGAAATGTAAATAGCGTGCACGTAACTTATTCTTTGTTTCCTTGGACTGAGCAACCCTTCTCTTCTACTCGTCGGCACCCGCCACTACGCGCTAGCGTGCACGTTGTCGCGGATCGCCAACCTCTTGTATTGTTAGTGAACATTGTCGCGGATTGCCAACCTCTTGTATTCCGCTCTTTCTATCAGTGAAATGATAAGCCACATGGCATATTCGCAAAAGAAAAAAAAATGTAAATAGCAGAGAGAACAGTTGAGAAAGGTTTGCTTGAGCAATGCCATCTTTACCAAAAAGATTTGTTCATTGGGTTTGCTAATTTACAATTGCTGATCTCAACCTTCACAAGCCATGCACATGTTCAAACCTGCGAGACACACATGCATTTTCCCCAGCAGATGAGATGTATTCACAGTGCTTAGTGAAGAATCATGAACACCGTTTCTTTGTGTGGATAGTCTGGGGCATGTGGCTAGCAAACTCAAACGTTTCTATAATCCGATGTTTTGTCGTCTTATATACAACTACTCACACAAACAGGATTACAGGGACCATAAAAACAGATTTAAAGCACTAAGCCCCAGTTTTAAACACCAATCTACATAAACACAGATGCAAAGCACTTAGCCCCCGGCTTAAACCTGTGCCCTTGATGAGGTTGATCAGGTTTCAATCCGATTTGAGTTTGATCAGAGTTTTTTCTTTGAGGGGCGTCTCATCTGATTTGTATCTAGAAAAAAAAAATAAGTTTACATGGTGATGACTCAGGGGATAAGTACGTAGGCCCTGCTAGTGCTACTGATTGACATGCAAAGCAAAGCAATATACGACAAGCTCATCAGTGTGCCGTGAAAATGGACAAAATTGGTCCTTATCTGAAACTTAAACACAAAATGACCCCAATCTGAAAATATTTCATGAAATGGTCCTTTTTGCATGGCGCCCAGCCTAGGACGCCATGCCAAAAGGGTTTTTCCACAAGGGGGTTACTCAGGTTCGGGCCCTCATGGTGAGGTAAAACCCCAGCATGCTTTGTTTTGTATTGAAGGTGGGGCACCTGCGGTGAGGTTAGAAGGGTGATGATGAGTATGTCTAATGAGATTATAATCTACGACACTAGATGGGAATGGCTACCCCTAGCCCCACCTTATATAGATGACAAGGGCTAGGGTTTACACTGCGCCTAACCGATCTCACTACCCCTACCCCTAGTCCTTGAGATGCTGAGTATATAAGTGACATGGCAAACTAATATACGCATAGTAAGGGATGACCACTGGAACTGGCCTAACAAACACGCAGATATGTCATCATATATATGTCATCTTGTTGAGCTCATGTCACCATAGTTTCGAAAGGGACACAAACTATGTGTCCTTTTGTTGAGCTTGTGTGCTAGCTCAGAGATGACCACTGGGAGACTAGCCTAGTACACACACATATATGTCACTGCACATACGTCATATTATTGCACTTATGTCACCATAATTTCGAAAGAGACACACACTACATGTCCTTAATTATTGGGTTTGTGTGCTAGTCCATCTACCAACCATTCAATTTGCATCAAATAAGTAATTAGTGGCGTCAATTTGTCACGGTTCATGTCAATCACGATCAACCCAACCAAACACTCAAAAAAAAGTAGAAAACTATGTTATCGCACATTCCCTTACAGAAAAAAGTGACACAGATTCTTCAAGTGACGATGCCATCAACATAACGTGGAGCATCTGAAAGTGAAATACAGTCAAAGTATCTTTCATGGTGATTTTCCAACGCCATAATACTCTGGTTGGCGCCAAGGAAGCAACTAATCTTGGGACCCAGCTTCTCAAGCGAGGAAATATAATTTGGAAACCAAACTATAGTAGAAGTTGACGAAAATAAAGTAAATGTATGTTTCAAAGTTTCTAAAAATTCTGGAAAACACAGTATATTGGAGAGGCGATGATCTACAAACATGTAAACTTTGAAACTCAAAATGAAATTCATTTGGAAGGTACCAAAAAACATACCTAGGAAATGAATAGTTACAAACCTACAAATACAAGTTTTAGGGTAGTCGGCATTCTTATAAGCCGTCCATTGGTCTCGATCTAACGGTAGATAAGTAGGTAGTACTGGGTAGTATTGGCAATAAAGTACTCCAAAGTACTAAATAACGTGGAGTCAGTACTCATGTTTATGTGGGGTCGCTTCTTAAGTGAGGGGTAAATTAGTCATTAGGAGGGATCCACTCGTAGCATGCCGCCACTCTTGTCCAATCCAAAATGGTCGCCAGCCGCTCATCCTCCATCTGTCCTCTCCTCTTCCATCCAATCCAAAAACCGTCGACCGCCGCTCCTCTTCCATTGCAGGTTCACCGCCGCTTCTCTCCTCTTGCAGTCCAAATCCACCGCCACTCCTCTCCACTTCCATCCAATCCAAAACCATTACATGCCGCTCCTCTTCCATTGCAGGACCACCGGGAAGTAGATCGATAGAGGTGCACCGATACGCGACGATCGTAAGCAGCGACTAGGTTAAGTTAGCCAGGTTGATGGAGATCAACTCTTGGTTTGACAACCAGCAACAATTAGCAGCGATGGCCAAATGTCTCAAATGGAGCGAAAAGGCGACGATCTGACTGGAGGGACTCATGCAGGAGTACATAGAGATGCTCCTCTGGGCCATGGAGCAGAATGATTTGCCTAATCTTGTCGTGAGGCGGAGACGGTGAGAGTATCGATACAAGATTGAGCATCCACATGATGTCGTTTGTGAGGGTGATGTGGTAGGGCAAGCCAGTGGAGTCTTTGTTGACCGTACCCAACTTCAAGAGAAGGAAAGTAGTTAGCGCAACATTGCTTCCCCGCTATTCTCCACGGTTCCCTCGTTGTACTCCTAGTCCCACCGGGCAGCGGTCGGCGATGAGGAATAGGAGCTTAGGGTTATCAGTAAGCTTTGAACTTGATCTAATTTTTCTTCTGTTCATGCTTGCAATCATGGTGTTGCTGGGGAACGTAGTATTTCAGAAAAATTCCTACGATCACGCAAGATCTATATAGGAGATGCATAGCAACGAGACGGGAGAGTGTGTCCACGTACCCTCGTAGACCGAAAGTGGAAGCATTTAGTAACACGGTTGATGTAGTCGAACGTCTTCGTGATCCAACCGATCCGAGCACCGAACGTACGGCACCTCCGTGTTCAGCACACGTTCAGCTCGATGACGTCCCTCGAACTCTTGATCCAGTTGAGGCCGAGGGTCAGTTCTGTCAGCACGACGGCGTGGCGACGGTGATGATGAAGTTACCGGCGCAGGGCTTCACCTAAGCACTACGACGATATGATCGAGGTATTAACTGTGGAGGGGGCGTCGAACACGGCTAGGAACAATTGATGTGTGTTCTAGGGGTGCCCTCCCCACGTATATAAAGGAGGGAGAGGGAGGGAGGCATCCTAGGGCGCTCCCAAGTAGGACGAATCCTACTTGGGCCCCATGTCCAATTTGCCCCCCCTACCATATTTGGACAAGGGGGAAAGGAAGGAGGGGGAGGGGAAGGAAGTAGGAGTCCTACTTCATACTTTCCTTTTCCTCCTCTCCTTTCCCTTTCTCCCCATGTGGCTGGCCCTATAGGGGGCGCACTAGCCCCTTGTAGGCTGGTGAGTTCCCTTACTTGGCCCATTAAGCCCATATCTTTGCCGGGGGTTGCCCGGAACTCCTTCCGGTGACCCGGTATCACCCGGAACACTTGCGGTGTCCAAATACCATCGTCCTATATATGAATCTTTACCTCTTGACCATTTAGAGACTCCTCTTCATGTCCGTGATGTCATCCGGGACTCTGAACAAACTTCGGTCATCAAATCACATAACTCATAATACCAATCGTCATCAAACGTTAGGCGTGCAGACCCTACGAGTTCAAGAACTATGTAGACATGACTGAGACACATCTCCGGTCAATAACCAATAGAAGAACCTGGATGCTCATATTGGCTCCTACATAGTGGCGGACCTAGGATTGGCTGACGTCCCAGGCGAGAAACTAAGGGCTAAAAACTATCAAAAAAAACTATAGTTTCGAGGAATACATAAGTCAATCTGTGTTGCATAACTAATAAGAAACCATACACAATATTCTATGGCAACATTTGTTTCATGATGGATCAACTAATAAAGCAAGTCCAATCAAAAGACAATATGTAGCATCTATAGATAATACAAAAGATTGATACCAAATCAAAGGATTGGTTGATATGGACCTCCCATGACTTGGACCTCCCATGACTACATCTTCAATAGCACAAGAAGCTAAACCTTCAATCATAAATTTTGAAATGCAAATCAATGCATAATATAGCATGTAAAACTAGTTAATAACAGATGCAAAATGTAACAACTTAGGTCTAGGACGAGGCAAAAGGCCTTTAGGTGTGCGATAACCTTAAAATCGCTCGATGATATTTGACTCTTCAATACTAACAAATACATCTCGCTCAATGTAACATACCATTATGTGATTCATCCAATCATCACCCATTTTGTTCCTCAACCCAGTCTTGATAACACTCATTGCTGAGAATGCCTTTTCTACCGTGGATCAACTCTTTCTTCTAGAATGAATGAGCCCAGTTGGTTTCTAACTTATAGCCATATTGATGGCAAGCTGAGCACTTATAACCATATTCCCGTGGTTCGAACTTGAAAAAAAGAATTCAATGTCTTGTTTCTTTAACTCATATTGACTTCCTGTAATATTGCATAGAAACAAAAATTACTAAATGTTATATCCGTTTCCACATCTAACAAACAATGACATCAAGTAACAACATTGGCATCTAGCGCATCTAGCAACGAAAATAATCATCAAACAATTTACAGTGGCATCTAGAAACAAAAACAGTGGCATCAAACAATACCTTTGATTTTCTCTATGCCTCTGCTGTGGGTCGGCTGGCTTCTGAGCATGAAGTCACCCCCTGGCAAACAACTAAGGCCCACCTCGCCGCCAGACGCCGGGCAGCCTGTTGCCTCACCGAGGTCGGCCGCTCGCCGGACAAGGCAGCAGCAACATCAGCGCAACCTAACGCATAGAAGCGGGCATCGGATTGGAATGGGAGATGCCCACAGAGCAGGCCAAATGGATGGGCATGACGACAGGCGGCGGCGGGGGGACAGGGATGCGGCCTAGGGTTCGTCCAACTTGAGGGAAAGGGGCGGTTGGTTCGTTCGTGTTTGCTGGCTCTGTTCGTGCCGTGCGGGAAGAGAAGTGGCAGGCAATGGCCTGGGTGGCTGGGCCAGTTGGTCTGGGCTGCCTGGCTTAGAAGTGGGCTGCGCCCCAGGCCAATTGTTTTTTGAAAATATGGGCTGAGAAATATTCCCACGCCCCAGGGAATGGCCTGGGCTGCCTGGGGCCCAGATCCGCCCATGCTCCTACATATTCTACGAAGATCTTTATCGGTCAAACTGCATAAGAACATACGTTGTTCCCTTTGTCATCGGTATGTTACTTGCCCGAGATTCGATTATCAGTATCATTATACCTAGTTCAATCTCGTTCTGGCAAGTCTCTTTACTCGTTCCGTAATGCATCATCCCGTGACTAACTCATTAGTCGCTTGCAAGGCTTATAGTGATGTGCATTACCGAGAGGGCCCAGAGATACCTCTCCGATACACGGAGTGACAAATCCTAATCTTGATCTATGCCAACCCAAAAAACACCTTTGGGGACATCTGTAGAGCATCTTTATAATCACCCAGTTACGTTGTGACGTTTGATAGCACACAAGGTTTTCCTCCGGTATTCGGGAGTTGCATAATCTCATAGTCAGAGGAACATGTATAAGTCATGATGAAAGCAATAGTGATGTCTAGTACGCAACCTTCTCCTTGTAGACGTTGTTGGGCCTCCAATTGCAGAGGTTTGTAGGACAGTAGCAAATTTCCCTCAAGTGGATGACCTAAGTTTTATCAATCCGTGGGAGGCGTAGGATGAAGATGGTCTCTCTCAAACAACCCTGCAACCAAATAACAAAGAGTCTCTTGTGTCCCCAACACACCCAATACAATGGTAAATTGTATAGGTGCACTAGTTCGGCGAAGAGATGGTGATACAAGTGCAATATGGATGGTAGATATAGGTTTTTGTAATCTGAAAATATAAAAACAGCAAGGTAACTAATGATAAAAGTGAGCATAAACGGTATTGCAATGGTAGGAAACAAGGCCTAGGGTTCATAATTTCACTAGTGCAAATTCTCTCAACAATAATAACATAATTGGATGATATAACTACCCCTCAACATGCAACAAAGAGTCACTCCAAGGTCACTAATAGCGGAGAACAAACGAAGAGATTATTGTAGGGTACAAAACCACCTCAAAGTTATCCTTTCTCATCGATCTATTCAAGAGTCCGTAGTAAAGTAACATGAAGCTATTCTTTCCGTTCGATCTATCATAGAGTTCGTACTAGAATAACACCTTAATACGCAAATCAACCAAAACCCTAATGTCACCTAGATACTCCAATGTCACCTCAAGTATCCATGGGCATGATTATACGATATGCATCACACAATCTCAGATTCATCTATTCAACCAACACAAAGTACATCAAAGAGTGCCCCAAAGTTTCAATCGGAGAGTCAAGACGAAAACATGTGCCAACCCCTATGCATAAGTTCATTGGACCCGCAAGTTGATCACCAAAACATTCATCAAGTAGATCAAGTGAATATCACATTGTCACCACAGATAAGCACAGCAAGACATACATCAAGTGTTCTCAAATCCTTAAAGACTCAATCCGACAAGACAACTTCAAGGGGACACTACAAGAAATATGTTAACTTGTGACCACCACTATTGGTCACTGAAAGGTCATGGTTTTTCATTTGCGACCTTTTTGTGACCAAAAACAGAAGGTCAAAAGCCGAGGGTCGTAAACTGACTATAGCGACCTTCTCTGTGAGAATACGACCAAAATATGCCTACTGTGGCGTTTTGGTCACTAGCAACCTCCCCAGGCCACGTAGGCATCCAGCGTGGCAAGCTGATGTGGCACAAGATTCAGCCCAGTCCAATTCGATTTTCTACTTGGGCCTAGCCCAACAATTCGGCCTTTTTACTGTATATTTTTTCCCTATTAATTTTCTCTAGCTACATGGGCCTGGCCCAACAATTTGGCCTTTTTATTTCATGGATCATGGCCTTTTTGTGATCTATTTCGTTTTTGGTCCTAAGCCTTTTTATTTACTTGGCCATCGCTTTTTCACAATTGATTCTTTTAGTAATTTTGTTCATTTTTCCTGAATTGTTTGATTTGTGGCCTTTTTAGGGCCCAAATAGTATATGTTTCATTTCCGACATATCAACAATAAAGTATCAACAATAAAGTAACCAATATTTTGGTCTAGAGAGCCCTAATCACACAAATTTTCATAAATGGCGATCAAAATGAGTATATTATATATATTACAATCATGCCATAGTTCACATCATCCAGGAATTTAGAACAACTACAAAAGTGCTGCTATGAAATAGTATAACAACCATTCACATCATCCAGGAACATATAATTAGCTACAAAGATGAAGCGTTCCCTTTTTCCAACTTCTTGAGCCTCTGTAAAAGACAGGAAACGATCATTATCATGGCTGTGAATTCAGAATGAAAGCAACATCCTCAAACATACAACAGCTAGGAAAATAATATTGAACAAAATAATAAACAAATACACAAGCAGCTAGGGGTCGATCCTAATGCCAGCAAGCTCTAAGAAGACTCCAAGAAATTATTGGCTCACAATAAAATCATGCTTTTGACAAGTGCAAGTCGTGCAAAAAACTTCACTACACCAAATTGCACCTAAATAATAATACCATTCTACGACCACAGCCATCCATTCAGCTAATAGCATGCAAAGTATCAATGTTCTGTTGTTATCAGCTTATTCTTATGCATAAAGCAACTAAGGAAACCAAAAGAGGAGCACTACTACTTGCAGATAACCAGAGTTCATCAAAGATACACGTATCATCAGTTTGCTAAACATGGCAGTGTTGGGTTCAGAAAGACGTAGTACAAATGGCCAAACATAGATGCGTTCAGTTTCAGAAGAATCTGAAAGCCAGATCTCATCTGGAAGCCAAACTTGCATTGTTACAAACACATGGCAGAGATTAGTACAAGCACTTACTAATCAGGTCAGACTGAAGAAATCACTAGCAGCGGAAATGCATCATTCCAAATCTTCTCAGTTTGCAAAACAAGATTCAGCAAGCAATCAGCCATTATGAACAAGCAGTAGCACTACTTCTTGCAGACGCAACACAAGGGCTCGGTTTACAAGAGTAAAAAAAGACAACATTAGTAAGATCATGTAGTACCACAACTGCAACATTTTCTAGATAGATAATCAGTTTGCAAAAGCAACATGTTCAGTTCTTACATCCAACCAGCCAACAAAGCGTTGGCAATCACACAGCACATGCACTATGGCTACCACTACTTTCAGATAGAGACAAGCAGAGTCAACAGCGACCATATATGCAGATCAACCAGAATTTTACCTGCCCCTGGTGGAGCCGGAGATGGATGCTTCTGCTGCTGGCCTTCACTGCCCCTGATGATGCTGCTCATGGACGGAAACCGCATCGCGTTAGGGAAGAGGATAGAAGGGAATGTAATGAAAGAAGAAATCAAAAAGGAGAGGAGAGGAGAGGGGGCTGACCGTCGGGGTTCTCCATGGCATCAGCGTCGGGGAAGCCTTCCCGTCCATGCCATGGCGGCCCGGAGCGCGAGCGACGATGACGTGCTGGATGGATCTGGTAGCGAGAGGAGACGAGGTGAGGAAGAGAGGATCTGGTAGGGATAGGAGACGAGGTGAGGAAGAGAGGGGACCAACCTTAGTCGCCGGAGACACGCCGACGACGCGGTGGACCAAACCCTATCCACGGGAGACGGTCGCGCGTGGCTGCTGGAGCACAGAGCACCGGATCTGGGCGGAGCGCGAGGCCGCCGTCGCCCTTCCCCGCCGCGGGGCCGGGTGCGGGTCACCTCCCATGAAAGGACATGGATGGGACTCGGACGCGCTCACGGTCGGTGGTGGCGACCATGTCCACGACGGCCAGTGAAGGGGTGGGTGGCGGCGAGGGGAGGGATCTGAGGTGGGGAGGGGAGAGGTGGGTGGCGGCGGCGAGGATCTGAGGTAGGAAGGGAGGGATGGGTGGCCGC
>NC_041383.1:56524412-56555696 GCF_002162155.2 Triticum dicoccoides
CTGCGGGGAGATGAGTGGTGTGCAGGGGAGAGGAGGAGAGGGGGAGGGGGAGTGGTGTGCCCGCGAGGGGGGAGGAGTGGGTGAGTGGTGGCATTTTGCCAATGACAGGTGGGCCCACGAGGAATTAGGCCCACATGTCAGTGTCCTCAACGACATGTGGTGTAGGTGAGTGGAGCTGCTTTCGGGTGGGTGTGGGTGGGGAGAGGGTGAGGGGCGTGGGCCGTTGGATCTGGCAGGATCCGACGGTCTCTAATGCTTGATCCGTGTGACATGCCCATTGACCAATCAGAATGAAGTGCAGGCTTTGATGATGTTATGACCATCTAAAATGGTCGTAATTAATTTTCCATTTTTCGAGTGCGTGAAATGAGTTTTTTTTGTCAAGGACCTACCATATATTTGTTGCAAAATTGGACCAAACCAAATTTATAAAATACTAGGCCATATTTAATGCACAATTGACAAAATGGTTGGGTGTCAAAAGTTTTGATCCACCTCTCGTGAAAAAGACAAATTCCCGCTGATTCAGGTGGAAGCGGGTCAAATTTGAACTGCAGCTGCCTCATAGTTTGCTTTTTATTTTTTCCAAAAATCATTTCTAGGTACATAAGTATCTATTTAATCAGAGAAACACCAAAAAAATTCCAAGATTCAACCACTAGCTACGAACGGTCATGCTCGCCGTTTTGACCGCATTTTGAAACAGGCATATAAAATTCAAAAAAAATCAAAAAATTGGAAAACCTTCACATTGTCTCATTATATGTGACCAAGTTTCCAGGAAAAATAATAAACTTGTAATACGGTAATTATTTTAAAAAAGTGTTCTCAGAAATGAGCTATCATGCGTGAAGATTCATGGCGTTCTAGCCAAATGATCAATCTTATGGCCACGTTCATGGCATAGTTTGTTCAAACGATCTCATATCGTGCACAAGGGGGCATCTTGGAATTCCAAACAATTTTGCATAAGGGAGTTTTCATTTTCTTTTCACGAAAAATTCATTTTTCATTTTTCGAGTGTGTGAAATGAGTTTTTTTTGTGAAGGACCTACCATATATTTGTTGCAAAATTGTACCAAACCAATTTTATAAAATACTAGGCCATCTTTAATGCACAATTGACAAAATGGTTGGGTGTCAAAAGTTTTGATCCACCTCTGGTGAAAAAGACAAATTCCCGTGATTCAGGTGGAAGCGGGTCAAATTTGAACTGCAGCTGCCTCATAGTTTGCTTTTTATTTTTTCCAAAAATCATTTCTAGGTACATAAATATCTATTTAATCAGAGAAACACCAAAAAAATTCCAAGATTCAACCACTAGCTAGGAACGGTCATGCCCGCCGTTTTGACCGCATTTTGAAACAAGCATATAAAATTCAAAAAAAATCAAAAATTTGGAAAACCGTCGCATTGTCTCATTATATGTGACCAAGTTTCCAGGAAAAATAATAAGCTTGTAATACGGTAATTATTTTAAAAAAGTGTTCTCAGACATGAGCTATCATGCTTGAAGATTCATGGCTTTCTAGCCAAATGATCAATCTTATGGCCACGTTCATGGCATAGTTTGTTCAAACGATCTCATATCATGCACAAGGGGGCATCTTGGAATTCCAAACAATGTTGCCTAAGGCAGTTTTCATTTTCTTTTCACGGAAAATTCATTTTCCATTTTTCGAGTGCGTGAAATGAGTTTTTTTGTGAAGGACCTACCATATATTTGTTGCAAAATTGTACCAAACCAATTTTATAAAATACTAGTCCATCTTTAATGCACAATTGACAAAATGGTTGGGTGTCAAAAGTTTTGATCCACCTCTGGTGAAAAAGACAAATTCCCGCTGATTCAGGTGGAAGCGGGTCAAATTTGAACTGCAGCTGCCTCATAGTTTGCTTTTTATTTTTTCCAAAAATCATTTCTAGGTACATAAGTATCTATTTAATCAGAGAAACACCAAAAAAATTCCAAGATTCAACCACTAGCTAGGAACGGTCATGCCCGCCGTTTTGACCGCATTTTGAAACAAGCATATAAAATTCAAAAAAAATCTAAAAATTGGAAAACCTTCGCATTGTCTCATTATATGTGACCAAGTTTTCAGGAAAAATAATAAACTTGTAATACGGTAATTATTTTAAAAAAGTGTTCTCAGAAATGAGCTATCATGCGTGAAGATTCATGGCTTTCTAGCCAAATGATCAAACTTATGGCCACGTTCATGGCATAGTTTGTTCAAACGATCTCATATCGTGCACAAGGGGGCATCTTGGAATTCCAAACAATGTTGCCTAAGGGAGTTTTCATTTTCTTTTAACGGAAAATTCATTTTTCATTTTTCGAGTGCGTGACATGAGTTTTTTTTGTGAAGGACCTACCATATATTTGTTGCAAAATTGTACCAAACCAATTTTATAAAATACTAGGCCATCTTTAATGCACAATTGACAAAATGGTTGGGTGTCAAAATTTTTGATCCACCTCTGGTGAAAAATACAAATTCCCGCTGATTCAGCTGGAAGCGGGTCAAATTTGAACTGCAGCTGCCTCATAGTTTGCTTTTTATTTTTTCCAAAAATAATTTCTAGGTACATAAGTATCTATTTAATCAGAGAAACACCAAAAAAATTCCAAGATTCAACCACTAGCTAGGAACGGTCATGCCCGCCGTTTTGACTCCATTTTGAAACAGGCATATAAAATTCAAAAAAATCAAAAAATTGGAAAACCTTCGCATTGTCTCATTATATGTGACCAAGTTTCCAGGAAAAATAATAAACTTGTAATACGGTAATTATTTTAAAAAAGTGTTCTCAGAAATGAGCTATCATGCTTGAAGATTCATGGCTTTCTAGCCAAATGATCAATCTTATGGCCACGTTCATGGCATAGTTTGTTCAAACGATCTCATAGCGTGCAGAAGGGGGCATCTTGGAATTCCAAACAATGATGCCTAAGGCAGTTTTCATTTTCTTTTCACGGAAAATTCATTTTCCATTTTTCGAGTGCGTGAAATGAGTTTTTTTTGTGAAGGACCTACCATATATTTGTTGCAAAATTGGACCAAACCAATTTTATAAAATACTAGGCCATATTTAATGCACAATTGACAAAATGGTTGGGTGTCAAAAGTTTTGATCCACCTCTGGTGAAAAAGACAAATTCCCGCTGATTCAGCTGGAAGCGGGTCAAATTTGAACTGCAGCTGCCTCACAGTTTGCTATTTATTTTTTCAAAAAATCATTTATAGTTACATAAGTACCTATTTAATCATAAATACATGGTTTGGTGGCGATACGTCGAGGTTTGGGCGGTGGCCGAGGCCCCAACTCTAGAGCGCGTAAACTCGCATGCCTGCAGCATGGTCACCATGTGACCGTGGTGTTGCCATGTGTTTTGGGCAGCCTAGGCATGTCTAGTGGGTTGGGCACTCCCCAGGTAGGTGCTAGAAAGAAAATTACAACATAACATTCTCACGAGGAGACCGATCGATGCTCAAATATGAATTAGCAGCCAAGTGTTTGATTAGCGGTACGGGAAATGTACATGGCTAATGGGCGTGAATTTTGGCTGAGGATGATCAGTTACTAAGAAGACCGTCTTCACAAATTTTCAGGTCAAAAGGATGATCCTTGGTGGTACTTGCTTTGCAAACTACCACACTGGACATAACTACAAATGTTGAAGCTTGGCTCAAAATAATGAAGGGATTGAGCTGGCATTTGGTGGAGGATGGTTATTTGGGAATAATAAAGCACTGTAGAAAATGGATACTATTTGGACATGCCAAAGTGGTACTTCCTTCACAAACTGCTTCTCTGAACACAATAGGAAAATGAATATTGTTGAGTTATTTTTGAACTAGGCAAGGAAGGTTTTTGACATATTTGATGAAGATATGATCCAAACAATTTATGAGAATTATTTGGAAATTTTTGGAATAATATAAATATAGGTGGCTTCACAACCTAGGGCAAAAATTGACACATGGACATGACACATAGGCAAAACTGATGAGATGTCGCCTAGTCATCACAACCCACCACAATCTACAAGGCTATGACCATCTATATTGGTCATTAACAACTAGAAAAAGGCAGCGGACCAGCCCTGTTTGCTTTGTGACCATTTCGTGTAAGGAAATTATGACCTTTCTGAGCAAAATGGTCGCAATGGTTTAGGGTTTGGAGCCCCCCGAACAGCTTTTGACCAATTGGTCTCAAATGGTCATAGATCTATGACCAATTCTTCCAGGGTCACTGACAGAAGGTCACTAATTGACATATTTTTTGTAGCGGGAAAACTCAATTCATCACAAGAGATTAGAGGGGGAGAAACATCATAAGATCCAACTATAATAGCAAAGCTCGCGATACATCACGATCGTGTCTCCTCAAGAACATGAGAGAGAGAGAGAGATCAAACACATAGCTACTGGTACATACCCTCAACCCCGAGGGTGAACTGATCCCTCCTCGTCATGGAGAGCGCTGCTACGTCTTGAGCTAGCGTTGGTTTTCCCCGAAGAGGAGAGGGTGATGCAACAAGTGTAGCATAAGTATTTCCCTCAGTTTTGAGAACCAAGGTATCAATCGAGTAGGAGGCTCCTCAAAAGTCCCACACACGTACACAAACAAATTGAGAACTTGCAACCAACGCAATAAAGGGGTTGTCAATCCCTTCACGGCCACTTGCGAAAGTGAGATCTGATACAGATAGTATGATAAGATAAATATGTTTTTGGTATTTTATAATCTAGATGCAAAAAGTAAAGATGCAAATAAGAGGTAGATTGAAAGAAAATATGATAAGAGATAGACCCGGGGGCCATAGGTTTCACTAGAGGCTTCTCTCGAGATAGCATAAATATTACGGTGGGTGAACAAATTACTGTCGAGCAATTGATAGAAAAGCGCATAGTTATGAGATTATCTAGGCATGATCATGTATATAGGCATCACGTCCATAACAAGTAGACCGACTTCGGCCTGCATCTACTACTATTACTCCACACATCGACCGACTCCTGCCTGCATCTAGAGTATTAAGTTCATAAGAATAGAGTAACACATCAAGCAAGATGACATGATGTAGAGGGATAAACTCATGCAATATTATATAAACCCCATCTTGTTATCCTCGATGGCAACAATACAATATGTGTCTCGCAACCCTTTCTGTCACTGGGTAAGAACACCGCAAGATTGAACCCAAAGCTAAGCACTTCTCCCATGGCAAGAAAGACCAATCTAGTAGGCCAAACCAAACTGATAATTCGAAGAGACTTGCAAAGATAACTCAATCATACATAAAAGAATTCAGAGAAGATTCAAATATTATTCATAGATAAACTTGATCATAAACCCACAATTCATCGGATCTCGACAAACACACCGCAAAAAGAGATTACATCGAATAGATCTCCACAAGAGATGAGGAGAACATTGTATTGAGATCCAAAAAGAGAGAAGAAGCCATCTAGCTAATAACTATGGACCTGTAGGTCTGTGGTAAACTACTCACAACTCATCGGAGGGGCAAGGGTGTTGATGTAGATGCCCTTCGTGGTTGATTCCCCCTCCGGCAAAGTGCCGGCGAAGGCTCCAAGATGGGATCTCGCGGATACAGAAGGTTACGGCGGTGGAAATTGTATTTCTGGTGCTCCTGGATGTTTTCGGGGTCCGTAGGTATATATAGGAGGAAGAAGTATGTCGGTGGCCGCCCGAGGGGCCCACGAGACAGGGCGACGCGCCCTACAGGGGGGGGGGGGCGGCCCCCTATCTCGTGGGGTCATCGGGAGCTTCTTGACTTGCACTCCAAGCTCTCCGGATCACGTTCGTTCCAAAAATCACGCTCCCGATGGTTTCATTCCGTTTGGACTCCGTTTGATATTCCTTTTCTTCGAAATACTGAAATAGGCAAAAAAAACAGCAATACGGCTAGGCCTCCGGTTAGTAGGTTAGTCCCAAAAATGATATAAATGTGTAAAATAAAGCCCATAAAAATCCAAAAGGGGTAATATAATAGCATGGAACAATAGAAAATTATAGATACGTTGGAGACGTATCAAGCATCCCCAAGCTTAATTCCTGCTCGTCCTCAAGTAGGTAAATGATAAAAAAGAAATTTTTAATGTGGAATGCTACCTTGCATAATTCATACTGTGATTTTCTTTATTGTGGCATGAATGTTCAGATCCAAATGATTCAAAATAAAAGCCTATAAAACATAAAAATAATAATGCTTCAAAGCATACTAACAAATAATCATGTCCTATCAAAATAGCATAGCCAAAGAAAGCTTATCCCTACAAAATCGTATAGTTAGGCCATGCTTCATTTTCATTACACAAAATACTCCCATCATGCACAAGCCTGATGACGAGCCGAGCAATTGTTTCATACTTTTTAACGCGCTTCAGCTTTTTCAACTCTTATGCAATACATGAGCGCAAGCCATGGACATAGCACTATGGTGGTATATGGTGGTTGTGAGGACAAAAAGGGAGAAGATAGTCTCACATCAACTAGGCGTATTAACGGGCTATAAGGAGGTGCCCATTAATAGATATCAATGTGAGTGAGTAGGGATTGCCATGCAACAGATGCACTAGAGCTATAAATATATGAAAGCTCAACAAAAGAAACTAAGTGGGTGTGCATCCAACTTGCTTGCTCACGAAGACCTAGGGCATTTTGAGGAAGCCCATCATTGGAATATACAAGCCAAGTTCTATAATGAAAAATTCCCACTTAGTATATGAAAATGACAACATAGGAGACTCTCTATCATGAAGATCATGGTGCTATTTTGAAGCACAAGTGTGGAAAAAGAGATAGTAGCATTGTCCCTTCTCTCTTTTTCTCTCATTTTATTTTTTCTTTCCTTTTTTTTCTTTTTCTTTTTTTTCTTTAGCCTCTTTTCCTTTTTCTTGTTGGCCTTTCTCAATTTTTTTCTCATTTTTTCTTTTTCTTTTTGTAAAGTCCGAAGTCTCATCCCGACTTGTGGGGGAATCATAGCCTTCATCATCCTTTCCTCACTAGTACAATGCTCTAATAATGAATATCATCACACATCACACTTTTATGGATTTACAACTCAAGAATTACAACTCAAAGCTAGAACAAGATATGACTCTATATGAATGCCTCCGGCAGTGTACCGGGATATGCAATAAATCAAGAGCGACATGTATGAAAATTATGAAGGTGGCCTTGCCACAAATACAATGTCAACTACATGATCATGCAAAATAACAATATGACAATGATGGAATGTGTCATAATAAACGAACGGTGGAAAGTTGCATCGCAATATATCTCGGAATGGCTATGGAAATGCCATAATAGGTAGGTATGGTGGCTGTTTTGAGGAAGGTAAATAAAGGGTTTATGATACCGGCGAAAGTTGTGCGGTAATAATAAAGGCTAGAAAAGTAAAAGGATGAGTGTGCATATGTCCATGGACTCACATTAGTCAAAAAGAACTCATATACTTATTGCAAAAGTCTACTTCACCCTCAAAGCAAAGTACTACTACGCATGCCCCAAGAGGGATAGATTGGTAGGAAAAGACCATCGCTTGTCCCCGACTGCCACTCATAAGGAAGACAATCAAAAGAGCACCTCATGCAACAAATCTGTCACACAACTTTTACCATATGTGCATGCTACGGGACTTGACAACTTCAACAAAAGTATTTCTCAGTTTCATAATTACCCACTAGCATGACCCCAACATTACTACCTTTATATCTCAAAACAATTATCAAGCATCAAGTTGATCATAGGATCCAATTCTTTTTCAATGATAGTTTTTATTATACCCAACTTGGATGCTCATCATTCTAAGACCATCTTTGTAACCATAGCAAATACCATGCTGTTCTAAAAGACTCTCAAAATAATATAAGTGAAGCATGAGAGACTAGAAATTTCTTCAAAATTATTCCACCGCCTTGCTCTAAAAGATATAAGTGAAGCACTAGAGCAAAAACTATCAAGCTCATAAGATATAAGTGAAGCATATAGAGTATTCTAGCAAATTCTAATCAAATAGGCTTCTCCCAAAAGGTGTGTACATCAAGGATGATTGTGGTAAACTAAAAATCAAAGACTAATATAATACACGATGCTCCAAGCAAAACACATATCATGTAGCGAATAAAAATATAACTCCAAGTAAAGTTACCAATGAACGAAGACGAAAGAGGGGATGCCTTCTCGGGGCATCCCCAAGCTTAGGCTTTTGGCTATCCTTGAATATCTTGGGGTGCCATGGGCATCCCCAAGCTTAGGCCCTTGCCACTCCTTATTCCATAGTCCATAAAAGCTTTACCCAAAACTTGAAAACTTCACAACACAAAACTCAACAGGAAATCTTATAAGCTCCGTTAGTGAAAGAAAACAAAACCACCACATAAGGTACTGCAATGAACTCATTATTTATTTATTTTGGTGTTAAACCTACTGTATTACAACTTCCTTATGGTTTATAAACTAATTTACTATCCATATATGCATTGAAATAAACAAACAACACACGAAAAACAGAATCTGTCAAAAATAGAACAGTCTGTAGCAATCTGTAACTAACTCAAACTTATGGAACTCTAAAAAATCCTACCAAAATACTAAGTACTGGAAAATTTGTTTATTGATCAGAATCAGAAACAATCAATGCAAAAGCACGTTTCTGCGATTTATTGAATTTTTTCTCGTGAGCGTAAAGTTTCTGTTTTTCACCAGAATCAAATCAACTATCATCGTAGGTTATCCTATAGGTTCTACTTGGCACAAACACTAACTAAAAGATAAAAACACATCTAAACAGAGAGTAGATGCAAGATTTATTACTAAACAGGTGAAAAAACAAAAAACATAAAGAAAATTGGGTTGCCTCCCAACTAGCGCTATCTTTTAAAGCCCCTAGCTAGGCATAAAAGCAAAGATAGATCTAACGAGTGCCATCTTTGGCACTAAATTCAGAAGTAGCCCGCATGATAGATTCATAAGGTAATTTGACTTTCTTTCTTGGAAAGTGCTCCATGCCTTTATTTAAAGGAAATTGGAATCTAATGTTCCCTTCCTTCATATCAATAATTGCACCAATCGTTCTAAGGAAAGGTCTACCAAGAATAATAGGGCAAGAAAGATTGCAATCTATATCAAGAACGATAAAATCTACGGGCACCAAATTTCTACTTGCAACAATAAGAACATCATTGATCCTTCCCATAGGCTTTTTAATGGTGGAATCCGCAAGGTGCAAATTTAAAGAGCAATCTTCAAGATCATGGAAACCTAGAATATCACATAAAGTTTTCGGAATCGTGGAAACACTAGCACCCAAATCACACAAAGCAAAACACTCATAATCTTTAATTCTAATCTTTATAGTAGGTTCCCACTCATCATTAAGTTTTCTAGCTAAAGAAACTTCCAAATTAAGTTTTTCTTCATAAGATTGCATCAAGGCATCAACAATATGTTTGGTAAAAGCTTTGTTTTCACTATAAGCATGAGGAGAATTAACAACGGATTGCAACAAGGAAAGACAACTTTTTAAAGAGCAATTATCATAGTCAAATTCCTTGAAATCCGAGATAGTAGGTTCAATGTTATTAGAAGTTGAGGATTCTCCATCTCACTTTTACCAAATTTAGCATCAAGATCTAAAGACTCCGAGTTCTTCGGATGCCTTCTAGGCAAAGTTGATTCATCATCAGTCCCATAATCATCAAAATTAATATTGCAAAACATAGATCTAATCTGAGACGCATTAATAACTTTAAGATCCTCATCATTATTTTCACGTAATTTTTCTGGTTTAGCAGCCATCTTACTGACTAAGGTGGCTTGCTTGTCAGAAATTTTGGCTATACTATTTTCAAGCCGGGTAATTTGAGCGTTAACACCATAGAATTCTTTATTCATATCATCAAGCTCTTTGTTCATAAACCCCAAAAAACTTTTTTGTTCCTTAAGCTCTTTTCTAAAGAAATTATTATGCTCAAATTGCAAATTCATAAAGCTTCTAATATTTGATTCAATCTCATCCATCCTTCTGAGAAGGTGGTCAGGACCCTTAGGCATGGCCATAAGGTCAAACAAGCAAACAAGCACACAAAAGAAGGCAAGCGAAAAAGAAAGGATGAGATTGGGAAAGAGAGGGCGAATAAAACGACAAGGGTGAAGTGGGGGAGAGGAAAACGAGAGGCAAATAATGTAAATGCGAGGGAGATGGGTTTGTGATGGGTACTTGGTATGTCTTGACATGAGCGAAGACCTCCCCGGCAAAGGCGCCAAAAATCCTTCTTGGTACGTCTTGAGCTAGCGTTGGTTTTCCCCGAAGAGGAGAGGGTGATGTAGAAAGTGTAGCATAAGTATTTCCCTCAGTTTTGAGAACCAAGGTATCAATCCAGTAGGAGGCTCCTCAAAAGTCCAACGCACCTACACAAAAGAACTGAGAACTCGCAACCAACACAATAAAGGGGTTGTCAATCCCTTCACAACCACTTGCGAAAGTGAGATCTGATAGAGATAGTATGATAAGATAAATATATTTTTGGTATTTTATAATATATATGCAAAAAGTAAAGATGCAAATAAAAGGTAGATTGAAAGAAAATATGATAAGAGATAGACCCGGGGCCCATAGGTTTCACTAGAGGCTTCTCTCGAGATAGCATTAGTATTACGGTGGGTGAACAAATTACTGTCGAGCAATTGATAGAAAAGCGCATAGTTATGAGATTGTCTAGGCATGATCATGTATATAGGCATCACGTCCATAACAAGTAGACCGACTCCTGCCTGCATCTACTACTATTACTCCACACATCGACCGACTCCTGCCTGCATCTAGAGTATTAAGTTCATCAGAACAGAGTAACGCATTAAGCAAGATGACATGATGTAGAGGGATAAACTCATGCAATATGATATAAACCCCATCTTGTTATCCTCGATGGCAACAATACAATATGTGTCTCGCAACCCTTTCTGTCACTGGGTAAGAACACCGCAAGATTGAACCCAAAGCTAAGCACTTCTCCCATGGTAAGAAAGACCAATCTAGTAGGCCAAACCAAACTGATAATTCGAAGAGACTTGCAAAGATAACTCAATCATACATAAAAGAATTCAGAGAAGATTCAAATATTATTCAAAGATAAACTTGATCATAAACCCACAATTCATCGGATCTCGACAAACACACCGCAAAAAGAGATTACATCGAATAGATCTCCACAAGAGAGGGGGAGAACATTGTATTGAGATCCAAAAAGAGAGAAGAAGCCATTTAGCTAATAACTATGGACCCGTAGGTCTGTGGTAAACTACTCACAACTCATCGGAAGGGCAAGGGTGTGATGTAGATGCCCTTCGTGGTTGATTCCCCCTCCGGCAGAGTGCCGGTGAAGGCTCCAAGATGGGATCTCGCGGATACAGAAGGTTACGTGTGACGCCCGGATAATCAAGCTACAGTAACCTTTGCTAATGATGCCACGTCACCTCGATTACTGTTGCTAACCTCGCATTTGATCAAAACGTTTAAAAATCAAATTTGAATTTTTGACAAATAATAAAAGTTTTCAAATATTAAAATTAAAATGTTCAGGTTGTGCCAAATAATGCATAGGTAATTATGGTGGAGAAACCACACTTTTATAAAAATTTTAAATACTCTAAAATGAATAAAAAAGTAGCAAGGAAAATTATTTAAATGCTTTTAAAATAATAAACGATTACAAACTATTTAATTTAAATGCCATGTTAATTGTGGTAGTGGAATTACTACTAATACTATTTTAGGTGCAACTTATGTATTTTATAAAAACTAAAATTTAATATAACAGTAAAAAGAAAAATAAGAAAAAGAAAAGAAAAACAAAGACTGAAAAATAAAGTAAAAGCAAAAGAAATCCCGCCTCCCCCCGCTGGGCCTCGGCCCAGTTGGCCACCAGGCCAACTATGCCAGCCCACCTAAATGCCCCGCTCCTTCCTTCTGTTCACTAGTGGCCGTGTGCGCGCCCTGGCCGTCCGTGCGCGATGCCTCCGGCGGATGCTCGCCACCCCAACGCTACAGGGGCGCCAGGAAGAGTATAAGACCGCCCCGACCTCCTGGACGAACCCTAGTACCCCACCTTCATTTCCTCCCGCTGCTATCCTCTCCCGCACATGTGGCTGAGCCGCCGTCGCCACTCTCGCTGTCGATCCCGTGGCCCCTGACCTCACCGTGCCGTGACATCGAGTTCGCCCGCTCCATCGACGAGCGCTCCGTCAACTGGTGCTTCCTGTGGGAGCCCGGAGCCCCTGCATCGTCCTCATCCTCGTCGTCGACCCCTCGGCCCCGACGAGCCCCCACCGCGCGATTCACCGCCACCACTGCGTCCCCGGCTTCCCCAAGCCGTCCGCCGTCCTCACTATGAGCTTTGCCCTGTTTCCCCTCTCCCCCCTCCGACGATTCCGCGCTCTAGCTAGGACCCCGCCAAGGATGGACCCCTCTGTCGCCGTTGCTTGGCCTCGCCGCGCCTGTGCGCTTTGCTGCATGCGCACGCATGCGCTCGGGCCGCGCCTCGCCCGCATGAGGCCTCCCCGCAATATGCTCTGCTGGCGTCCGCCGCACCCTCGTCTACAAGCCGACGTGCCGCCCGCACCTCCGCCTCTGTTCTGCGTGCTCCGGTGCCTCTAGCCACGCCGGCCCTGCTGCACCGCGGCCCACCGGCAAGCTTCCCAGCTGGACCGCTCGCGCGTCCCCTCCCTTGCCCCCGCCAGTTCCCGGCCGCACCTGCTGTGCCGCTGCCCTCTCCGCCATGGCCCTCCTCCCTTCACCCCGCGGCCTCCCTTTGCTTCCTCTGGAAGCGCGCGAGCGCGAGCTCGCCCCCGGTAGCCTCCACGACTTGAGTCGCTGCCCATAGCGGCGATCTGGCATGCCTCCGCCGTGGCTCGAAGCCACCGACGTTTAATCACCGGCCTAATAGGCCATTAGCGCTAATTGCGCTATTAACCCTCCTAACGAGCCGCTAACACGTGCCCCCCGCTAATTAATTAGTTGGCTAAATAAACCGCTTTTAATTTATCTATCATTGATTGTCGGGCCCCACTACTTATTAAAAGGTTAAACTCTGTTAAAAAACTCTGTCCATGACAGGTGGGCCCCGCGGTCAGTTTGACTAGTCAACGTCCACAGTTGACTGTTGACTGGGCAGTCAACTGGGACCCACTGTCAGCCTCACATACAAATAGCTGGGTACACTCTCTGTGTACCCATAGCAATACTAATTTTTTTAAAATTATAATAAATTGGAAAATGAATTAAAACTTTGAAAATTAATATAAAATAAACCGTAGCTCGGATGGAAAAACTTTGTACATGAAAGTTGCTCAGAACGACGAGACGAATCTGAATACGCAGCCCGTTCATCCGCCACGCATCCCTAACATAGTGAACCTGCAAAATTTAACCTCCGGTTCATCCGTCCGAAAACGCAAAACACCGGGGATACTTTCCCGGATGTTTCCCCCCTTCGCTGATATCACCTACCACTACGTTAGGTTACCCCTAGCACCGCATATTGCCGCGTCTTGCTTTGTGTTACATTTGGTTGCTCTATTATTTATTGTGTTCCCCCTTCGTTACTTCTTTCCGGTAGACTCTGAGACCAGTGCCGATGTCCGTGTGTTCGACTACACCAAAGATGACCCCTCCTTGCCAGAGCAACCAGGCAAGCCCCCCCCCCCCCTTGATCACCAGATATCACCTATTCTTTTCTATACTGCTTGCATTAGAGTAGTGTAGCATGTTATTGTTCGGTTACTCCTATTCTATTGCATAACCTATCATTGTTGCTACAGTCATTGATACCTTACCCGCAATCCTAAATGCTTAGTATAGGATGCTAGTTTATCATCATTGGCCCTACATTCTTGTCAGTCTGCCTTGCTATACTATCGGGCCGTGATCACTTGGGAGGTGATCACGGGTATATACTATACATATATACATACTATACAGATGGTGACTAAAGTCGGGTCAGCTCGTTGAGTACCCGCAAGTGATTCCGATGTGGGGGCTGGAAGGATAGGTGGTTCCATCCCAGTAGAGGTGGGCCTGGGTTCCCGACGGCCCCCGACTGTTACTTTGTGGTGGAGCGACAGGGCAGGTTGAGACCACCTAGGCGAGAGGTGGGCCTGGCCCTGGTCGGCGTCTGCGGTTACTTCATATTAACACGCATAACGAGATCTTGGTATTTGATCTGAGTCTGGCCACTGGCCTATACGCACTAACCAACTACGCGGGAAAGATATGGGCACTCGACGTCGTGGTATCAGCCGAAGCCTTCGTGACGCCAGCGACTGAGCGGCGCACGCCGGGTTGGACTGCGTTAATGCAACTTCCTTTGTAATGGAGGTTGTTAGGTATGCTCACCGGCCGTGTATGCAATGTGCAGGTGTGCAATGGGCGATGGGCCCAGACCCCTACGCGCATATGATTTAGACCGGCGTGCTGACCTCTCTGTTGTGCCTAGGTGGGGCTGCGACGTGTTGATCTTCCGAGGCCGGGCATGACCCAGGAAAGTGTGTCCGGCCAAATGGGATCGAGCGTGTTGGGTTATGTGGTGCACCCGTACAGGGAAGTTTATCTATTCGAATAGCCGTGTCCCTCGGTAAAAGGACAACCCGAAGTTTTACCTTGACCTTATGACAACTAGAACCGGATACTTAATAAAACACACCCAGACAAGTTCCATAGACAACCCGGTGATCGCTTTTCCACAGGGTGATGAGGGGAGGATCGCCGGGTACGATTATGCTATGCGATGCTACTTGGAGGACTTCCATCTACTCTCTTCTACATGCTGCAAGACGGAGGCTTCCAGAAGCGTAGTCTTCGATAGGATTAGCTATCCCCCTCTTATTCTGGCATTTTGCAGTTCAGTCCACCGATATGGCCCTTTACACATATACCCATGCATATGTAGTGTAGCTCCTTGCTTGCGAGTACTTTGGATGAGTACTCACGGTTGCTTTTCTCCCTCTTTTCCCCCTTTCCCTTCTACCTGGTTGTCACAAACAGATGCTGGAGCCCTGAAGCCAGACGCCACCGTCAACGACGACTCCCACTACACTGGAGGTGCCTACTACTACATGCAGGCCGCTGACGACTACCAGGAGTAGTTTAGGAGGATCCCAGGCAGGAGGCATGCGCCTCTTTCGATCTGTATCCCAATTTGTGCTAGCCTTCTTAAGGCAAACTTGTTTAACTTATGTCTGTACTCAGATATTGTTGCTTCTGCTGACTCGTTTATGTACGAGCACTTGTATTCGAGCCCTCGAGGCCCCTGGCTTGTAATATGATGCTTGTATGACTTATTTTACTTTTAGAGTTGTATTGTGATATCTTCCCGTGAGTCCCTGATCTTGATCGTACACATTTGCGTGCATGATTAGTGTACGATTGAATCGGGGGCGTCACAAGTTGGTATCAGAGCCGACTGCCTGTAGGAATCCCCCTTCCAAACTCCTTGGCCGAAGTTGAGTCTAGTCACTGAAAAAGTTTTTACTAACTTGGCTGTGCGGCTTACGGGCCCACGTTGCCATTGGGTGGTATTAGGATCTTTTATTCCTCGACCTATACTCTGGGACTCTAAGTTCTCCTCTATTCGGGTTAAATGATTTTACCAAATCTGACTCTAGGTTCTCGTAACTACTTTCTCCCGGAGAGCCCTTAATCACAGATGATCGCCTACTGCGTCAGAAGATTTTTAAGTTACTCTAGGATGTTCTCCTGAGACGCTTGTGCCCACCGCCTTTGCAAATTCCCTACCACTGTTATATCCTTATGGATAACTGCATGCACCTGCCATTCTTACATTCGATCCCATTGAGCTTGTTATTACAAGGTGCAATGAACTGCTCTTTGTTGTTCCGAGAATCCTTTGAGCTAACTGCCTTACACCTCTTTGCCACAAGAATACCCATATGGATAATGCCTTGCACTTATCGAGTATCCGCTCCTTCTTAGTTGTTCAGGTGTTTCACATAAGCCTTCGAAATACTATTTGATCTTTCAAAAATCCTCAACAGCCTGTTGTTCTTGAAATTCTTGCTTGCTTGCATTATGGTTAATCCCATAAGCATAATAATCTTATTGGCATCCTTTGTCACTATCATTTTTGAGTCCATTGATTCAATAAGTTGTGAATATTCACAATCATCAGTCGAATCCTAGGATTATTCTTCCAGCTCAGATGACATTTGGATATGAGCTGGTTCTTGACTAATCAATGCCTTGATCGGTTGTGCTTCTAAGTCTATCGAACTTATTCATTTTCGATGAGAACGATTGCTTCTGATCCCTTAATTTGGAAATCATAAAATTCTTTGCATTAAGCTTTGAATTAGTCAGTTGTTTCTACAATCTGATGCCTTGGCATTCCTTCTTCCTCTGGTTGAGTACCGATACTCACATCAGCCCCGTTGTGGACCGCCATACCCATTACCGGGTTATTATACGACAGTGTCCTTCACAACCAATATTCTTATGATTTCCTTACTCGATACATAATACCTTTGGTAAATTGTATCCTCTACTTTTGTCAACCATGCTCTACTTTTGAGCTTGTGTTATTTACTCCTGAAGTTCATGGTATATGTTCTAAGAAGCCCTGATGGGTTGAACCTATGCCTTCCTTAATCTGTGTGAACTCAAAAGTTTTCACGGGTCATACTCCTCTGGTAATTCACCAGGTAGGTTTTGACACTGAAATCGTTTTTATCTAGAGCAGTGAATGAAAGGTTATGCATTGAAGAAGTGGGATTCGACCTTGAACCTTTGTGTTCATGCCCATGGACACGATGCAGATCCTATCATGGAAGTTACTCTTAAATTAATTATTCCCTTGGTATAAGTTCATCTTATATCTGGGATCTAGTCCTTTGCAATCTTGGTTCCGACCATATTGATACTCTTTGATTCCTTTTCTCGGACAAGTTGAAGTACTTGTCTTCTGCAGCTCATTACACCTATCCAACCTCTATTCTGCTCTACCTTTGAGTATACCCTCTGGTATCTTGAGAATATCACGGAACTACATAACTTCTTATGAGTTCTTCGTCAACTATTATTCTCGTCGATTCCAATTTCCCCCCGGGTTTTGAGTTATTAGTCACTCGAGAACACCGATAAGTGAATCAATTCCGCACTCCGATTCAATACTCTAAGTAATTTTTGTTGCTTATGAGTTTAATAATCCTTCAAGTCATTCCTAGCCTGATCTGCTATATCCTTATCATGCAACTTTTAACTGTGCTACCTGGTCCTTATTTCCGGAGCACCACTTTCGACGATGAGCTAAGCTTACGTCGATTTCCCTCGTCATATCATTTTGCCTTGAACAACAAGCTTGATTTTGAGTTTGTGTCGTACTCGTGGTTCCAATAACCTTTCGCTTCATCAGTCCTTTGACTTGATGTCATCACCGATCGATTACACCTCCATGAAATCTCTCGACAAATGTGTCATGATCATCATCAACATTCTGAGCTCTTCCAGGATATCAATTGAATTCATGATGAGAAATACCATCCTTTCCCTTGATGATTTGTGTTGTCATCGACCACTTTATTGCCTTCCCTCCAACAAAAACTTGTTTGTGTTCTGTGTTATACCTTGAGTTCCTTGCTATCCAGCATTTGTTCTTCCTTACCTTGGAGTATTACCATCTTTTATGTCAAGAATGTTGTGAGAATTTCACCACCTCTTAAAAATTCTTGATATAGTAATACTTCTCGTCATCTCCGTTCATTTCTTGGCCCCCATGTTGTTCCAACCGGAATACTGACAATTGAACTATGATGAGTGAGTTCAAAACTTCTAGCAACCCTATTGCTTTGAAGTGAATGGCCGATAGTTTCATTCTAAGTCTTTTGGTTATCAAATCACCATTCTAACATTGATCGTGCTACTTAGTCCATACTTCTAGGTGCACTTTCGATCAATGTTTAATTGTGGATGTTTTTCCTCGAGCATACATCATTGTATCATTTGATCTGACTAATGTTATCTCCTTGTTCACATAATTGTGGAAATCCATCTTTTTGGAAATCTCAATGAATTGTCGCTGAGTTCATCAGCCACCTCCCCATTCTCTCCTTGGTTTAATGATGAACTCTTGTCTCGGAACTCACTTCCATAGTTCATTTCCTGATAATCTCACATTGTCAGCTCGTCAATTGGTGTCGCACCTTCTCTTCCCAGGCATCCTAAGTCTGAGGTATCCTGACACCAATCAGATCTGAATATCGGTCGGATATGATGGTTGGAACATATTTTCAAAAGTTATAACATTGGTATTTATATAGCCCGGTAAGGTGATGTCATACCTAGCACACCTGGCCGGAGGACCCATTGTTAAGTTCTTCCTTTTTAGCAAGGTTAACCATTCTTCCTTGAGGAAATTGTACGGCTTATTCTATAAGATGTTCCCGATGGATCCTTTTTGTTTCCAAAGTTTGATCTTCACCTGTTGACCATGTCAATGCTATCTGGAAGCATGTCTATGGTACTCCGATTTTCAACAGAAACATTTGATGCCCAATGCTAAATGTTTCCTGCTCAATTATCCAAACACCGCTGTATGGGTAATATCATGAAAATTCTCTCCCCTACCTAAAGAGTTTACTACATTATATCCTGTCATGGATATCATGCTCTGCTCGTCCTTCCGAAGGATATACCTTTGAAATATGTGTTTAAACACATTTTCCTTTCCATTGTTCTATTTAATCTGATAATCATATTTTTCTTTCCATTTGTTGGGTTAACATTTCTTGTGATCTATATGATCTAAGCAGTAATATTCTCCTGCTTAGGTAAACACCTCGGTTTACAACTCTGTCAGTGTGACCCAGTTACTATTGTTGACGACATCCTGGTAACCCCCGATGGATGAGAACTTTGCCTATTGGTCCGCCTCGTTCAACGAGCAGGAAAATGGTTCTCTTCGTCCCTCGCCCTTGGTACCAATGTTGTTGCCGACATAAATGGCAGGCTATCCTCTGACATGCCTTGCTTACATGATCACACAAGACGTCTCCGCCCTTCCTGCTTTTAACCCACATGGTGGGCCCATAACCCACAGTTCCACATGATCGACACCTGACTCTCCTGTACAACCCTGTTTCTAATGGTTATTCCTCACACTTGGCTTCGTATTTAATTCACAGGCCACCTTCCTGGTGCTCTATTCTGGTATCAGACGCAATACTTACTCTCGCTGCTCTGAACCCCTTTCTCACTCTGGTTCAGACTTCTAGCAGCTATCTATCCGCTTGGAACCTCTTATTGTACCTTCGTACCTTACTCTCGATGTATTTTATATGTTCAACTCGAGAGATACTCTTATGCTCATTCATGGGTTAACCCCAGATTGTTTCCCTCATAAGCATTGTCGTAGCCGAGCTGCCCCTTGCCGATTCGTAAGTACGTTGGAGTTCCCAAAGAAAAGGACGACTTCACCATGATGACCTGAAGCAGAGAAATGCATACCTTAATGTAATGGATCGACCTCTTCGAGAAGAGCAACCAAGGCCGAGAAGATCTGTTAGAATTTCGTAACTAGACCTCCCCCCCTTCTCTACCTCTTAAATCTCGGGACGAGATTTCTTGTAGTGGAGGAGAATTGTGACGCCCGGATAATCAAGCTACAATAACCTTTGCTAATGATGCCACGTCACCTCGATTACTGTTGCTAACCTCGCGTTAAATCAAAACGTTTAAAAATCAAATTTGAATTTTTGACAAACAATAAAAGTTTTCAAATATTAAAATTAAAATGTTTTGGTTGTGCCAAATAGTGCATAGGTAATTATGGTGGAGAAACCACACTTTTATAAAATGTTTAAATACTCTAAAATGAATAAAACAGTAGCAAGGACAATTATTTAAATGCTTTTAAAATAATAAACGATTACAAACTATTTTATTTTAAGTGCCAAGTTAATTGTGGTAGTGGAATTACTACTAATATTATTTTAGGGCAACTTATGTATTTTATAAAAACTAAAATTTAATATAGCAGTAAAAAGAAAAATAACAAAAACAAAAGAAAAACAAAGACTGAAAATAAAGTAAAAGCAAAAGAAATCCCACCTCCCCCCGCTGGGCCTCGGCCCAGCTGGCCACCAGGCCAACTATGCCAGCCCACCTAAATGCCCTGCTCCTTCCTTCTGTTCACTAGTGGCCGTGTGCGATGCCTCCGGCGGATGCTCGCCACCGCGATGCTACAGGGGCGCCAGGAAGAGTATAAGACCGCCTCGACCTCCTAGACGAACCCTAGTACGCCACCTTCATTTCCTCCCGCTGCTATCCTCTCCCGCACATGTGGCTGAGCCGCCATCGCCACTCTCGTTGTCGATGCCGCGGCCCCCGACCTCACCGTGCCGTGACGTCGAGTTCGCCCGCTCCATCGACGAGCGCTCCGTCGACTGGTGCTTCCTGTGGGAGCTCGGAGCCCCTGCATCGTCCTCTACCTCATCGTCGACCCCTCGGCCCCGACGAGCCCCCACTGCGCGATTCACCGCCACCACTGCGTCCCCGGCTTCCCCAAGCCGTCCCCCGTCCTCACTGTGAGCTTTGCCCTGTTTCCCCTCTCCCCCCTCCGACGATTCCGTGCTCTAGCTAGGACCCCGCCAAGGATGGACCCCTCTGTCGCCGTTGCTCACGGCACTGCTTCCACACCTTGCCACACCCTAACTGTGGCCTCGCCGCGCCTGTGCACTTTGCTCCACGCGCACGCACGCGCTCGGGCCGCGCCTCGCCCGCGTGAGGCCTCCCCGCAACCTGCTTTGCTGGCGTCCGCCGCACCCTCGTGTGCAAGCCGACGCGCTGCCCGCTCCTCCGCCTCTGTCCCGTGTGCTCTGGTGCCTCTAGCCACACTGGGCCTGCTGCACCGCGGCCCACCGGCGTGCTTCCCAGCCGCACCGCTCGTGCGTCCCCTCCCCTGCCCCCGCCGGTTCCCAGCCGCACCTGCCATGCCGCTGCCCTGTCCGCCATGGCCCTCCTCCCTTCACCCCGCGGCCTCCCTCTGCTTCCTCTAGAAGCGCGCGACCGCGAGCTCGCCCCCGGTAGCCTCCACGACTCGAGTCGTCGCCCATAGCGGCGATCTGGCATGCCTCCGCCGTGGCTCGAACCAACCGACGTTTAATCACCGGCCTAATAGGCCATTAGCGCTAATTGCGCTATTAACCCTCCTAACGAGCCGCTAACACGTGGCCCCCCGCTAATTAATTAGTTGGCTAAATAAACCACTTTTAATTTATCTTTCATTGACAGTCGGGTCCCACTACTTATTAAAAGGTTAAACTCTATTAAAAAACTCTGTCCATGACAGGTGGGCCCCGCGGTCAGTTTGACTAGTCAACGTCCATAGTTGACTGCTGAATGGGCAGTCAACTGGGACCCACTGTCAGCCTCACATACAAATAGCTGGGTACACTCTCTGTGTACCCGTAGCAAGTTCATTGATTTTTTAAATTATAATAAATTGGAAAATGAATTAAAACTTTGAAAATTAATATAAAATTAACCGTAGCTCGGATGGAAAAACTTTGTACATGAAAGTTGCTCAGAACGACGAGACGAATCTAAATACGCAACCCGTTCATCCGCCACACATCGCTAACATAGTGAACCTGCAACATTTCACCTCCGGTTCATCCGTCCGAAAACGCGAAACACCGAGGATACTTTCCCGGATGTTTCCCCCCCTTCACCGATATCACCTACCACTATGTTAGGTCACCCCTAGCACCGCATATTGTCGTGTCTTGCTTTGTGTTACATTTGATTGCTCTGCTATTTATTGTGTTCCCCCTTCGTTACTTCTTTCCGGTAGACACTGAGATCGGTGCCGATGTCCGTGTGTTCGACTACACCGAAGATGACCCCTCCTTGCCAGAGCAACCAGGCAAGCCCCCCCCCTTGATCACCAGATATCGCCTATTCTTTTCTATAATGCTTGCATTAGAGTAGTGTAGCATGTTATTGCTCGGTTACTCCTATTCTGTTGCATAGCCTATCATTGTTGCTACAGTCGTTGATACCTTACCCGCAATCCTAAATGCTTAGTATAGGATGCTAGTTTATCATCATTGGCCCTACATTCTTGTCAGTCTGCCATGCTATACTATCGGGCCGTGATCACTTGGGAGGTGATCACGGGTATATACTATACATATATACATACTATACAGATGGTGACTAAAGTCGGGTCAGCTCGTTGAGTACCCGCAAGTGATTCCGATGTGGGGGCTGGAAGGACAGGTGGCTCCATCCCGGTAGAGGTGGGCCTAGGTTCCCGACGGCCCCCGACTATTACTTTGTGGTGGAGAGACAGGGTAGGTTGAGATCACCTAGGCGAGAGGTGGGCCTAGCCCTGGTCGGCGTCCGCGGTTACTTCATAATAACACGCTTAACGAGATCTTGGTATTTGATCTGAGTCTGGCCACTGGCGTATACGCACTAACCAACTACGCGGGAAAGATATGGGCACTCATGTCATGGTATCAGCCGAAGCCTTCGTGACGTCAGCGACTGAGCGGCAGCATGCCGGGTTGGACTGCGTTAACGCAACTTCCTTTGTAATGGAGGTTGCTAGGTCTGCTCACCGGCCGCGTACGCAACATGGAGGTGTGCAATGGGCGATGGGCCCAGACCCCTGCGCGCATAGAATTTAGACCGGCGTGCTGACCTCTCTGTTGTGCCTAGGTGGGGCTGCGACGTTTTGATCTTCCGAGGCCGGGCATGACCCAGGAAAGTGTGTCCGGCCAAATGGGATCGAGCGTGTTGGGTTATGTGGTGCACCCCTATAGGGAAGTTTATCTATTCGAATAGCCGTGTCCATCCGTAAAAGGACGACCCGGAGTTGTACCTTGACCTTATGACAACTAGAACCGAATATTTTATAAAACACACCTAGACAAGTTCCATAGACAACCAGGTGATCGCTTTTCCACAGGGCGACGAGGGGAGGATCGCCGGGTAGGATTATGCTATGCGATGCTACTTGGAGGACTTCAATCTACTCTCTTCTACATGCTGTAAGACGGAGGCTGCCAGAAGCGTAGTCTTCGACAGGATTAGCTATCCCCCTCTTATTCTGGCATCCTGCAGTTCAGTCCACCAATATGGCCCTTTACACATATACCCATGCATATGTAGTGTAGCTCCTTGCTTGCGAGTACTTTGGATGAGTACTCACGGTTGCTTTTCTCCCTCTTTTCCACCTTTCCCTTCTACCTGGTTGTCACAACCAGATGCTGGAGCCCTGAAGCCAGACGCCACCATCGACGACGACTCCTACTACACTGGAGGCGCCTACTACTACGTGCAGGCCGCTGACGACGACCAGGAGTAGTTTAGGAGGATCCCAGGCAGGAGGCCTGTGCCTCTTTTGATATGTATCCCAATTTGTGCTAGCCTTCTTAAGGCAAACTTGTTTAACTTATGTCTGTACTCAGATATTGTTGCTTCCGCTGACTCGTTTATGTACGAGCACTTGTATTCGAGCCCTCGAGGCCCCTGGCTTGTAATATGATGCTTGTATGACTTATTTTACTTTTAGAGTTGTGTTGTGATATCTTCCCGTGAGTCCCTGGTCTTGATCGTACACATTTGCGTGCATGATTAGTGTTCGATTGAATCGGGGGCGTTACATTACGGCGGTGGAAATTGTGTTTCGTGGTGCTCCTGGATGTTTTCGGGGTCCGTAGGTATATATAGGAGGAAGAAGTACGTCGGTGGCCGCCCGAGGGGCCCACGAGACAGGGGGCGCGCCCTACAGGGGGGCACGGCCCCCTATCTCGTGGGGTCCTCGGGAGCTTCTTGACTTGCACTCCAAGCTCTCCGGATCACGTTCGTTCCAAAAATCACGCTCTCGAAGGTTTCATTCCGTTTGGACTACGTTTGATATTCCTTTTCTTCGAAATACTGAAATAGGCAAAAAAACAGCAATACGGGCTGGGCCTCCGGTTAGTAGGTTAGTCCCAAAAATGATATAAATGTGTAAAATAAAGCCCATAAACATCCAAAAGGGGTAATATAATCGCATGGAACAATAAAAAATTATAGATACGTTGGAGACGTATCAAGCGCCGGGATGCTAAAGATGGCCACCGGTGAAGGATTCCCCCTCTAGCAGGGTGCCGGAAGAGGGTCCCGAGATGTTTTTGGTGGCTATAGAGGCTTGCGGCGGCGGAACTCCCGATCTATTGTGTTCCCCGATGTTTTTAGGGTATATGGAGATATATATAGGCGAAAGAAGTCGGTCAGGGGAGCCACGAGGGGCCCACGAGGGTGGGGGCGGGCCCAGGGGAGGTGGGCGCGCCTCCCTGCCTCGTGGCCACCTCGAAGCTTCCCTTACGTGCACTCCAAGTCCCCTGGATTGATTCCGTTCCAAAAATAACTTTCCCGAAGGTTTCATTCGGTTGGACTCCGTTTGTTATTCCTTTTCTCGAAACACTTAAATAGGCAAGAAAACAACAATATGGGATGGGCCTCTGGTTAATAGGTTAGTCCCAAAAATAATATAAAATTGCTAAGTAAAGCCCATAAACATCCAAAACAGATAATATAATAGCATGAATGCTTCATAAATTATAGATACGTTGGAGACGTATGATACATCTCCAATGTATCTATAAATTTTGATTGTTCCATGCTATTATATTACCCCTTTTGGATGTTTATGGGCTTTATTTTACACATTATTATCATTTTTTGGGACTAACCTACTAACTAGAGGCCCAGCCCGCAGTGCTGTTTTTTTGCCTATTTCAGTATTTCGAAGAAAAGTTTTTACTAACTTGGCTGTGCGGCTTACGGGCCCACGTTGCCATAGGGTGGTATTAGGATCTTTTATTCCTCGACCTATACTCTGGGACTCTAATCTCTCCTCTATTCGGGTTAAATGATTTTACTAAATCTGACTCTAGGTTCTCGTAACTACTTTCTCCCGGAGAGCCCTTAATCACAGATGATCGCCTACTGCGTCAGAAGATTTTTAAGTTACTCTAGGATGTTCTCCCGAGACGCTTGTGCCCACCGCCTTTGCAAATTCCCTACCACGGTTATATCCTTATGAATAACTACATGCACCTGCCATTCTTACATTCGATCCCATTGAGCTTGTTATTACAAGGTGCAATGAACTGCTCTTCGTTGTTCCGAGTATCCTTTGAGCTAACTGCCTTACGACTCTTTGCCACAATAATACCCATATGGATAATGCCTTGCACTTATCGAGTATCCGCTCCTTCTTAGTTGTTCAGGTGTTTCACATAAGCCTTCGAAATACTATTTGATCTTTCAAAAATCCTCAACAGCCTGTTGTTCTTGAAATTCTTGCTTGCTTGCATTATGGTTAATCCCATAAGCATAATAATCTTATTTTCATCCTTTGTCACTATCATTTTTGAGTCCATTGATTCAATAAGTTGTGAATATTCACAATCATCAGTCAAATCCTAGGATTATTCTTCTAGCTCAGATGACATTTGGATATGAGCTGGTTCTTGACCAATCAATGCCTTGATCGGTTGTGCTTCTAAGTCTATCGAACTTATTCATTTTCGATCAGAATGATTGCTTCTGATCCCTTAATTTGGAAATCATAAAATTCTTTGCATTAAGCTTTGAATTAGTCAGTTGTTTCTACAATCTGATGCCTTGGCATTCCTTCTTCCTCTGATAGAGTACCGATACTCACATCATCCCCGTTGTGGACCGCCATACCCATTACCGGTTATTATCCGACAGTGTCCTTCACAACCAAAATTCTTATGAGTTCCTTACTCAATACATAATACCTTTGGTAAATTGTATCCTCTACTTTTGTCAACCATGCTCTACTTTTGAGCTTGTGTTATTTACTCCTGAAGTTCATGGTATATGTTCTAAGAAGCCCTGATGGGTTGAACCTATGCCTTCCTTAATCTGTGTGAACTCAAAAGTTTTCACGGGTCATACTCCTCTGGTAATTCACCAGGTAGGTTTTGACACTGAAATCATTTTTATCTAGAGCAGTGAATGAAAGGTTATGCATTGAAGAAGTGGGAGTCGACCTTGAACCTTTGTGTTCATGCCCATGGACACGATGCAGATCCTATCATGGAAGTTACTCTTAAATTAATTATTCCCTTGGTATAAGTTCATCTTATATCTGGGATCTAGTCTTTTGCCATCTTGGTTCTGGCCATATTGATACTCTTTGATTCCTTTTCTCGGACAAGTTGAAGTACTTGTCTTCTGCAGATCATTACACCTATCCAACCTCTATTCTGCTCTACCTTTGAGTATACCCTCTGGTATCTCGAGAATATCACGGAACTACATAACTTCTTATGAGTTCTTCGTCAACTATTATTCTCGTCGATTCCAATTTTCCCCCGGGTTTTGAGTTATTAGTCACTCGAGAACACCGATAAGTGAATCAATTCCGCACTCCGATTCAATACTCTAAGTAATTTTTGTTGCTTATGAGTTTAATAATCCTTCAAGTCATTCCTAGCCTGATCGGCTATATCCTTATCATGAAACTTTTAACTGTGCTACCTGGTCCTTATTCCCGGAGCACCACTTTCGACGATGAGCTAAGCTTACGTCGATTTCCCTCGTCATATCATTTCGCCTTGAACAGCAAGCTTGATTTTGTGTTTGTGTCGTACTCGTGGTTCCAATAACCTTTCGCTTCATCAGTCCTTTGACTTGATGTCATCACCGATCGATTACACCTCCGTGAAATCTCTCGACAAATGTGCCATGATCATCATCAACATTCTGAGCTCTTCCAGGATATCAATTGAATTCATGATGAGAAATACCATCCTTTCCCTTGATGATTTGTGTTGTCATCGACCACTTTATTGCCTTCCCTCCAACACAAACTTGTTTGTGTTCTGTGTTATACCTTGAGTTCCTTGCTATCCAGCATTTGTTCTTCCTTACCTTGGAGTATTACCATCTTTTATGTCAAGAATGTTGTGAGAATTTCACCACCTCTTAAAAATTCTTGATATAGTAATACTTCTCGTAATCTCCGTTCATTTCTTGGCCCCCATGTTGTTCCAACCGGAATACTGACAATTGAACTATGATGAGTGAGTTCAAAACTTCTAGCAACCCTATTGCTTTGAAGTGAATGGCCGATAGTTTCATTCTAAGTCTTTTGGTTATCAAATCACCATTCTAACATTGATCGTGCTACTTAGTCCATACTTCTAGGTGCACTTTTGATCAATGTTTAATTGTGGATGTTTTTCCTCGAGCATACATCATTGTATCATTTGATCTGACTAATGTTATCTCCTTGTTCACATAATTGTGGAAATCCATCTTTTTGGAAATCTCAATGAATTGTCGCTGAGTTCATCAGCCACCTCCCCATTCTCTCCTTGGTTTAATGATGAACTCTTGTCTCGGTACTCACTTCCATAGTTCATTTCCTGAGAATCTCACATTGTCATCTCGTCAATTGGTGTCGCACCTTCTCTTCCCAGGCATCCTAAGTCTGAGGTATCCTGACACCAATCAGATCTGAATCTCGGTCGGATATGATGGTTGGAACATATTTTCAAAAGTTATAACATTGGTATTTATATAGCCCGGTAAGGTGATGTCATACCTAGCACACCTGGCCGGAGGACCCATTGTTAAGTTCTTCCTTTTTAGCAAGGTTAACCATTCTTCCATGAGGAAATTGTAAGGCTTATTCTATAAGATGTTCCTGATGGATCCTTTTTGTTTCCAAAGTCTGATCTTCACCTGTTGACCATGTCAATGCTATCTGGAAGCATGTCTATGGTACTCCGATTTTAAAGAGAAACATTTGATGTCCAATGCTAAATATTTCCTGCTCAATTATCCAAACACCGTTGTATGGGTAATATCATGAAAATTCTCTCCCCTACCTAAAGAGTTTACTACATTATATCCTGTCATGGATATCATGCTCTGCTCGTCCTTCCGAAGGATATACCTTTGAAATATGTGTTTAAACACATTTTCCTTTCCATTGTTCTATTTAATCTGATAATCATATTTTTCTTTCCATTTGTTGGGTTAACGTTTCTTGTGATCTATATGATCTAAGCAGTAATATTCTCCTGCTTAGGTAAACACCTCGGTTTACAACTCTGTCAGTGTGACCCAGTTACTATTGTTGACGACATCCTGGTAATCCCCGATGGATGAGAACTTTGCCTATTGGTCCGCCTCGTTCAACGAGTAGGAAAATGGTTCTCTTTGTCCCTCGCCCTTTGTACCGATGTTGTTGCTGACATAAATGGCAGGCTATCCTCTGACATGCCTTGCTTACATGATCACACAAGACGTCTCCGCCCTTCCTACTTTTAACCCACATGGTGGGCCCATAACCCACAGTTCCACAGGATCGAAACCTGACTCTCCTGTACAACCCTATTTCTAATGGTTATTCCTCACACTTGGCTTCGTATTTAATTCACAGGCCACCTTCCTGGTGCTCTATTCTGGTATCAAACACAATACTTACTCTCGCTGCTCTGAACCCCTTTCTCACTCTGGTTCAGACTTCTAGCAACGATCTATCCGCTTGGAACCTCTTATTGTACCTTCGTACCTTACTCTCGATGTATTTTATATGTTCAACTCGAGAGATACTCTTATGCTCATTCATGGGTTAACCCCAGATTGTTTCCCTCATAAGCATTGTCGTAGCCGAGCTGCCCCTTACCGATTCGTAAGTACGTTGGAGTTCCCAAAGAAAAGGACGACTTCACCATGATGACCTGAAGCAGAGAAATGCAGACGTTAATGTAATGGATCGACCTCTTCAAGAAGAGCAACCAAGGCCGAGAAGATCCGTTAGAATTTAGTAACTAGACCTCCCCCCCTTCTCTACCTCTTAAATCTCGGGACGAGATTTCTTGTAGTGGAGGAGAATTGTGACGCCCGGATAATCAAGCTACAGTAACCTTTGCTAATGATGCCACATCACCTCGATTAATGTTGCTCACCTCGCGTTAGATCAAAACGTTTAAAAATCAAATTTGAATTTTTGACAAACAATAAAAGTTTTCAAATATTAAAATTAAAATGTTAGGGTTGTGCCAAATAATGCATAGGTAATTATGGTGGAGAAACCACAATTTTATAAAATGTTTAAATACTCTAAAATGAATAAAATGGTAGCAAGGACACTTATTTAAATGCTTTTAAAATAATAAACAATTACAAACTATTTTATTTTAAGTGCCAAGTTAATTGTGGTAGTGGAACTACTCCTAATATTATTTTAGGCGCAACTTATGTATTTTATAAAAACTAAAATTTAATATAGCAGTAAAAAGAAAAATAAGAAAAAGAAAAGAAAAACAAAGACTGAAAAATAAAGTAAAAGCAAAAGAAATCCCGCCTCCCCTCGCTGGGCCTCGGCCCAGCTGGCCACCAGGCCAACTATGCCAGCGCACCTAAATGCCCTGCTCCTTCCTTCTGTTCACTAGTGGCCGTGTGCGCGCCCTGGCCGTCCGTGCGTGATGCCTCCGGCGGATGCTCCCCACCGCGACGCTACAGGGGCGCCAGGAAGAGTATAAGACCGCCTTGACCTCCTGGACGAACCCTAGTACCCCACCTTCATTTCCTCCCGCTGCTATCCTCTCCCGCACATGTGCCTGAGCCGCCGTCGCCACTCTCGCTGTCGATCCCGCGGCACCCGACCTCACTGTGCCGTGACATCGAGTTCGCCCGCTCAATCGACGAGCGCTCCGTCGACTCGTGCTTCCCGTGGGAGCCCGGAGCCCCTGCATTGTCCTCTACCTCGTCGTCGACCCCTCGGCCCTGACGAGCCCCCACTGCGCGATTCAGCGCCACCACTGCGTCCCCGGCTTCCCCAAGCCGTCCCCCGTCCTCACTGTGAGCTTTGCCCTGTTTCCCCTCTCCCCCCTCCTATGATTCCGCGCTCTAGCTAGGACCCCGCCAAGGATGGACCCCTCTGTCGCCGTTGCTCACGGCGCTGCTTCCACACCTTGCCCCGCCCTGACCGTGGCCTCGCCGCGCCTGTGCGCTTTGCTGCACGCGCACGCACGCGCTCGGGCCGCGCTTCGCCTGCGTGAGGCCTCCCCGCAACCTGCTCTGCTGGCGTCCGCCGCACCCTCGTGTGCAAGCCGACGCGCCGCCCGCACCTCCGCCTCTGTCCCATGTGCTCTGGTGCCTCTAGCCACGCCGGCCCTGCTGCACCGCGGCCCACCGGCGTGCTTCCCAGCCGCGGCGCTCGTGCGTCCCCTCCCCTGCCCCCACCGATTCCCAGCCGCACCTGCCACGCCGCTGCCCTGTCCGCCATGGCCCTCCTCCCTTCACCCCGTGGCCTCCCTCTGCTTCCTCTGGAAGCGCGCGAGCGCGAGCTCGCCCCCGGTAGCCTCCGCGACTCGAGTCGCCGCCCATAGCGGCGATCTGGCATGCCTCCGCCGTGGCTTGAAGCCACCGATGTTTATTCGCCGGCCTAATAGGCCATTAGCGCTAATTGCGCTATTAACCCTCCTAACGAGCCGCTAACACGTGCCCCCCTGCTAATTAATTAGTTGGCTAAATAAACCACTTTTAATTTACCTTTCATTGACAGTCGGGCCCCACTACTTACTAAAAGGTTAAATTCTATTAAAAAACTCTGTCCATGACAGGTGGGCCCCGCGGTCAGTTTGACTAGTCAACGTCCATAGTTGACTGTTGACTGGGCCGTCAACTGGGACCCACTGTCAGCCTCACATACAAATAGCTGGGTACACTCTCTGTGTACCCGTAGCAATTTCCCTGATTTTTTTAAAATTATAAAAAATTGGAAAATGAATTAAAACGTTGAAAATTAATATAAAATTAGCCATAGCTCGGATGGAAAAACTTTGTACATGAATGCTGCTCAGAACGACGAGACGAATCTGAATACGCAGCCCGTTCATCCGCCACACATCCCTAACATAGTGAACCTGCAACATTTCACCTCCGGTTCATCCGTCCGAAAACGCGAAACACCGATGATACTTTCCCGGATGTTTCCCCCCTTCGCCGATATCACCTACCACTACGTTAGGTCACCCCTAGCACCACATATTGCCGCGTCTTGCTTTGTGTTGCATTTGATTGCTCTGCTATTTATTGTGTTCCCCCTTTGTTACTTCTTTCCGGTAGACTCTGAGACCGGTGTCGATGTCCGTGTGTTCGACTACACCGAAGATGACCCCTCCTTGCCA
>NC_041383.1:56555938-56587512 GCF_002162155.2 Triticum dicoccoides
GATCACCAGATATCACCTATTCTTTTCTATACTGCTTGCATTAGAGTAGTGTAGCATGTTATTGTTCGGTTACTCCTATTCTATTGCATAGCCTGTCATTGTTGCTACAGTCGTTGATACCTTACCCGCAATCCTAAATGCTTAGTATAGGATGCTAGTTTATCATCATTGGCCCTACATTCTTGTCAGTCTGCCTTGCTATACTATCGGGCCGTGATCACTTGGGAGGTGATCACAGGTATATACTATACATATATACATACTATACAGATGGTGACTAAAGTCGGGTCAGCTCGTTGAGTACCCGCAAGTGATTCCGATGTGGGGGCTGGAAGGACAGGTGGCTCCATCCCGGTAGAGGTGGGCCTGGGTTCCCGACGGCCCCCGACTATTACTTTGTGGCGGAGAGACAGGGTAGGTTGAGACCACCTAGGCGAGAGGTGGGCCTGGCCCTGGTCGGCGTTCGCGGTTACTTCATAATAACACGCTTAACGAGATCTTGGTATTTGATCTGAGTCTGGCCACTGGCGTATACGAACTAACCAACTACGCAGGAAAGATATGGGCACTCGACGTCATGGTATCAGCCGAAGCCTTCGTGACGTCAGCGACTGAGCGGCAGCGTGCCGGGTTGGACTGCGTTAACGCAACTTCCTTTGTAATGGAGGTTGCTAGGTCTGCTCACCGGCCGCGTACGCAACGTGCAGGTGTGCAATGGGCGATGGGCCCAGACCCCTGCGCGCATAGGATTTAGACAGGCGTGCTGACCTCTCTGTTGTGCCTAGGTGGGGTGCGACGTGTTGATCTTCCGAGGTCGGGCATGACCCAGGAAAGTGTGTCCGGCCAAATGGGATCGAGCGTCTTGGGTTATGTGGTGCACCCCTGCAGGAAAGTTTATCTATTCGAATAGCCGTGTCCCTTGGTAAAAGGACGACCCGGAGTTGTACCTTGACCTTATGACAACTAGAACCGGATACTTAATAAAACACACCTAGACAAGTTCCACAGACAACCCGGTGATCGCTTTTCCACAGGGCGACTAGGGGAGGATCGCCGGGTAGGATTATGCTATGCGATGCTACTTGGAGGACTTCAATCTACTCTCTTCTACATGCTGCAAGACTAAGGCTGCCAGAAGCGTGGTCTTCGACAGGATTAGCTATCCCCCTCTTATTCTGGCATTCTGCAGTTCAGTCCACCGATATGGCCCTTTACACATATACCCATGCATATGTAGTGTAGCTCCTTGCTTGCGAGTACTTTGGATGAGTACTCACGGTTGCTTTTCTCCCTCTTTTCCCCCTTTCCCTTCTACCTGGTTGTCGCAACCAGATGCTGGAGCCCTGAAGCCAGACGCCACCGTCGACGATGACTCCTACTACACTGGAGGTGCCTACTACTACGTGCAGGCCGCTGGCGACGACCAGGAGTAGTTTAGGAGGATCCCAGGCAGTAGGCATGCGCCTCTTTCGATCTGTATCCCAATTTGTGCTAGCCTTCTTAAGGCAAACTTGTTTAACTTATGTCTGTACTCAGATATTGTTGCTTCCGCTGACTCGTTTATGTACGAGCACTTGTATTCGAGTCCTCGAGGCCCCTGGCTTGTAATATGATGCTTGTATGACTTATTTTACTTTTAGAGTTGTGTTGTGATATCTTCCCGTGAGTCCCTGATCTTGATCGTACACATTTACGTGCATGATTAGTGTACGATTGAATCGGGGGCGTCACATTACGGCAGTGGAAATTGTGTTTCGTGGTGCTCCTGGCTGTTTTCGGGGTCCATAGGTATATATAGGAGGAAGAAGTACGTCGGTGGCCGCCCGAGGGGCCCACGAGACAGGGGGCGCGCCCTACAGGGGGGCGCGGCCCCCTATCTCGTGGGGTCCTCGGGAGCTTCTTGACTTGCACTCCAAGCTCTCCGGATCACGTTCGTTCCAAAAATCACGCTCTCGAAGGTTTCATTCCCTTTGGACTCCGTTTGATATTCCTTTTCTTCAAAATACTGAAATAGGCAAAAAAACAGCAATACGGGCAGGGCCTCCGGTTAGTAGGTTAGTCCCAAAAATGATATAAATGTGTAAAATAAAGCCCATAAACATCCAAAAGGGGTAATATAATCGCATGGAACAATCAAAAATTATAGATACGTTGGAGACGTATCAAGCGCCGGGATGCTGAAGATGGCCACCGGTGATGGATTCCCCCTCTAGCAGGGTGCCAGAAGAGGGTCCCGAGATGTTTTTGGTGGCTACAGAGGCTTGCGGCGGTGGAACTCCCGATCTATTGTGTTCTCCGATGTTTTTAGGGTATATGGAGATATATATAGGCGAAAGAAGTAGGTCAGGGGAGCCACGAGGGGCCCACGAGGGTGGGGGGCAGGCCCAGGGGAGGTGGGCGCGCCTCCCTGCCTCGTGGCCACCTCGAAGCTTCCCTTACGTGCACTCCAAGTCCCCTGGATTGATTCCGTTCAAAAAATAACTTTCCTGAAGGTTTCATTCAGTTGGACTCCGTTTGATATTCCTTTTCTCGAAACACTTAAATAGGCAAGAAAACAACAATATGGGATGGGCCTCTGGTTAATAGGTTAGTCCCAAAAATAATATAAAAGTGCTAAGTAAAGCCCGTAAACATCCAAAACAGATAATATAATAGCATGAATGCTTCATAAATTATAGATGCGTTGGAGACGTATGATACATCTTCAACGTATCTATAATTTTTGATTGTTCCATGCTATTATATTACCCCTTTTGGATGTTTATGGGCTTTATTTTACACATTATTATCATTTTTTGGGACTAACCTACTAACCGGAGGCCCAGCCCGTAGTGCTGTTTTTTTGCCTATTTCAGTATTTCAAAGAAAAGGAATATCAAACGTAGTCCAAACAGAATGAAACCTTCGGAAGCGTGATTTTTGGAACGAACGTGATCAAGAGGACTTGGAGTGAAAGTCAAGAAGCAGCTAAGGCGGCCACGAGAGGGTAGGCCCCCCACTATAGGGCGCGCGCCCCTGTCTCGTGGGCCCCTCGGGCGGCCACCGACGTACTTCTTCCTCCTATATAAGCCTATGTACCCCAAAAACATCCAGGGAGCACCCGAAACACAATTTCCACCGCCGTAACCTTTTGTATCCACGAGATCCCATCTTGGAGCCTTCGCCGGCGCTCCGCCGGAGGGGCAATCGACCATGGAGGGCTTCTACATCAACAACATATCCCTTCCGATGAGTTATGAGTAGTTTATCACAAACCTTCGGGTCCATAGTTATTAGCTAGATGGCTTCTTCTCTCTTTTTGGATCTCAATACAATGTTCTCCCCCTCTCTTGTGGAGATCTATTCGATGTAATCTCTTTTTGCGGTGTGTTTGTCCAGATCCGGTGAATTGTGGGTTTATGATCAAGTTTATCTATGAATAATATTTGAATCTTCTCTGAATTCTTTTATGTATGATCGAGTTATCTTTGCAAGTCTCTTCGAATTATCAGTTTGGTTTGGCCTACTAGATTGATCTTTCTTGCCATGGGAGAAGTGCTTAGCTTTGGGTTCAATCTTGCAGTGTCCTTACCCAGTGACAGAAAGGGTTGCAAGGCACGTATTGTATTGTTGCCATCGAGGATAAAAAGATGGGGTTTATAACATATTGCATGAGTTTATCCCTCTACATCATGTTATCTTGCTTAATGTGTTACTCTATTCTTTGTGAACTTAATACTCTAGATGCAGGCAGGAGTCGGTCAATGTGTGGAGTAATAGTAGTAGATGCAGGCAGGAGTCGGTCTACTTGTTGCAGACGTGATTCCTATATACATGATAGATACGTCTCCAACGTATCTACTTTTCCAAACACTTTTGCCCTTGTTTTGGACTCTAACTTGCATGATTTGAATGAAACTAACCCGGACTGACGCTGTTTTCAGCAGAACTGCCATGATGTTGTTTTATGTGTAAAAAAAAAAGTTCTCGGAATGTCCTGGAAATCCACGGAGGCACTTTTCAGATTTAATAAGAATTTTTGGCGAAAGAATCAAGGCCAGGGGGCCCACGGGCTGTCCACGAGACAGGGGGCGCCCCCCCTAGGGCGCGCCCTCCTATCTCGTGGGCCCCCCTGGACCTCCTCTATAACATCCCGATTCTCGGAATGTTTAAGAAAAAGATTTCCAAAAATCAGGGCGAGAAAATTTCATTTGTTTTATTTGTTAACAAAGCTTAAATTGGACTTTTCTAATTTGGAGGATTTAATTTGAACGAATACCAACTTAAATTAAATTTGAGTTTTGTTGTTTCTTTAGTTGGGTTTTATTTTGGTCTTAAGCATATTTAAATATGCGAGTATGTGGTTTCTTTGATTTCTAAGTTCGTGATATTTTGTTTGAGCTTCTTTTTCATTACTAGATTTTCGACTTCGGAAAATCAATTTGTTTTCCTCTCTCAAACTTTGTATCAAATTCCCGTGGACAGTATGTCTTTCCTCTCTCTTCCCTGTGTTAAGCCCACCTATATTTTTTCACACCCGAATGGGCCAAAGGCCAACTTTTCCTTTCTTCTTTCTCTCCCACTTGGACCAAAGCCAAACTGGGCCAATACCCAGCCAAGCGAGCGCCTCCTCTTCTCTCCTTGTGTACGTTTCAATCTACAGAAGAGAAACAGAAACCTACACGTACATAGATAAAACGCACGCACATGAAACGGCAAAGTCATGGACTCATGGTTGCCTCCTCCCTTGCCTTATCTCTCTCCACTTGCCATCTTGCAAGTGCCAGTGTCAACTGCTTCCTCTCCTCCTCCACTCACGTACACGCACACCACTACAGAAGGAAACGTAGAGCCATGAAGAAACCTCTTCTCTAATTCCCTTCAACTCCCCATCGTTTCCAGACCTGCTAGTACATATAGGTGCGCCCCAACTTCTTCTTCCATTCCGGCAGCAACCCTGCCCTCTCCCTTCCTCTTCCTCTCCAGAAACTCTCTCCAAAGAATGGTGCTCCATGGACACCGATGCTCGATCCCGATGATACGGATCATCTTCGTACGAACCCTCGCGCCAGAAGATCCTCCTCCATGCTGCAGCTCTATTCAGAGAAGAAAGAACTCGTTCCGCTGACCACACACGAAGAATTCCGCATGTCCGTGTACACTGTTCATCGAGTTCATATCACTATTTTATCAAACTCGGTGAGCACTTCTTCAATTCCTTTTGCAGTCTTACTTTCCTAGACCTTTTGCCTATGTTAGACATCATGGTTCAGCCCTGCCTTGTCGTTGGCTACGTGCATCCAAAATCAAAGGCCATCCGACGACTTTCACTTGTTTATTTATTTTTGTTCATCATATGAGTTCATGCCCCATAGATGAAATATTCCCTAGGATCTTCGTAACCCCATGGAGATGTTAGATTACTTGTTTGGTCAACTAGATGTACTGTAGATTTTATTGTTTATTGATTGGTGATATTCGTTTTGTTTGATAAATATGTTATTTATCGTATGCTCATGATATGCCTAGGAGTCGCTCCTAGTTATTTCATATTGTTATATTGTTAGGAGTAACATATAATTTTCTAAATTTTGTTTACTCTTATTTAAATTGATAAAATAGTTGAACGTTATTTCGGCTCGATAATTTGTGCTGGCATGTATTGCTCTTTTATGCATGCGTACTAATATTTTTGAATTATTATAATGTGTAGGAATTGATTCGGTGTACTGTATTATCTTTGTTCATACATGCTTGGCGGGTGTTATTATTTTGATTTGGTTTGGAGCATTGTTAGTGTAATCTTATTATTATTATTTTTAGTAATGATTGATATTGTTTATTATTTTACGGTGAGAACGTGTACATAATTGCGGTGAGTGTTCATTGTGCTTATAATTCTTTGAATTGCTCTAGGTGTTGATTTACTTATCTATCTAGTCATGAAATACTTCATGCCTTGGCTATTTTAAATTTGCTTAGCATGGTGATATCTTAGATACGGTTTAAATATTAATTTCCATACATGTCAGATGTTTATTTTATTTGTTTGAAATCATTTCCATGTTTACGATAGATATTTATATATTTTTAGTACATGTTGTTGCATAGTTTCTTTATGCTAGAGGACAAGTGAAATGCTATGTTGTTTGGAACATATCCATTGTAGTTCCTTGTCGCATATTATATTATTGCCTTTGTTTCTATTGTTTTGTAGATGTTTGTTATTTAAGATTACATGGCTAGTTCGTTTATATAACATATTTTTTTGTGTTTTTGTTGTCCAATCTATACTCCTAGCAGATATCTTTAGCTTATTATTGTTTGGGTAATTATATGGTGTTTTGTTTACCTAAATCAATATCTATGCATGCTTAGTTCATCGTCATGACATGTTAGCACTTGCTCAAGGTGAATCATGCTTTCATTATGTCCTCCCATGTGTTATTAGATTGCTAATACATTTGTATGGTCACGCATAGGGTTAACCTTTACTTGTTAGTAGATACATCTAGTAGTTTATGATCTCGTATATTCATTTAAGTAGGATCCCTTCTTGCCTGATGAATGCCATATTATGATGTTGTGTGGATAACTATATTGTATGGTGTGTGTGTGTGTGTGTACCAACTCATGTTATAGATCATGCCTAGTTGAATGTCCTATGTTTGTGCAAGTGTAAGTTGTACTGGATAGGAAATGCATGGTGTTTCCATTATTCATGCTAGTATAGCACATCGCTTGATGTGATTGATGCCATGGCCTAGATGTTTACTTACTTAGTATGATTTATCCTTTGTGTTTATAAGTACCAACTAGCACGATATTGTTGTGTGCAAATGACATGCTTGATGTTTGGTTAGTTGATATCAACTGGGTTATGTTGTTACTATGAGTGTATTGTATTGGTAGCATAGTGTGTAACTTATGTGTTGATCTTGCATGCCTAGTGGTATATCTAGTTGTTACATTGTTATATGCTTGGATTTCATTATATTTTGATGCGTTATTGTATTCCTAGACATCTTTCATGCAAGTAATATTTCATGTCTTATGATATTGTGTGTGTTATAGTTGCTTAGTTTAGTTCTTCCTTATAGATGTTTAACTTTATTACATCTTAGTCTTATGAGTGTTTTAATACTTGTTGCTATGACTCATATACTTAGGACGATTCATATGTCATGTGAGTAGAGTTGTGCTTTGATCACACACTCAGTGTGTGCATCATACTTTTTACTGTAAGCATGTGGTAATAATATTATTGCTAATGGTTATTCCTATTAGTTGTTCTTTATTATTAAGATCATTTCCTAGTTCAGTATCTTCTCATGATCACTCATATGTTCAATGCTTGTGGTATTAGATAAGACATCTTCATGATTCTATACTCACATGCCTTATAGGATGTGTATGATTTATTTAATTGTCCAATTAGTTTGTGATCGCATTAGTTTGTCTTTCGTTGTAGAAATGCTTGATAATAGTTGTTATGATTAGTGTTTAGTCTTTGCTTATTGTTAACCATTATAAATATTTGGATTCATTCAAATATTTACTTGTGGTTGATTATTAATCTTAATCATATCATGTCTATATAGTTGTGTATCCATTTGTTCCATGTGTTGTATAGTTTATTTTTAATTATTTTACAAATGAATTGATTTGATATAATGTACTTGATTCTATTTTCTTTTAATAATAATCTAGGTCTAGACCTATATCAAGTCAATTCATGTTATTGAAGGATGTTTGATTGCTTGACTAGTACGGTTTAGAATGTTGGTTTGGTCATATTAGGGAATGCTTCCTTTTTGAATTACCATATAGTTGGCATGTTTGGTTGCTTTTAACCATTATAAATATTTAGTCTATCTAAATGTTTATTTGTGGTTAACTTTCACCTCGATCATGCCATGTTGTGGTTGTGTAATTAAATGCATACGTGGGTTCTATTCCATGTGTGTTGATGTCATTGTGTTTGTGATATGGTAGTTTCCAATTTAGCGAAGATGCGTAGTGGGAACTACTAGTGGTTCATAACATAGTTCATATATAAATGTTAGTCTTGTTGACAAGCCTTCCTTAGACGTTTCAACCTAAACCATGTTCCTTCATTGAATCATATCTCTTACATTCCTATCATGCTCCTCATCTTCGAAATCTCCATCTTGATCAATATCTTTTCATCCATCAACTCTTAATTTGTTTTGGATGTTATTGGGATTTACTTTTGCTCCGGTATTTATTGTGTTTGCCTTTGCTATCGTTACGACGAGTAGGGAGTGACGATGATGTTGGACAAGGACAAATCAGGTTACCGAAGAAGGACTCAACAACGAAGGCATGCCTCCTCCTTGATCATACTTATCATATGGTTTACAAAATTGCATTGAGTTTTTATGGTTACTATATGCATGCTATTTTTAATTCTCGTAGCTAGCGTGTTGATGGACACATTACCTTGATCCTCTTGTTGCCTATTCATTTGACACATGAGTAGAATTATAGTATTCCGGTAGAGTAGAAATGCTGAGCCATGCTTATCCTATAGGTGCTTTGTTGAATGACCTCTGAGTCATTGACAGTTGAAACGTATCGCTGAGCTAGGCCGGTTGGCCCTCGTTGATCGCCTCTACTCTCTTCTACTTTGGGTGAAACTTACCATCTGAATACTGGTGCGGGCGACAGCTGAATCAAGGATTGAAGGAGCGATTGGCTGCCCTTCACGTGTTGAAGGGGGCAATCACTCGTCCGTGCTGCATGAGGCCTAATAAGTCTTGGATTTGAAGATTGTGATAACAGTACATCCACATGCTATATGGGCACTGGCTTGGTTAATTAGTTAGTTCACTCTTATTGTCGTCATCGCCGTACGCAGATGGGATAGCTGCCTTGCGAGGAGATCCTCGGCACAAAAGGGGGGCCTGGACTGTGAACTGCGGTTACTTCCGTGTTGAAACCTAGTGGGCTTGGCACACTAAGTTTGGTCTAATGAAAGACCTCGTCACAATCTCCCTTCCGGTATACCAAATGGTGTACTACGCCAGCGGCCACTGGTGGCAACAAGTCGGGATTGTGTCGTGTGTGTAAAGTGTACAACCTCTGCAGAGTGTAAAACTATTCGAATAGTCGTGTCCACGGTCATGGGCAATACATGAGTCACTTATTTTGGAGACGGTCATGGGTAAAACTATAGATTGTGTCGGGATTGCTTATTCCCTCTTTGCCCCTATTCTTGAAACCTATGAAGGACGTGAGTTGATCGAGGATCCTCACTTGAAGAAAGATATTATTCTGGAGATAAAAGATGTTTTCATCTAAAACCCCTATTAGTCAACTACTTTATTTGTCAAACAAAATTAGCTTTATGAAAATGAGCCATACAACCTTCCTTTGAAGCCACATGTAGCTATTAGGTCCTTACCCGTGGGAGGCATGTTGAGTACGTAATGTACTCATGGCAATACTTTTGTTGAACAATAGAGTTCCATGAAGACGAAGGTGATGACTATGACAACTATGGCGATCCGTAGGAGTGAGGTCACGTGGACTACATCGACTGCCTGTGGCTGAGATGGAGTCGCGACGCATTGTACTTTTCGCTGCTTTCTTGTTGTAATAAATGTCATGAGACATTTCTCTATGTAGCCTTGTGGCAAGATATATTTAAACTTGTAATAGCTTTTACGCATTGTGCAATGATATCATTTCACTGTGTTGTCAACAATGATCCTGGGGTTGACAAATATACACAGGAGGGTCTGGAAGTTAATTCTGGGTTCTCACATCCTCCGACCTCAACTCCAACTCCATATATACCGTCTCGGGGAGAAAAAAATCAAGGAGAAAGTTGCATCGCGTTTCACGATACGGAGCCGCCGCCAAGCCCTAATCTCTCCCGGGAGGGCTGATCTGGAGTCCGTTTGGGGCTCCGGAGAGGGTGATTCGTTGCCTTCGTCATCATCAACCATCCTCCATCACCAATTTCATGATGCTCACCGCCGTGCATGAGTAATTCCATCATAGGCTTGCTGGACGGTGATGGGTTGGATGAGATTTACCATGTAATCAAGTTAGTTTTGTTAGGGTTTGATCCCTAATATCCACTATGTTCTGAGATTGATGTTGCTATGACTTTGCTATGCTTAATGCTTGTCACTAGGGCCCGAGTGCCATGATTTCAGATCTGAACCTATTATGTTTTCATGAATATATGTGTGTTCTTCATCCTATCTTGCAAGTCTATAGTCACCTATTATGTGTTATGATTCGACAACCCCGAAGTGACAATAATCGGGATACTTCTCGGTGATGACCGTAGTTTGAGGAGTTCATGTATTCACTATGTGTTAATGCTATGGTCCGATTCTCTATTAAAAGGAGGCCTTAATATCCCTTAGTTCCCACTAGGACCCCGCTGCCACGGGAGGGTAGGACAAAAGATGTCATGCAAGTTCTTTTCCATAAGCACGTATGACTATTTACGGAATACATGCCTACATTACATTGATGAATTGGAGCTAGTTCTATATCACCCTATGTTATAGCTATTACATGAGGAATCACATCCGACATAATTATCCATCACTGATCCATTGCCTAAGAGCTTTTCACATATTGTTCTTCGCTTATTTACTTTTTCGTTGCTATTGTTACAACTACTACAAAAGCGCAAAAACATTTACCTTTTCTGTTGCTACTGTTACCATTACTATCATACATCTTTTGCTACTAAACACTTTGCTGCAGATACTAAGTTATCCAGGTGTGGTTGAATTGACAACTCAACTGCTAATACTCAAGAACATTCTTTGGCTCCCCTTGTGTCGAATCAATAAATTTGGGTTGTATTTCACCCTCGAAAGCTGTTGCGATCCCCTACACTTGTGGGTTATCAATGATAATGCCTAGATAATCTCATAACTGTTCTCTTTTCTATCAATTGCTCGACAGTAATTTGTTCACCCACCATAATACTTATGCTATCTTGAGAGAAGCCTCTAGTGAAACCTTTGGCCCCCGGGTCTATGTCTTATCATATTTGCTTCCACTCTACTTTTATTTGCATCTTTACTTTTTGCATCTATATTATAAAATACTAAAAAGATATTTATCTTATCATACTATCTCTATTAGCTCTCACTTTTGCAAGTGGCCGTGAAGGGATTGACAACCCCTTTATTGTGTTGGTTGTGAGTTCTTGGTTTGTTTGTGTAGGTGCGTGGGAATTTTGAGGAGCCTCCTACTGGATTGATACCTTGGTTCTCAAAAACTGAGGGAAATACTTACTCTACTATTGCTGCATCACCCTTTCCTCTTCAAGGAAAACCAACGCAAGCTCAAGACGTAGCAAGAAGGATTTCTGGCGCCGTTGCCGGGGAGGTCTTCACTCAAGTCAAGACATACCAAGTACCCATCACAAACTCATCTCCCTTGCATTTACATTATTTGCCATTTGCCTCTTGTTTCCTTCTCCCCCACTTCACCCTTGCCGTTTTATTTGCCGTTCTTCCGTTCGTCTTTTCGTTTACCTTAATGTCTTACTTGGCTCGTTTGGTTGGAATAGTTGCGTATTTATTGCTAAACAAAACCTAAGATCTATGGATCCTCATCCACTTGCTAATCTTTTTAAGAGATCCAATTATGATGAACCAATTGCTACTAAGTTTTGTGCACTAGATTATCTTTATGAAGCTTTGCTCAAAATTTGTGAATATGAAAGTTATGATGAAGAATTTTACGAAGAGATTCACGATAACTCCTTGAATAAAAAGCATGATTGCAATGATTTTCCTATAAATTCTCTTGATTTCAATTGTTCTAATAATATGCAAAACCCTAAGCTTGGGGATGCTAGTTTTGCTACGTCTTCTACTTGTTGTAATGATCATGATTGGGGTGATTCTTCTTATAACCTTGAAAAATTATTTAAGCCCCATGATGAATATGAGATTGATAATAGTGTTTGCAATAATATTGAAAGTGGGTTTGGAAGAGTGTCAACTTTAGATCCCACATATTTGGAGTATGTTCAATCTTATGATATTTTTAATAAAAGTGGGTTTGGAGAGGTCATGACTTTAGTTAATGATAATCCCACTATTTTGGAAGAGTGTCAACTTTGCATGCATGTGGATCGTGTTAAAAATATTTTATGTGATAGCTATTTTTTTGAGTTTGCTTATGATCCCACATGTAATTATTATGAGAGAGGGAAATATGGTTGTAGAAATTTTCATGTTACAAAATTACCTCTCGTTATGTTGAGATTGCTATTGTTTCTTTCCACTTCCTTGCATATGCTAGTTTTTGCTTGCCATGATAATTTGTTTGCTTATAAAATGCCTATGAATAGGAAGTATGTTAGACTTAGATGTGTTTATCACGTGTTTTATGATGCTCTCTTTGTGCTTCAATTCTTGTCTTTCATGTGAGCATCATTAAAATTATCAATGCCTAGCTAACAAGGCTTTAAAGAAAAGCACTTGTTGGGAGACAATCCAATATTTTTCCTTGGTGTTATTCAATAAATTTTGCATATACTCTCTGTTTAGATGTGTTTTTACCTTTTTATTAGTGTTTCTGCCAAGTAGAACCTATAGGATAAACTATGATGATAGTTGATTTGATTCTGCTGAAAAACAGAAACTTTGCGCTCACGAGAAAAAATTCAATAAATCACACAAACGTGATTTTACATTGATTCTTTTTGCTGCTGATCAATAGAAAATTTTTCCAGTACTTCCTATTTTGGTAGAAGTTTTAGAGTTCCAGAAGTTTGCGTTAGTTACAGATTGCTACAAACTATTCTGTTTTCGACAGATTCTGTTTTTTGTGTGTTGTTTGCTTATTTTGATGCATCTATGGCTAGTATGTAAGGGTATGAACCATAGAGAACTTGTAATACAGTAGGTTTAACACCAAAATAAATAAAGAATGAGTTCATTACAGTATCTTATGTGGTGGTTTTGTTTTCTTTCACTAACGGAGCTTATAAGATTTCCTGTTGAGTTTTGTGTTGTGAAGTTTTCAAGTTTTGGGTAAAGCTTTTATGGACTATGGAATAAGGAGTGGAAAGAGCCTAAGCTTGGGGATGCCCATGGCACCCCAAGATATTCAAGGATAGCCAAAAGCCTAAGCTTGGGGATGCCCCGGGAAGGCATCCCCTCTTTCGGCTTCGTTCATTGGTAACTTTACTTGGAGCTATATTTTTATTCGCCACATGATATGTGTTTTGCTTGCAGCGTTGTGTATTATATTAGTTTTTGCTTTTTAGTTTACCACAATCATCCTTGCTGTACACACATTTTGGGAGAAGCCTATTTTATTAGAATTTGCTAGAATACTCTATGTGCTTCACTTATATCTTTTGAGATTGATAGTTTTTGCTCTAGTGCTTCACTTATATTTTTTAGAGCATGGCAGTGGCTTGATTTTATAGAAATTATTAGTCTCTCATGCTTCACTTATATTATTTTTAGAGTATTTGAGAACAACATGGTATTTTCTATGGTTACAAATTTGGTCCTAGAATGATGAGCATCCAAGTTGGGTATAATAAAAACTATCATAGGAAGTGAATTGGATGCTATGATCTATTTGTTGCTTGATAATTGTTTTGAGATATAAAGTTAGTAATGTTAGGGTCATGCTAGTGGAGAATTATGAAATTGAGAAACACTTTTGTGGAAGTTAGTAAGTCCCGTGGCATGCACGTATGGTAAAAGTTGTGTGACAAATTTGTTGCATGAGGTGCTCTTTTGATTGTCTTCCTTATGAGTGGTAGTCAGGGACGAGCGATGGTCTTTTCCTACCAATCTATCCCTCTTGGAGCATGCGTAGTAGTACTTTGCTTCGAGGGCTAAGTAGACTTTTGCAATAAGTATATGAGTTATTTATGACTAATGTGAGTCCATGGATATACGCACACTCATCCTTCCACTTTGCTAGCCTCTCTTATTACCGCGGAACTTTCGCCGGTATTGAACCCATTATTTACCTTCCTCAAAACAGCCACCATACCTACCTATTATGGCATTTTCATAGCCATTCCGAGATATATTGTCATGCAACTTTCCACCGTTCTGTTTATTATGACACGTTTCATCATTGTCATATTGCTCTTTGCATGATCATGTAGTTGACATCGTATTTGTGGCAGGGCCACCTTTATAATTTTCATACATGACGCTCTTGATTCATTGCATGTCGTGGTACACCGCCGGAGGCATTCATATAGAGTCATATCTTGTTCTAGCTTTGAGTTGTAATTCTTGAGTTGTAAATCCATAAAAGTGTGATGATCTTCATTATTAGAGCATTGTCTCGGTGAGGAAAGGATGATGAAGACTATGATTCCCCCACAAGTCGGGATGAGACTTTGGACTTTACAAAAAGAAAAAAAAGAAAAAAAGAAAAAAAAAGGGGAGAAAGGCCAAAAGAAAAAAAAAAGAAAGGCCAAAGAAAAAAAAGAAAAAAATAAAATGAGAGAAAAAGAGTGAAGGGACAATGCTACTATCTCTTTTTCCACACTTGTGCTTCAAAGTAGCACCATGATCTTCATGATAGAGAGTCTCCTATGTTGTCACTTTCATATACTAGTGGGAATTTTTTATTATAGAACTTGGCTTGTATATTCCAATGATGGGCTTCCTGAAAATTCCCTAGGTCTTCGTGAGCAAGCAAGTTGGATGCACACCCACTTAGTTCTTTTTGTTGAGCTTTCATATATTTATAGCTCTAGTGCATTCGTTGCATGTCAATCCCTACTCACTCACATCGATATCTATTGATGGGCATCTCCATAGCCCGTTGATATGCCTAGTTGATGTGAGACTATCTTCTCCCTCTTTTGTCCTCACAACCACCATCTTTTACCACCTAAGTGGTATGTCCATGGCTTACATCATGTATTGCGTAAGAGTTGAAAAAGCTGAAGCGCGTTAAAATGTATGAAACAATTGCTCGGCTCGTCATCGGGGTTGTGCACGATGGGAGTATTTTGTGTAATGAAAATGAAGCATGGCCTAACTATATGATTTTGTAGGGATAAGCTTTCTTTGGCTATGATATTTTGATAGGACATGATTATTTGTTAGTATGCTTTGAAGCATTATTATTTTTATGTTTTATAAGCTTTTATCTTGAATCATTTGGATCTGAACATTCATGCCACAATAAAGAAAATTACATTGAGAATTATGCTAGGTAGCATTCCACATCAAATTTTTTGTTTTTATCATTTACCTACTCGAGGATGAGCAGGAATTAAGCATGGGGATGCTTGATACGTCTCCAACGTATCTATAATTTTTTATTGTTCCATGCTATTATATTACCCCTTTTGGTTGTTTATGGGCTTTATTTTACACATTATTATCACTTTTTGGGACTAACCTACAAACCGGAGGCCCAGCCCGTATTGCAGTTTTTTTGCCTATTTCAGTATTTCGAAGAAAAGGAATATCAAACGGAGTCCAAACGGAATGAAACCTTCGGAAGCGTGATTTTTGGAACGAACGTGATCCAGAGGACTTGGAGTGCAAGTCAAGAAGCAGCCGAGACGGCCACGAGACGGTAGGGCGTGCCCCCCCTATAGGGTGTGCCCCCCTGTCTCATGGGCCCCTCAGGCGGCTACCAATGTACTTCTTCCTCCTATATAATCCTATGTACCCCGAAAACATCCAGGGAGCACCGGAAACACAATTTCCACCACCGTAACCTTCTGTATCCGTGAGATCCCATCTTGAAGCATTTGTCGGCGCTCCGTCGAAGGGGGAATCGACCATGGAGGGCTTCTACATCAACACCATGGCCCTTCCGATGAGTTGTGAGTAGTTTACCACAGACCTTCGGGTCCATAGTTATTAGCTAGATGACTTCTTCTCTCTATTTGGATCTCAATACAATGTTCTCCCCCTCTCTTGTGGAGATCTATTCGATGTAATATCTTTTTGCGGTGTGTTTGTCGAGATCCGATGAATTGTGGGTTTATGATCAAGTTTATCTATGAATAATATTTGAATCTTCTCTGAATTCTTTTATGTATGATTGAGTTATCTTTGCAAGTCTTTTCGAATTATCAGTTTGGTTTGGCCTAGTAGATTGATCTTTCTTGCCATGGGAGAAGTTCTTAGCTTTGGGTTCAATCTTGCGGTGTCCTTACCTAGTGACAGAAAGGGTTGCAAGGCACGTATTGTATTGTTGCCATCGAGGAAAAAAAGATGGGGTTTATATCATATTGCATGAGTTTATCCCTCTACATCATGTCATCTTGCTTAATGTGTTACTCTGTTTTTTTAACTTAATACTCTAGATGCAGGTAGGAGTCGGTCGATGTGTGGAGTAATAGTAGTAGATGCAGGCAGGAGTCGGTCTACTTGTTGCGGACGTGATGCCTATATACATGATCATGCCTAGAGAATCTCATAACTATTCGCTTTTCTATCAATTGCTCGACAGTAATTTGTTTTCCCACCGTAATACTTATGCTATCTTGAGATAAGCCTCTAGTGAAACCTATGGCCCCCGGGTCTATCTCTTATCATATTTGCTTTCAGTCTACTTTTATTTGCATCTTTACTTTTTGCATCTGTATTATAAAATACCAAAATATATTTATCTTATCGTACTATCTCTGTTAGATCTCACTTTCGCAAGTGGTCGTGAAGGGATTGACAACCCCTTTATTGCGTTGGTTGCGAGTTCTTGGTTTGTTTGTGAAGGTGCGTGGGACTTTTGAGGAGCCTCCTACTGGATTGATACCTTGGTTCTCAAAAACAAAGGGAAATACTTACGCTACTATTGCTGCATCACCCTTTCCTCTTCAAGGAAAACCAACGCAAGCTCAAGACGTAGCAACGTATCAGCATCCCCAAGCTTAATTCCTGCGCGTCCTTGAGTAGGTAAATGATAAAAGAAAGAATTTATGAAGTGTGAATGCTGGTAGGTGCACAAGTTTGATCAATGATAATTTCAATCACCTTTTCTAGCATGATTATATGTCATAACAGTAGTTCATCTCATAAAACTTCTCAAGATAAAGCAATAAGCTATTCACATGTTAAAGCATAGACCATAAACTTTCTTGAAAACTAGCAAACTTCATTCTCAGTCATCAAACAATTACAATTCATCTTATTTTCAGGAAGGGTCTATGTCAGAGCTTTGATTTAGCAAACTCCACATACTCAACTATCATATAGTCTTCCATGATTGCTACCACTCAAAGCATATTCTTAGAACAAATAGCATCCATCGAACACAGAGAAAGATAGGGGCCTAGTGTTTCGCCTCCCAACTCACTTATCATATAGATAATTGTCAACAATAATAATCCATGATCAAATATATTTGCATGGCCATATATGTTTAGATCTTTCCCCAACACACAATGCTTGCCAACTAAAGAGTAGGTAGGAATGAGAAGGAATACTACTGACTCTTGCATAAAAGTAAAAGATAGGCCCTTCATAGAGGTAAGCAGGGATTTGCAGAGGTGCCAGAGCTCGATTTGAAATAGTGATGAAAATAATTTTGAGAGGTATGCTTTCATTGTCAACATAACAACCAAGAGTTCCCAATATCTTCCATACTACATACTCCCTCCGTTCCAAAATATATGACTCAACTTTGTACTAAAGTTTGTATAAAGTTGAGTCATCTATTTTGGAACGGAGGGAGTACATTATAGGAGGTTCCCAAACAGAATGGTAAAGTTTTTACTCTCCCTCCACCAACAATCATCAATCCATGGCTTGCCCGAAACAACGGGTGCCTCCAACTAACATCAATCCTGGGGGAGTTTTGTTTGCAATTATTTTTGATTTGATTTTGATCTTTTGATCATGGGGCTGGGCATCCCAGTTACTAGCCATTTTTCTCGTGAATGATGAGCGGAGTCCACTTATCGTGAGAATAACCCACCTAGCATGGAAGATACTGACAGCCCCTAGTCGCTACATGAGCGATTCGGGCATACAAACAGAATATTATTTGAAGCTTTAGAGTTTGGCACATGGAAATTTACTTGGAACGGCAGGTAAATACCGCATATAGGTAGCTATGGTGGACACTCATGGAAGAAACTTGGTTCAAGGAATTTGGATGCACAAGCAGTATTCCCGCTTAGTACAGATATTTTGGCTAGCAAAGGATTCTAAATAGCAAGCACCACATGTTGGAGGATCTATAAAGATATAACTTCTATACAAATATACCCAAGCATAACTCATTATGTTGTCTTCCTTGTCCAATTTCAACCAATTTGCTCAGGTCTGAAAATAATTAATGGGGCTCCCAATCATAGAAGATGTCTAAGATAGTATATTTATATGCGAAATCTCTCTTCCTTCAATATTCTTTCATGAATTGTTCAAGTGACCAATACAATGCTTGCTAACCTTCAATAAATTTACTACCTCTACTTCTTAGATGTGAAGTCATTACTCCCCATGGGATAAGCAAATGAAACATATATAATTTCAGATTTATGACATTCAACTCATTCAACCATTTACTCATAGGATCTAAGTGAAGCACACGAGTAAATGACAAACTACTCCAGAAAGATATAAGTGAAGATCAATGAGTAGTTGAATAATTATGTAACTATGTGAAGACTCTCTCTCATTTAAGAATTTCAGATCTTAAGTACTTTATTCAAACAGCAAGCAAAGACAGATAAAATGACATTGCAAGGATAGCACAACTCATGTGAAGAAGCAAGAACTTAGGCTCAACCGATACTAACCGATAGTTGTTGAAGAAGAAAGGTGGGATGCCTACCGGGGCATCCCCAAGTTTGGATGCTTGAGACTTCTTGGAATACTATCTTGGGGTGCCTTGGGCATCCCCAAGCTTGAGCTTTTGTGTCTCCTTAATTCCTCTCATATCATGGTTTCTCTATTTCTCAAAAACTTCATCCACATAAAACTCAACAAGAACTCGTGAGATAAGTTAGTATAAACCAATGCAAAACCTTATCATTTTCTACTGTAGAAAATCATTAAAATTATTTATCAACATTGCGTACTAAATACCTCTGCATATTTAATACTCCTATCCTCAAATAGAATCATTAAACAAGCAAACATATGCGAACAATGCAAACATAACAGCAATCTGCCAAAACAGTATAGTCTGTAAAGAATGCTAGAGTATCAATACTTCCCTAACTCCAAAAAGTATGAGAAAAATACCAATCTGTAGAAGATTTATGAGAGCTCAGTATGCAAAAAGTTTCAACATTATATCATTCTCTGAATTTTCTAGGGAATTTATGCAACAGCAGTAAACTTTCTGTTTTGAAAAAGCAACATATATACTTGCAAAATAAGCATGGTAAAGGCTATCCTTGACATTTTTATTGAAAATATAGATGCAAAACATTATTATAAATAACAGCAAGAAAATACTAACAAAAGAAAATGACACTCCAAGCAAACACATATCATGTGGTGAATAAAAATATAGCTCCAAATAAAGTTACCGATGGACGAAGACAAAAGAGGGGATGCCATCCGGGGCATCCCCAAGCTTAGGCTGTTGGTTGTCCTTGAATATTACCTTGGGATGCCTTGGGCATCCCCAAGCTTAGGCTCTTGCCACTCCTTATTCCATAGTCCATCGAATCTTTACCCTTGAAAACTTCACAACACAAAACTCAACAGAAAACTCGTAAGCTCCGTTAGTATAAGAAAATAAAACCACCACTTAGGTATTGTAATGTGTTGGGGAACGTAGTAGTTTCAAAAAAAATCCTACACACACGCAAGACCATGGTGATGCATAGCAACGAGAGGGGAGAGTGTGTCCACGTACCCTCGTGGACCGAAAGCGGAAGCGTTAGCACAACGCGGTTGATGTAGTCGTACGTCTTCATGATCCGACCGATCCAAGTACCGAATGTACGGCACCTCCGAGTTCAGCACACGTTCAACTCGATGACATCCCTCGAACTTCGATCCAGCCGAGCTTTGAGGGAGAGTTCCGTCAGCACGACAGCGTGATGACGGTGATGATGTTGCTACCGACGCAGGGCTTCGCGTAAGCACCGTTACGATATGACCGAGGTGGAATATGGTAGAGGGGGGCACCGCACACGACTAAGAGATCAAGAGATCAATTCTTGTGTCTATGGGGTGCCCCTTGCCTCAGTATATAAAGGAGGGGAGGAGGGGAGGCCGGTCGGCCCCTATGGGTGCGCCAAGTGTGGAGTCTTACTAGGACTCCAAGTCCTAGTAGGAATCCACCAAAGGGGAGGAGGGAAGAAGGAAGGAGAGGGAGGAGAGAAAGGAAAGGGGGGCCGACCCCCTAGTCCAATTTAGTTTGGGCTAGGGGGGCCGCACGCCCTGCCTTGCCCTGCCTCCTCTCTTCCACCACTTGGCCGATGAGGCCCAATACTTCTTTCCCGTATTCCCGTATCTCCCCGGTACTCCGAAAAATACCCGAATCACTCGAAACCTTTTCGATGTCTGAATATAGTCATCCAATATATTGATCTTTACTTCTCGACCATTTTGAGACTCCTCGTCATGTCCCCAATCTCATCCGGGACTCCGAACTACCTTCGGTACATCAAAAGACATAACTCGTAATATAAATCGTCACCGAACTTTAAGCGTGCGGACCCTACGGGTTCGAGAACTATGTAGACATGACCGAGACACGTCTCCAGTAAATAACCAATAGCGGAACCTGGATGCTCATATTGGCTCCTACATATTCTATGAAGATCTTTATCGGTCAAACCGCATAACAACATACGTTGTTCCCTTTGTCATCGGTATGTTACTTGCCCGAGATTCGATCATCGGTATCTCAATACCTAGTTCAATCTCGTTACCGGCAAGCCTCTTTACTTGTTATGTAATACATCATCCCGCAACTAACTCATTAGTTTGCTTCATTTCTCACAACTCGTGTATTTGCTTGAAATATTAACTTCAACTTCTGGAACATCTCATATGGCCCATGACGTTCAAAACGTCTTTGAAGTCCCGATTCTAAGCCGTTAAGCATGGTGCACTAAACTATCAAGTAGTCATCATATTGAGCTAGCCAAATGTTCATAAGGTTTGTATCTGCTCCTGCAATAGGTCCGTCACCTAGAGGTGCATCAAGGACATAATTCTTCTGTGCAGCAATAAGGACAATCCTCATATCACGGATCCAATCCGCATCATTGCTACTAACATCTTTCAACACAGTTTTCTCTAGGAACATATCAAAATAACCATATGAAAGCAACAACGCGAACTATTGATCTACAACATAATTTGGAAAATACTACCAGGACTAAGTTCATGATAAATTTAAGTTCAACTAATCATATTACTTAAGAACTCCCACTTAGATAGACATCTCTCTAATCATCTAAGTGATCACGTGATCCAAATCAACTAAACCATAACCGATCATCACGTGAAATGGAGTAGTTTTCAATGGTGAACATCACTATGTTGATCATATCTACTATATGATTCATGCTCGACCTTTCGGTCTCAGTGTTCCGAGGCTGTATTTGCATATGCTAGGCTCGTCAAGATTAACCTGAGTATTCTGCGTGTGCAAAACTGGCTTGCACTTGTTGTAGATGGACGTAGAGCTTATCACACCCGATCATCACGTGGTGTCTGGGCACGACAAGCTTTGGCAACGGTCCATACTCAGGGAGAACACTTTTATCTTGAAATTTACTGAGAGGTCATCTTATAGTGCTACCGTCAATCAAAGCAAGTTAAGATGTATAAAAGATAAACATCACATGCAATCAATATAAGTGACATGATATGGCCATCATCATCTTGTGCTTGTGATCTCCATCTCTGAAGCACCGTCATGATCACCATCGTCACCGGCGCGACACCTTGATCTCCATCGTAGCATCGTTGTCGTCTCGCCAACTATTGCTTCTACGACTATTTCTACCGCTTAGTGATAAAGTAAAGCAATTACAGGGCGATTGCATTGCATACAATAAAGCGACAACCATATGGCTCCTGCCAGTTGCCGATAACTCAGTTATAAAACATGATCATCTCATACAATAAAATATAGCATCATGCCTTGACCATATCACATCACAACATGCCCTACAAAAACAAGTTAGACGTCTTCTACTTTGTTGTTGCAAGTTTTACGTGGCTGCTACGGGCTGAGCAAGAACAGTTCTTACCTATGCATCAAAACCACAACGATAGTTCGTCAAGTTAGTGATGTTTTAACCTTCTCAAGGACCGGGCGTAGCCACACTCGGTTCAACTAAAGTTGGAGAAACTGACACCCGCTAGTCACCTGTGTGCAAAGCACGGTGGTAAAACCAGTCTCGCGTAAGGGTACATGTAATGTCGGTCCGGGCCACTTCATCTAACAATACCGCCGAACCAAAGTATGACATGCTGGTAAGCAGTATGACTTGTATCGCCCACAACTTACTTGTGTTCTACTCGTGCATATAACATCTACGCGTAAACCTGGCTCGGATGCCACTGTTGGGGAACGTAGTAATTTCAAAAAATTGCCTAAGCACACGCAAGATCATGGTGATGCATATCAATGAGAGAGGAGAGTGTGTCCACGTACCCTCGTACACCGGAAGAGGAAGCGTTAGCACAATGCGGTTGATGTAGTCGTACGTCTTCACGATCCGACCGATCCAAGTACCGAACGTACGACACCTCCGAGTTCAGCACACGTTCAACTCGATGATGTCCCTCGAACTCCGATCCAGCCGAGCTTTGAGGGAGAGTTCTGTCAGCACGACGACGTGATGATGGTGATGTTGTTGCTACCGACGTAGGGCTTCTACTACTAGGAAAAGGCTTGCAAGTGGCACACCTGTTTTGGCCATTAATGGCGCACTACATGTGCACCACTAGCATCACGCCATTAGTATACCAGACAATAGTGGCGCACCAGGGAGTGCGCCATTAGTATGTCAAGTGGTGCGCCATTACTATCTGACTTAGTAATGGCGCACCATATAGAAGTGCACCATTACTAACAAAAAAATTTCAAATTTTTTTTGGAATTTTTTTTTCAAAAAAATTTCAATTTTTTTTCGTTTTTTTCTTAATCTCGGGTCACTATGGCTTAATCTCGGGTCAATATGCTTAATCTCAAGTCAAATCGCACTCCATGGTCAAACTTTTCGAAAGGTCACCCATCCTCACACTACTCCAGCCCAAGCACGCTTGACTTCAGAGTTCTATCCAACCCCAGCACCAGCTCACTTAACAAACACTTGTTGATATATGTAGCATATCAATCCTATTAAACCTTGTTGATGTCTAGGACTTTGTTCATGTTCATGAGTGTGATCAAATTTTGAAAAAATATTTCAAACTTCCATTCATATTACGTATCATATTTTGAACCTTTTTTCAAAAAAAATCGAAACTAATTTTTTTTCTGTTACTAGTGGCGGACCTAGCAAATGGTGCGCCACTACTCAGTTTGAATTTTTTTCCATTTCCCCCCTCTAGATCTTAAAAGCCCCGTATCTTTTTTTGTTAGGTTTTTGGGATTCTAAAAATCTTCAACAGGGTTCCCCCTGTTGAATTCGGATGTAACTTTTCGAGTAGATGATTTTTCATATAAAAGTCTTTTTAATTCGGGTTCGTATGCAAAAGTTATGCCCATTTACAAATTCTAGACAGATTTTGCAAATAAAGTCGAAATTCATATTTGTAAATTTTCCCAACAACTAGACCACATATCACATGGGAAACTTATTTTATTTTAATTTTTTTGACATTTCCATCATTTTCTGTTATTTTTTTAAAACTGAAAAGGCGGTCCACAGGGTGGGGGAGGGTGCATTTGGTGGAATTCTTGGGCAAAGTTAGTAATGGCGCACCGTGGGTGTGGTGCGCCATTACTAGTTTTGAAAAAAAATAGCAGTGGCACACCGAGGGTGTGGTACGCCATTACTAGTTTTGAAAAAAAATAGAAAAAATTGTTAGTAGTGGCGCACCGACGGTGTAGTGCGCCATTACTAGTTAAACTAGTAATGGCGCACTATCCCCTGGTACGCCATTACTAGTTTTGAAAAATAAATTTATTAGTAGTGACGCACCATGGATGTGGTGCGCCATTAGTATTTGGACACTAATGGCATACCAACACATTGTGCGCCATTTCTATATAGCAGTAGCGCACCACATATGTGGTGCGCCATTAATATCCATATTATCTATAGGCTTTTTTCTAGTAGTGTTCCCCTAAGCACCGCTACGATATGACCGAGGTGGAATATGGAGGGGGCACCGCACACAGCTAAGAGATCAAGAGATCAATTATTGTGTCTATGGGGTGGCCCTTGCATCAGTATATAAAGGAGGAGAGGAGGGGAGGCCGGTCGGCCCCTATGGGCGCGCCAAGTGTGGAGTCCTACTAGGACTCCAAGTCCTAGTAGGAGTCCACCAAAGTGAAGGAGGGAAGAAGGAAGGAGAGTGAGGAGAGAAAGGAAAGGGTGACCGGCCCCCTAGTCCAATTCGGTTTGGGCTAGGGGGGGCGCGCGCCCTGCCTTGCCCTGCTTCCTCTCTTCCACCACTTCCCCCATGAGGCCCAATACTTCTTTCCCGTATTCCCGTATCTCTCCGGTACTCCGAAAAATACCCAAATCACTCGGAACCTTTCCGATGTCCGAATATGGTCGTCCAATATATCGATCTTTACATCTCGACCATTTCGAGACTCCTCGTCATGTCCCCGATCTCATCCAGAACTCCGAACTACCTTCTGTACATCAAAACACATAACTCATAATATAATTCGTCAACGAACTTTAAGCGTGCGGACCCTACGGATTCGAGAACTATGTAGACATGACCGAGACATGTTTCCAGTCAATAACCAATAGCGGAACTTGGATGCTCATATTGGCTCCTACATATTCTACGAAGATCTTTATCGGTCAAACTGCATAATAACATACGTTGTTCCCTTTGTCATCGGTATGTTAATTGCCCAAGATTCGATCGTCGGTATCTCAATACCTAGTTCAATCTCGTTACCGGCAAGTCTCTTTACTCGTTATGTAATACATCATCCCGCAACTAACTCATTAGTCACATTGCTTGCAAGGCTTATAGTGATGTGCATTACCGAGAGGGCCCAGAGATACCTCTCTGACAATCGGAGTGACAAATCCTAATCTCGAAATACGCCAACTCAACAAGTACCTTCGGAGACACCTGTAGAGCACCTTTATAATGACCTAGTTACGTTGTGACGTTTGGTAGCACACAAAGTGTTCCTCCGGTAAACGGGAGTTGCATAATCTCATAGTCATAGGAACATGTATAAGTCATGAAGAAAGCAATAGCAACATACTAAACGATCAACTGCTAAGCTAATAGAATGGGTCAAGTCAATCATATCATTCTCTAATGATGTGATCCCGTTAATCAAATGACAACTCATGTCTATGGCTAGGAAACTTAACCATCTTTGATTCAATGAGCTAGTCAAGTAGAGGCATACTAGTGAAACTTTGTTTGTCTATGTATTCACACATGTACTAAGTTTCCGGTTAATACAATTCTAGCATGAATAATAAACATTTATCATGAAATAAGGAAATAAATAATAACTTTATTATTGCCTCTAGGGCATATTTACTTCATAATGAACTCATTATAAATTCATATTGGTGTAATATATACTTTATTCCAACTTCTCTATGGTTCATACCCTCCGTACTACTAATAGATTCATCAAAATAAGCAAACAACACATAGAAAACAGAATCTGTCAAAAACAGAATAGTCTGTAGTAATCTGTATCAAACGTATACTTCTGGAACTCCAACAATCCTACCAAATTAGGAAGTCCTAAGCAACTTGTGTACCAATCCAGCGCAAAAAGAATAATATCAAGAGCACGTTCCTGTGAATTATCAAAACTAATTTATTGGGTGCAAAAGTTTCTGATTTTCAGCAGGATCAACACAACTATCACCGTAGGCTATCCTAAAGGTCTTACTTGGCACTTTACTGAAACAAAAGCTATAAAACATGATTACTACAATACACTAGTAGAAAAGGGGGGCAATGGTCCAGGCCGGGTCAGCCTATTAGTTCCGGTTCAATCCAGAACCGGGACCAATGGGGGCATTGGACCCGGTTCGTGAGCCCCGGGGGCCGGCTGGGCCACGTGGGCCATTGGTCCCGGTTCGTCTGGACCTTTTGGTCCCGGTTGGCGGGACAAACCGGGACCAATGTGCCTTGGTCCTGGCCCACCACCATTGGTCCCAGTTGGTGGCCTGAACCGGGACCAAAGGCTTCCCTTTAGTCCCGGTTCAAGCCACGAACCGGGACCAATTAATTGCCTATATATACCCCTCGCCCTCGAGCAGAGCACTCTCACTGCTCTATTTTTCGTGGCCGGCGAGGAGAGAGCTTTGTGGTGCTCTAGCTCACCTCCTATGCACACGAGGTGTTTGATGGAATGCCCGAGCCACACTACTTAAGCTTTCTCCTCTCCAAGCTCACTAGTAGAAAAGGGGGCAATGGTGCAGGCCGGGTCAGCCGATTAATCCCGGTTCAATCTAGAACCAGGACCAATGGGGGCATTGGACCCGGTTCATGAGCCCCTGGGGTCGGCCGGGCCACGTGGGCCATTGGTCCCGGTTCGGCTGGACCTATTGGTTCCGGTTGGTGGGACGAACCGGGACCAATGCGCATTGCTCCTGGCCCACCACCATTGGTCCCGGTTGGAGGCTTGAACCGAGACCAAAGGCTGCCCTTTAGTCCCGGTTCGTGGCATGAACTGGGACCAATTAGTTGCCTATATCTACCCCGCGAGCAGAGCACTCCCGGTGCTCTATTTTTCGTGGCCGGCGAGGGGAGAGCTTTGTGGTGCTCTAGCTCACCTCCTATGCACACGAGGTGTTCGATGGAATGCCCGAGGCACACTACTTAAGCTTTCTCCTCTCCAAGCTCGACCTCCAAGCTCCATTTTCCTCAATATTTGTCTAGGTTTAGTGGTCCATCATGTCCCGTCCCCGTCTTCACCGCCGTCGATCGCCCGCGCCGATCTCGTCGTCGGCACCACCGTGGTGAGCCTCTTGTTCTTATCTTCTTTCTGAAAGGAAAAAAAAATTCTTACTTGTATATTTATATAGATACTTGTATAATTTTCTTACTTTTATTATTGCATCTTATATAGTGCGGTGGTTTTGGTATCCGCCCCCATCGGCCCTCGTCCTGTCTATGATTTAGATGTGGTATATATTATCTTTTCATAACTATTGGTTCATTTATTGTTTATGAAAATTATGCCGACCAACATGACATAGATTTTATTTATCTAGGAGGTTGTTGAACCGGAAATTCCAACCAACCCTATTGTCGAGAGGTTAAATTTAGTCGAAGAAGAAAACAATGTCTTGAAGGAAAAAATTAGAAAAATTGAGGAGGAGAAGATGATATTGGAGTTGCATGTTGCGGATGTCGTGGATGATCACAAGATCAAGATGGATGCAATGCGCTTGAAGATTAGAAAGATTAGAAAATATGCCATTCATACCGAGGCTTGGTATCATTATGCCGTCGGATCAGTTGTTTCATTGGTTGCGATTATGATCGCATTTGTTTTCGCATTGAAATGTTTTACATAGTTTCAATGTATGGTTTAATTAATTTAGATGCTCTGCAGAGCTTTATGTTGTTAGATGAGAACTATGTATGTACTTTGGTTTGAATGTGATGATGAACTTCTATTAATTTGGTCACTTAATTATCTATTCATGATGTTCTGTAATGATTTTTGACACACTTAATTATATATAATGCACGCAGATGAACCGGCAATGGATGTACGGTTCAAGACACACCTCCGAGTACATTAAGGGCGTGCATGAATTTCTCGAAGTGGCTGAGGCAAACAAGCAGAATGGTTTTATGTGTTGTCCATGCCCTATATGTGGGAATACGAAGTCTTACTCTGACCGGAAAATCCTTCACACCCACCTGCTTTACAAAGGTTTCATGCCACACTATAATGTCTGCATGAGGCACGGAGAAATAGGGGATATGATGGAAGACGGCGAAGAAGAAAAGTACGATGACAACTATGTGCCCCCTGAATACGGTGATGCTACTGAAGATCAAGAGGAACCAGACGATGTGCACGATGATGCTGCAACGGGCGAAGCTACTGAAGATCAAGAGGAACCAGACAATGTGCCCGATGATGATGATCTCCGCCGGGTCATTGTCGATGCAAGGACGCAATGCGAAAGTCAAAAGGAGAAGCTGAAGTTCGATCGCATGTTAGAGGACCACAAAAAAGGGTTGTACCCCAATTGCGAAGATGGCAACACAAAGCTCGGTACCGTACTGGAATTGCTGCAGTGGAAGGCAGAGAATGATGTGCCTGACAAAGGATTTGAGAAGCTACTGAAAATATTGAAGAAGAAGCTTCCAAAGGATAACGAATTGCCCGACAGTACATACGCAGCAAAGAAGGTCGTATGCCCTCTAGGATTGGAGGTGCAGAAGATACATGCATGCCCTAATGACTGCATCCTCTACTGCGGTGTGTACAAGGATCTTAACGCATGCCCGGTATGTGGTGCATTACGGTATAAGATCAGACGAGATGACCCTGGTGATGTTGACGGCGAGCCCCCCAGGAAGAGGGTTCCTGCGAAGGTCATGTGGTGTGCTCCTATAATACCACGGTTGAAACGTCTGTTCTGAAACAGAGAGCATGCCAAGTTGATGCGATGGCACAGTGAGGACCGTAAGAAAGACGGGAAGTTGAGAGCACCCGCTGACGGGTCGCAGTGGCGAAAAATCGAGAGAAAGTACTGGGATGAGTTTGCAAGTGACCCAAGGAACGTATGGTTTGCTTTAAGCACGGATGGCATTAATCCTTTCGGGGAGCAGAGCAGCAATCACAGCACCTGGCCTGTGACTCTGTGTATGTATAACCTTCCTCCTTGGATGTGCATGAAGCGTAAGTTCATTATGATGCCAGTTCTCATCCAAGGCCCTAAGCAACCCGGCAACGACATTGATGTGTACCTAAGGCCATTAGTTGAAGAACTTTTACAGTTGTGGAATGGAAACGGTGTACGTACGTGGGATGAGCACAAACAGGAGGAATTTAACCTAAAGGCGTTGCTGTTCGTGACCATCAACGATTGGCCCGCTCTCAGTAACCTTTCAGGACAGACAAACAAGGGATACCACGCATGCACACACTATTTACTTGACACCGATAGTATATACCTGGCAAGCTGCAGGAAGAATGTGTACCTGGGCCATCGTCGATTTATTCCGACCAACCATCAATGTTGAAAGAAAGGAAAGCATTTCAAAGGCGAGGCAGATCACCGGAAGAAGCCCGCCATGCGTACCGGTGATCATGTACTTGCTATGGTCAATGATTTACACGTAATCTTTGGAAAGGGTCCCGGCGGACTAGCTGTTCCGAGTGACGCTGGGGGACACGCACCCATGTGGAAGAAGAAATCTATATTTTGGGACCTACCCTACTGGAAAGACCTAGAGGTCCGCTCTTCGATCGACGTGATGCTTGTGACGAAGAACCTTTGCGTGAACCTGCTAGGCTTCTTGGGCGTGTATGGGAAGACAAAAGATACAACTGAGGCACGGGAGGACCTGCAACGTTTGCACGAAAAAGACGGCATGCCTCCAAAGCAGTATGAAGGTCCTGCCAGCTATGCTCTTACCAAAGAAGAGAAGGAAATCTTCTTTGAATGCCTGGTTAGTATGAAGGTCCCGACTGGCATCTCGTCGAATATAAAAGGAATAATAAATATGTCAGACAAAAAGTTTCAGAACCTAAAGTCTCATGACTGTCACGTGATTATGACGCAACTGCTTCCGGTTGCATTGAGGGGGCTTCTACCGAAAAACGTCCGATTAGCCATTTTGAAGCTATGTGCGTTCCTCAATGCAATCTCTCAGAAGGTGATCGATCCAGAAATCATAGCAAGGCTAAGGAGTGATGTGGTGCAATGTCTTGTCAGTTTCGAGCTGGTGTTCCCACCATCCTTCTTCAATATCATGACGCACTTCCTAGTTCATCTAGTTGACGAGATTGTCATTCTGGGCCCCGTATTTCTACACAATATGTACCCCTTTGAGAGGTTCATGGGAGTCCTAAAGAAATATGTTCGTAATCGCGCTAGGCCAGAAGGAAGCATCTCCATGGGCCATCAAACAGAGGGTGTCGTCGGGTTTTGTGTTGACTTCATTCCTGGCCTTAAGAAGATAGGTCTCCCTCAATCACGGTATGAGGGGAGACTGACTGGAAAAGGCACGCTTGGAAGGGACTCAATAATATGCAGGGACGGATATTCTTGGTCTCAAGCACGCTACACAGTTCTACAGAATCTACCTTGGTGACCCCGTATGTCGATGAACACAAGAACAGTCTGCGCTCCAAACACCCGGAGCAGTGCGACGACTGGATTACATGTGAACACATCAGGACTTTCAGCAGTTGGTTGGAAGCACGTCTCAGAGGTGACAACACTGTTTGTGATGAGCTGTACTTGTTGTCCAGGGGACCATCTTCGATTGTAATGATTTGAAAAGGATACGAGATAAATGGGAATACATTTTACACGATTGACCAAGATCAAAAGAGCACCAACCAAAACAGCGGTATCCGCTTTGATGCAACAACCGAGAGGGGAAAGGACACATATTATGGTTACATAGTGGACATATCGGAACTTGACTACGGACATGATTTTAAGGTCCCTTTGTTTAAGTGCAAATGGGTCAATCTGTCAGGAGGCGGGGTACAGGTAGACCCACAGTACGGAATGACAACAGTGGATCTGAAAAATCTTGGGTACACTGACGAACCGTTCGTCCTAGCCAATGATGTGGCACAAGTTATCTATGTGAAGGATATGTCTACCAGACCGAGAAAAAGAAAAGATAAGGAAGCGAATACATCATACGATGAGCCAAAGTGCCACATAGTTCTTTCAGGAAAAAGGGACATCATGGGAGTGGAGGGCAAGACAGACATGTCTGAAGATTATGAAAAGTTTCATGATATTCCTCCCTTCAAAGTCAAGGCTGACCCCAGCATCCTGATAAGCGATGAAGATTATCCATGGTTACGTCGCAATAAGCAAATGACACAAGCGAAGAAAAAGTGAAGACTTTCTCCCGTAACTTTGTAATACACGAGTATGATACCATTGTCCGTTTTGAACATGCACATGCTATGTGGGTAAATTTATGATACCATGCCAACTTTCAACTTTTTCATAGTTCATTTGAAATGCTTTAATGTCTTATGGTTCGGCCCTCGTAATAATTAAAAATAGCAACAATAAGTATTTTTTTGTAAGTAGAAACAAAATAAAATAAATAAAGCAAGAAAGAAAACAAAAAACAAAAAAATGTTTTCAAATTTGAAAACTAATGGCACTAACAGAAAGTTTATAATTTTTCTAAAACTAAAAGCAAAAAGAATTAAAAAATAAAGCAAAAAACAAAAGAAAATAAGTAATGCAGAAAACAAAACAAAAAACAATTAAAAATAACAACAATAAGTATTTTGTTGTAAGTAGAAACAAAATAAAATAAATA
>NC_041383.1:56588163-56591031 GCF_002162155.2 Triticum dicoccoides
CAACAATAAGTATTTTGTTCTAAGTAGAAACAAAATAAAATAAATAAAGCAAGAAAGAAAATAAAAAAACAAAAAAAGTTTTTTCAAATTTGAAAACTAATGGCACTAACAGAAAGTTTATAATTTTTCTAAAACTAAAAGCAAAAAAAATAAAAAAATAAAGCAAAAAACAATAGAAAATAAATAATGCAGAAAACAAAACAAAAAAAACTGGAAAATAAAAAAAAAATAGCAACAATAAGTATTTTGTTGTAAGTAGAAATAAAATAAAATAAATAAAGCAAGAAAGAAAACAGAAAAACAAAAAAAATTCCTCCTACTGGGCCCCCACGGTCTGAATACGACTAGAAACCCTACCATGGGCCAGGATTCAGGCCCGCGGTAGGCCCAGAAGGTCCATCAGGCAAAGCAGTAGCAAATAGGCCCGCAAGCCTACGGTGGAGAGGAGCTCAAGAGGGGTGCGGCAGTGGGGCCTATAAACCACTACGCGCCCCTCTCAACTAGCGAGGTGGGACTAAACTTTGGCCCCGACGCGGGCAACACAGGGTCCTTTGGTCCCGGTTGGTGGCACCAACCGGGACCAAAGGGGTAGGCATCAGTCCGGGGTGGTGCCACCAACCGGGACCAAAGGCCGCCGCTTCCCGCCCTTTGGGCTGCTGAAAATAGGCCTTTGGTCTCGGTTGGTGGCACCAACCGGGACTAAAGGGGGCATTGGTCCCGGTTGGTTTCACGAACCGGGACCAATGCTCTTGATATATATACAACACTTAGCAAAATTTGACGAACACATCGCCAGTTGCCATCGACGCGGACAGGCTGCACATATCGATGCCGTCCGCTGCCCCGACACCGCCCGGCCGCCACCAAGACGCCGTCCGCGCGCCGCACCGACGCCGTCCGCGCGCCCCCGTCGTCGCCCCTGCCCCGTCGCCGCCCGACGCCGCCCGCCGCCCGCCGTCCTGCCAGCTATGCTCTTACCAAAGAAGAGAAGGAAATCTTCTTTGAATGCCTCCTTAGTATGAAGGTCCCGACTGGCTTCTCGTCGAATATAAAAGGAATAATAAATATGTCAGAGAAAAAGTTTCAGAACCTAAAGTCTCATGACTGCCACGTGATTATGACGCAACTGCTTCCGGTTGCATTGAGGGGGCTTCTACCGGAAAACGTTCGATTAGCCATTGTGAAGCTATGTGCATTCCTCAATGCAATCTCTCAGAAGGTGATCGATCCAGAAATCATACCAAGGCTAAGGGGTGATGTGGTGCAATGTCTTGTCAGTTTCGAGCTGGTGTTCCCACCATCCTTCTTCAACATCATGACGCACGTCCTAGTTCATCTAGTTGACGAGATTGTCATTCTGGGCCCCGTATTTCTACACAATATGTACCCCTTTGAGAGGTTCATGGGAGTCCTAAAGAAATATGTCCGTAATCGCGCTAGGCCAGAAGGAAGCATCTCCATGGGCCATCAAACAGAGGATGTCATCGGGTTTTGTGTTGACTTCATTCCTGGCCTTAAGAAGATAGGTCTCCCTCAATCACGGTATGAGGGGAGACTGACTGGAATAGGCACGCTTGGAAGGGACTCAATAATATGCAGGGACGGATATTCTTGGTCTAAAGCAAGCTACACAGTTCTACAGAACTCTACCTTGCTGACCCCGTATGTCGATGAACACAAGAACAGTCTGCGCTCCAAACACCCGGAGCAGTGCGACGACTGGATTACATGTGAACACATCAGGACTTTCAGCAGTTGGTTGGAAGCACGTCTCAGAGGTGACAACACTGTTTGTGATGAGCTATACTTGTTGTCCAGGGGACCATCTTCGACTGTTATGATTTGGAAAGGATACGAGATAAATGGGAATACATTTTACACGATTGACCAAGATCAAAAGAGCACCAACCAAAACAGCGGTGTCCGCTTTGATGCAACAACCGAGAGGGGAAAGGACACATATTATGGTTACATAGTGGACATATGGGAACTTGACTATGGACATGATTTTAAGGTCCCTTTGTTTAAGTGCAAATGGGTCAATCTGTCAGGAGGCGGGGTACAGGTAGACCCACAGTACGGAATGACAACAGTGGATCTGAAAAATCTTGGGTACACTGACGAACCGTTCGTCCTAGCCAATGATGTGGCACATGTTATCTATGTGAAGGACATGTCTATCAGACCGAGAAAAAGAAAAGATAAGGAAGCGAATACATCATACGATGAGCCAAAGCGCCACATAGTTCTTTCAGGAAAAAGGGACATCGTGGGAGTGGAGGGCAAGACAGACATGTCTGAAGATTATAAAAAGTTTCATGAAATACCTCCCTTCAAAGTCAAGGCTGATCCCAACATGATAAACGATGAAGATTATCCATGGTTACGGCGCAATAAGCAAATGACACAAGCGAAGAAAAAGTGAAGACTTTCTCCCGCAACTTTGTAACACACGAGTATGATACCATTGTTCGTTGTGAACATGCACATGCTATGTGGGTGAATTTATGATACCATGCCAACTTTCAACTTTTTCATAGTTCATTTGAAATGCTTTAATGTCTTATGGTTCGGCCCTCGTAATAATTAAAAATAGCAACAATAAGTATTTTTTTTGTAAGTAGAAACAAAATAAAATAAATAAAGCAGAAAACAAAACAAAAAACAATTAAAAATAGCAACAATAAGTATTTTGTTGTAAGTAGAAACAAAATAAAATAAATAAATCAAGAAAGAAAACAAAAAAACAAAAAAGTGTTTTCAAATTTGAAAACTAATGACACTAACAGAAAGTTTATAATTTTTCTAAAACTGAAAGCAAAAAGAATTAAAAAATAAAGAAAAAAACAAAAGAAAATAAATAATGCA
>NC_041383.1:56591370-56606160 GCF_002162155.2 Triticum dicoccoides
AAACAAAAAAACTGGAAAATAATTAAAAATAGCAACAATAAGTATTTTGTTGTAAGTAGAAACAAAATAAAATAAATAAAGCAAGAAAGAAAACAAAAAAACAAAAAAAGTGTTTTCAAATTTGAAAACTAATGGCACTAACAGAAAGTTTATAATTTTTCTAAAACTAAAAGCAAAAACAATTAAAAAATAAAGCAAAAAACAATAGAAAATAAATAATGTAGAAAACAAAACAAAAAAACTGGAAAATAATTAAAAATAGCAACAATAAGTATTTTGTTGTAAGTAGAAATAAAATAAAATAAATAAAGCAAGAAAGAAAACAAAAAAACAAAAAAAGTGTCTCCTACTGGGCCCCCACAGTCTGAATACGACTAGAAACCCTACCATGGGCTAGGATTCAGGCCCGCAGTAGGCCCAGAAGGCCCATCAGGCAAAGCAGTAGCAAATAGGCCCGCAAGCCTACGGTGGAGAGGAGCTCGAGAGGGGTGCGGCAGTGGGGCTTATAAACCACTGCGCGCCCCTCTCAACTAGCGAGGTGGTACTAAACTTTGGCCCCGACGCGGGCAACAGAGGGTCCTTTGTTCCCGGTTGGCGGCACTAACCGGGACTAAAGGGGTAGGCAACAGTCCCGGTTGGTGCCACCAAACGGGACCAAAGGCCACCGCTTCCCGCCCTTTGGGCTGCTAAAAATAGGCCTTTGTTCTCGGTTGGTGGCACCAACCGAGACTAAAGGGGGCATTGGTCCCGGTTGGTTTCACGAACCGGGACCAATGCTCTTGCTATATATACAGCACTTAGCAAAATTTGATGAACACATCGCCAGTTGCCATCAACGCCGCCAGGCTGCCCAGATCGACGCCGTCCGCTGCCCCGACGCCGCCCGCACTATAGGAATGTCACATCCCTAGCTTTACCCTGGCCTTGGACTAGCTTGGTTACTGCATCATGTTTAAATTCAAATGAAATTTGAATTGAGGAATTTTCAAAAGCCTCAGAAAACCTCTAAAAATAACCAACATTTAATTCTTCTCAAATGAATCCAAGAAAATGTTCCTGTTATTCTATAGAAATATTGGTAAGAGGTAAAATTCAAACCAATATTTTTGGAGTCACAGAAATATTTGTTTTGGCCATTTGAATTAATTCAATAACTAATTGCATTGGATTTATATTTTATATATAATTAATATATGTCCAATAATTCTGGAACATTTTATGTGGTTTGGTATATTTTAGTTCTAGCCACATAATTATTTTCAGGATTTTATAAAATGGTTTAGTATTTTTACTAAACCAAAACAAAACAGAACAAAATAGAAAACAGAAATATAAAACAGAAAGCAGAGAGAGAGAAGGAATCTCACCTGGGCTTACCTGGCGGCCCAAGTGGCCGGCCCAGCCCACCACCACAGCCTCCCTGTCGTCTTCCTCCCTGGACAGGAGGACGAGCGCGTGCCCGCCGCGCGCTGGCCACGCGCCTCGCCAGCTCCTGCTTACCGCTCTCCCCCGACGCTCTGGACGTCCTGGACGTCGACACGCGGCCTCCCCGGCCGCCCCTCACTCTCTCCCGAGCTCTTCCCCTCCTCTGTTCCTCTCTCCCTCTCGTGCCGAGCGCAGCCGTCGCCACCGACGCCGTTCGCCGCGGCCACCGGCCACCCCTCGCCTCGCCGATGCCTCCAGAAGAACCGCCGCACCTTCTTCTTCGTCTCCACCAACCCATGTGACGCCGGAAGCCTCGGAGCGCCGTCCCCGACGCCTTCTTCCTCCTCGGGCCACCGAGATCGCCGGCGACCTCCCGTCGTCACCAGCCCCTCCCCGAGCCCACTGACCACCCCTGCGGACTCGACGTGAGCTCCTCTTCGTTTCCCCTCCGTATTTTCGTTCAATTTCGTGCCGTATCCATCGTCTCCGCCGAGCCCGAGAGCCCATTGCCGCCGGCCACGAGGTCGCCGTGGCTAGAGCTCACGCGCGTCACGTCCAAGCACACCACCATGCTCAGCACCACGCCAGGATCCCAAAACCCTAGTCTATCGCTCCTGTGGCGCACCGTAGCCACCGCCCGCGCCTCACCCGAACTCCGGCCCCCGCCGTCGTCATGATTGCCGTCGCCTCCGGCCACCTTAGCTTCTCCCGTCCGCCCTGTTAGATGCGCGCGAGTCTGGGCATCCCGTAGAGCCCCTCCGCCGCTCTTTTGGTCATCGGAGGGCGAATCCCGGCGCTCTCCGCCGTCCCTGGCCTCGCCGGCGACGAGCCGTGGGTCAACTCCGGCGAGTTGACCCGGGTTTGACCCCCCTCTCTCTCACTGACATGCGGGCCCCGCCCGGCTAATCAAGTTAGGTTAGTATTAACTAAGTTAGATTAGTTAGTTAGACACTGACACTCGGGACCCACCGGTCAGGGGTTGACCCGGCTATGCCACGTTGACCTGCTGACGTCATCGTGACGTCAGTATGACGCAGTAATATTTTCTGGATTTTTTTTATATAATTCAGGAAATTTCAGAAAATGCCTAAAACTTCTAAAAATCATAGAAAATTAACCGTAACTCCAAATTAAATAAATTATATATGAAAAATTATCAGAAAAATTCAAGGAATCCATCTGTACCATTTTCATGCATGTTAGAACAACTTATAGCTGCTGTTTAGCACAAATCAATTAAATGGCATTTGAATAATCACATATGGAGTTTGAATTTGAATCTTGTATTCAAACCAACTTCATTTAATCTGTTGCTAGTTGCATTAGCTCAAAACACATTCATTTTGCCATGTCATGATCATGCATCATATTGTGCATTGCATTGATTGTGTTCCCTTCTGTGTTGCCGGTATTTGTCCCGTCTCGATAGACGTGATACCGATGATGTGATCGTTGACACTGATGAAGACTCAATGTTATCTTCAGAAGTGCCAGGCAAGCAAAACCCCCTTGTTCATTCCTATAAAATCCCACTCTCTCGCTCCTGCTCTCTTTTACTGCATTAGGACAACAACGACATATTTGTTACTTGCTGCGGTAGCTGAACCCCTTTATCCTTTGCATGACCTGTCATTGCCACAGTAAATAGATGAAACCCACTAGCATGAGTAGGAGTTGTTTGAGCCCTGTTGTGCCTACTCATTCATGTTTGTTTGTCATGCCTGCTACTGCTTAGAGTTGAGTCAGGTCTGATTCATCGGGGATGAATCAGAGGTGTGTGAACATGTCCTACCATGTGTGAGCTAAGTGTGTGAACACGATTTGGTAAAAGGTGTCGGTGAGAGGCCATGTAGGAGTACATGGTGGGTTGTCTCATTGAAGCCGTCCTTAGGAACTGAGTTCTGTGTTTGTGATCCATGACTCAGTTACTACCATACATTGGGCCCTGAAATATGACCCCGCTCGACTTCTTAATCACCCTTGTCCTCTGTCCAGGAGTTGCAAGTAGTTTCTGGTGTTTGTAGTATGCTGGAGGCCGTGGACAGCGCTGACCGTAGGGGTGGGCTGTGATGCGGTAGGCACGTGGCCGGGTACACCGGGTGCCCGTTTGGTGTCACGGAACCCTGTTCACATCGTTTGGGGCTGTGAGCGAAACTCCGGCCGGATCTCCTCATGGATGGAACCCGAATAGGCGATAAACCTGGACTAGAGACTTGAGTGTTTAGGTAGGTCGTGGTCTACACCCACGTCGGCTTTCGCTTGAAGTCTGCCGAGCACATGTCGTGTGCAGACGCTAAGTGGTGGAAACATGTATGAAGAAGTACACCCCTGCAGGGTTAACATCATCTATTCGAATAGCCGTGTCCGCGGTAAAGGACTTCTGGGTTGCTTATATCAGTTCATAGACAAGTGAAAGTGGATACTTTAAAATGCGCAAGATAAGTGTGAGTGCTATGGATGGCGTTCTCGTAGGGAGACGGGAGCGGATCCATAGTGGTGTATTGATATGGTGAATATGTGGACTCGTGTGCGCCACCTCAAAAGAGTTACTTGCAGTCGTAGTTCAGGATAGCCACCGAGTCAAAGCTGGCTTGCTGCAGTTAAACCCCACCATCCCTTTGTTGATAATGATGCATATATAGATAGTTCTGATGTAAGTCTTGCTGGGTACATTCGTACTCACGTTTGCCTATTTTATGTTTTTGCAGAGAGACTTCAGTCTCACTAGTATTTCCGCGTGGTCTTCGACGTTTAGCTTGTTACCTCAGCTACGATCTTGTGCCTCGGCAGGATTTGGTAGATAGTCAGGCTTCTCAGCCTTTTTCAGTTATAGATGTCTGTACCCAGACATGATAGCTTCCGCTTGTGCTTTGACTTGTATGCTCTGATTGTTGGGTCATGAGACCCATGTTTGTAATATCTCGCTCCTCGGAGCCTATTGAATAAATTACTTGAGTCGTAGAGTCATGTTGTGATGCCATGTTGTATTTGCACATATCGAGCATATTGTGTGTATGTTATTGAAATGCTTGGTATGTGTGGGATCTGACCATCTAGTTGTTTATCTTTAGTAGCCTCTCTTACCGGGAAATGTCTCCTAGTGTTTCCACCGAGCCATGGTAGCTTGCTACTGCTCCGGAACACTTAGGCTGGCCGGCATGTGTCCTTCTTCGTTCCTGTGTCTGTCCCTTCGGGGAAATGTCACGCGATGAATACCGGAGTCCTGTTAGCCCGCTACAGCCCGGTTCACCGGAGCCCTGCTAGCCCAGTGCTACAGCCTGGATTCACTCGCTGATGACCGACACGTTCGATGCTGGGTCATGGATGCCTGTCCCTGTAAGTCTGTGCCACTTTGGGTTTACGACTAGCCATGTCAGCCCGGGCTCCTTATCATATGGATGCTAGCGACACTGTCATATACGTGTGCCAAAAGGCGCAAACGGTCCCGGGCAAAGGTAAGGCGACACCCGTGGGAATACCGTGCGTGAGGCCGCAAAGTGATATGAGGTGTTACATGCTAGATCGATGTGACATTGAGTCGGGGTCCTGACAGCGTTGGTATCAGAGCTTGACTGCCTGTAGGATTACCAAGCCAAACTGGTCGAAGTTGAGTCTAGAAATTCTTTAGTTATATAAGGGAATTGATTGTGGGATGGAACGTAAGGCTCTTTTTACTCCTTATACCTCATGCCCTTCTGATCTGAGTCATCTTATCTTTCCTGCGGGGATTAAGAACTAGGCTATCTCTTCTTTCTATTAGGATCACGTGTTACTAATCAGTAGACTTATAAGATTGTTGGATTTAAGTCTCAGTTCAGTTCCTACTACTTCCGTATGTTAATTGTTGATCTCGAAACCTTGATATTGTGCTTCTGAGTGGTTATGCCACCATTTTTGTGATTGTCTCAAATCTTTTTGAGAAATTATAGCCGTTATGCTGTCCGAGTCATCCCAGGTTTCTAAATAGTCCGATGCATTTGCAAATCCCTTCCTTCTGTTTCCGATGTTCCCATGGGCCAGATTAACCACACTAATCGGTGTGTTGAGGTAATTATTGCCTCGACATATATGTTGGAATTATTATTATGACCCTAAGTGCTTAGGGGATCATCTAGTGGTCTAGCCATGATTTGTGTCCTAGTGTGAAGATTCTGGCCTTTATTCTCGGAAGCATCCCGTGATGCTACTTAGTAGTAGGTATTCTACTCCTGGGTTCTAAACCCGAGATTCACTCTACCTACTTCATGTTGATAGTAATTGCTAGTGCCTTTAGGATATTAGTAACCTTTGCGATAGTCCTTGAAGTCCGTGGTATCTTCTTCTTCCAAATACCATGAACTAATTATGGCAGAAGTTTGTTGGATCAAAAGATCACAACAGGCCCTCTATGAGTTCTCCATTCTATATTGCGACTCTGCCAGCTCAACCTTTCTGCATGGGTTATCCGGAAGAATTATGTTGAACTTGGTTCGACATACTAATCTATGCATCCACAACTCAGAAAGTTATATGTTCCTTTGAGTTGTCCCTCTCTTTAGTTGCATTCTGACCCTCGTCTATCAATTGATAGTCAAGAGTATGCGTGCGTTCGTTCATCGATGCCTATGACTCTTGTGGTCTGTCAAGCCATTCTATTCCGGAATGACTAGGAGAAACAAACTCCAGTACCTCTTCCATATCTAGGATTGGGTCAAAGTAGTTGTATTCCGCAGATCAAATGCCAATCCAGCTTTTGGTTCTGCTCTACCTTGGAGTATTACATATTTTATATCGAGATTGTTATAGGAATTGCACACCATCCCATGAACTCTTGGTACAGTGACACTTCTTGCCATCACTGTTCATTCCTCGGCCCTCGTGTTGATGCAACCGGAATACCGACAAATGAATTGTGATGTGTGAAATCAATACTGCTAGCAACTCTGTTGCTTGGTAGTTAAAGGATAATAATTTCATTCTTAGTATGTTGGTTTTCGAATCATCCTTCTAAGACTGATCGTGCTACCTAGTCCTTATTTCGGTGCACCCTTCGATTGATGAGTTAGGATCTTGTCAAGTCCTCACTCATTTGATCATATCGTCTTGCCCTCAAAAGCAAGATTGTTCTCGAGCTTAGTAACATACCGGTGGTTCGTGACTTTCCAAATATCTTCTTGGAGGTGTTACCGGGTTGTCAACTGACCGCTATGTTGAGTTCGTGATCAAGTTGGTTTCTTGTGAACCACCTTCTCTCCAAGAATCGGTGTTAGATATCCCTGAGCTAGTTGGTTAAGCTAGACAACAACTTGGAGAGTTGGAAGATAAAATCTTGCCTGACTTAGTTCGTTCCAAAGGGATATTCTTGTGTAGTGTGTGTTGAAGAAAGATGATATCTTCATCGATTGGTCCCTGTGATCAGTTGTTGGACCTATTGTCTTATCAATCCTTTGATTTGAGTGTGGGCTATCGTCAAATCAAATCAGTACCAACGATGCTCGTAATGTTGTCTTATTCGTGGTTGATCCCTCGAGCATACACCATTACATCTTTGGTCTGACCAATGCTATCACCGTGTTCACTTAACTATGGAATTCCTTTTAAAAGGAAACCCGGATGAATTGTTGTTGAGCCCATTGACAACATCCTTATCTCCTCCATGATTTTGTTGAGCATTAAGCTAGTGTTGGAAATTTTTGAAAGCATTTGTTCATGCTAGCTCATGAAGCATATGTTTGGATGAAGGTAGTGACTTCCTTTAATTCATGTGCATCTGATGCAAGTTGCCGCCGTGGATTCGAGAAAGTCAATGTTGCTTTCTTTGGAATCATTCCAAATCAGTCATGCACACGTGCGAAGAATGCTGTGGTTTGATGACTTGCAACCTTCAATCTATATGTATCCCTAGCACACCAAGCCACTGGTTGATTTGTTCAAGGAGAAGGAGTTCCTTCATAAGAGCTAATCCGGACTTATGAAAGAACTTCGATACCCTCGTTGATGGTTCCCCCTCCTGAACTCGGTAGTGTTTTATTATAAGACTACCACGTGGTCATGCTTGTCTGGGACAACGTGTTCACATGTTTGTAGCAGAACCAGCTCATGTTTTGGAGCTTGCTATCGTAGTTCATCTCCCGAGAATCCCGCAACGTCATCTCATCGATTTGTGTTGCAAACTTTCATTTTTCTTCCTAAGACTCGATGAGCCTGGAATATCCTAACACCAACCAGAGCTGAATCTCAGGCAGATATGATGGTTGGAACATTTCCCTAAGAACTATAATATTGGTCTCTCGATAACCGGTAAGGTGGATGTCGTGGCCAACACACCCATCCGGTAGACCTATTATTATAGTATCTTGTTTGAGGAAGTTGGCCACCCCCCCCCCATAGGGATTTCGTAGGATTTACTCCCTAGTTGCCCTATGGATTTTTGTGTTCCCGAAGTCCGACCTTTTACTTGATGTTTTAGATATCAAACCATATCTATGAATGGGTTATACTAGCACATCAAGGAGAACATTAGAAGCGGAGTGCTAAATGTCTCTCGGTCGATCATCCAGATTTTATTTGCTTGGCCTCGCTAAGGTGAAATATGAGAAAGTGTTATCCTCCTTCGCATCTGCATCGTCCATCGCTATTCATCATGGTAGTATGTTGTGTTGTCAGCACCCTTGACACGGATTTTGATAAAACCTTGATGATTGTGGAAATGCTCAAGTTCTTGAGAGCACGTACAAGCGCTACGTCTTATCATCGGCACTAGCTGGGATTGCCCCAGATTTCCTCGGTTATGCTATAACCACTCCAACAGTGAATTCACTCTATATTGATGAGCCTCTCCCCAGTTACCAGAATCATTCCCAGCATTTGCATTTTGTTCCCAGCTTGCACCGCCAATGTGCCATTCTACCATGGGTCTCTTCCATTTCCGGTGATAAGCAAATTCATCCATTACGTTGTCTTCAACAAGGTAATCCACATCATCCAAGTCCGAGTATGCCATTCTACCGACCCCCTCCAAACGATCGCTCGAGAATTGCCTTAGGCTGGTTTAAAGAGTTTCAATGATCTCTGAATCAAAAGTAATTCTTTTTGCCACTTAAGGGGATATCTCTACGAGTCACCTTCCCTAAGGTGTATCGTTATGGTATCATGGCAACTCAACTCCTCGCTACGTTGACAATCGTTTACCACCTTCTTAGGTATGAAATTGTTGTCTACCTAGTGAACCTTCGTCATCTGCCTCACTCCATTCTTATGGATGTGTGCTTCGTCCCTCAGCTCGAGAGATGTTGCTATGTCTCATTCCGTGAGTTAATCCTGAGTTGTTCGACCTCCGAGAAGAACGATTCTTTTAGGGTTTTTCCTTTCCTCTCATTGTCATGTTAGTTGGAGTTCTCAGAGCAAAACTTCGAGAAAATGATGGTGAACAAATCAACGTTCAGTTGAAGTGCAACCTGGATCATGAAGATTATACTAGTTGCGTTTACCTTTCACCTTACCCTACGCTTGAATCTCGAGACGAGATTCTTGTTTAGTGGGGGTGAGTTGTCACATCCCTAGCTTTACCCTGGCCTTGGACTAGCTTGGTTACTGCATCATGTTTAAATTCAAATGAAATTTGAATTGAGGAATTTTCAAAAGCCTCAGAAAACCTCTAAAAATAACCAACATTTAATTCTTCTCAAATGAATCCAAGAAAATGTTCCTGTTATTCTATAGAAATATTGGTAAGAGGTAAAATTCAAACCAATATTTTTGGAGTCACAGAAATATTTGTTTTGGCCATTTGAATTAATTCAATAACTAATTGCATTGGATTTATATTTTATATATAATTAATATATGTCCAATAATTCTGGAACATTTTATGTGGTTTGGTATATTTTAGTTCTAGCCACATAATTATTTTCAGGATTTTATAAAATGGTTTAGTATTTTTACTAAACCAAAACAAACAGAACAAAATAGAAAACAGAGATATAAAACAGAAAGCAGAGAGAGAGAAGGAATCTCACCTGGGCTTACCTGGCGGCCCAAGTGGCCGGCCCAGCCCACCACCACAGCCTCCCTGTCGTCTTCCTCCCTGGACAGGAGGACGAGCGCGTGCCCGCCGCGCGCTGGCCACGCGCCTCGCCAGCTCCTGCTTACCGCTCTCCCCCGACGCTCTGGACGTCCTGGACGTCGACACGCGGCCTCCCCGGCCGCCCCTCACTCTCTCCCGAGCTCTTCCCCTCCTCTTTTCCTCTCTCCCTCTCGTGTCGAGCGCAGCCGTCGCCACCGACGCTGTTCGCCGCGGCCACCGGCCACCCCTCACCTCGCCGATGCCTCCAGAAGAACCGCCGCGCCTTCTTCTTCGTCTCCACCAACCCATGTGACGCCGGAAGCCTCGGAGCGCCGTCCCCGACGCCTTCTTCCTCCTTGGGCCACCGAGATCGCCGGCGACCTCCCGTCGTCACCAGCCCCTCCCCGAGCCCACTGACCACCCCTGCGGACTCGACGTGAGCTCCTCTTCGTTTCCCCTCCGTATTTTCGTTCAATTTCGTGCCGTATCCATCGTCTCCGCCGAGCCCGAGAGCCCATTGCCGCCGGCCACGAGGTCGCCGTGGCTAGAGCTCACGCGCGTCACGTCCAAGCACACCACCATGCTCAGCACCACGCCAGGATCCCAAAACCCTAGTCTATCGCTCCTGTGGCGCACCGTAGCCACCGCCCGCGCCTCACCCGAACTCCGGCCGCCGCCGTCGTCATGATTGCCGTCGCCTCCGGCCACCTTAGCTTCTCCCGTCCGCCCTGTTAGATGCGCGCGAGTCTGGGCATCCCGTAGAGCCCCTCCGCCGCTCTTTTGGTCATCGGAGGGCGAATCCCGGCGCTCTCCGCCGTCCCTGGCCTCGCCGGCGACGAGCCGCGGGTCAACTCCGGCGAGTTGACCCGGGTTTGACCCCCCTCTCTCTCACTGACATGCGGGCCCCGCCCGGCTAATCAAGTTAGGTTAGTATTAACTAAGTTAGATTAGTTAGTTAGACACTGACACTCGGGACCCACCGGTCAGGGGTTGACCGGGCTGTGCCACGTTGACCTGCTGACGTCATCGTGACGTCAGTATGACGCAGTAATACTTTCTGGATTTAAAAATAATCAGGAAATTTCAGAAAATGCCCTAAACTTCAATAAATCATAGAAAATTAACCGTAACTCCAAATTAAATAAATTATATATGAAAAATTATCAGAAAAATTCAAGGAATCCATCTGTACCATTTTCATGCATGTTAGAACAACTTATAGCTGCTGTTTAGCACAAATCAATTAAAGGGCCTTTATTTAATCACATATGGAGTTTGAATTTGAATTTTATATTCAAACCAACTTCATTTAATCTGTTGCTAGTCGCATTAGCCCAAAACACATTCATATTGCCATGTCATAGCATGCATCATATTGTGCATTGCATTGATCGTGTTTTTCTGTGTTGCCGGTATTTGTCCCCTCTCGATAGACGTGATACCGATGATGTGATCGTTGACACTGATGAAGACTCAATGTTATCTTCAGAAGTGCCAGGCAAGCAAAACCCCCTTGTTCATTCCGATAAAATCCCACTCTCTCGCTCCTGCTCTCTTTTACTGCATTAGGACAACAACGACATATTTGTTACTTGTTGCGGTAGCTGAACCCCTTTATCCTTTGCATGACCTGTCATTGCCACAGTAAATAGATGAAACCCACTAGCATGAGTAGGAGTTGTTTGAGCCCTGTTGTGCCTACTCATTCATGTTTGTTTGTCATGCCTGCTACTGCTTAGAGTTGAGTCAGGTCTGATTCATCGGGGATGAATCAGAGGTGTGTGAACATGTCCTACCATGTGTGAGCTAAGTGTGTGAACACGATTTGGTAAAAGGTGTCGGTGAGAGGCCATGTAGGAGTACATGGTGGGTTGTCTCATTGAAGCCGTCCTTAGGAACTGAGTTCTGTGTTTGTGATCCATGACTCAGTTACTACCATACATTGGGCCCTGAAATATGACCCCGCTCGACTTCTTAATCACCCTTGTCCTCTGTCCAGGAGTTGCAAGTAGTTTCTGGTGTTTGTAGTATGCTGGAGGCCGTGGACAGCGCTGACCGTAGGGGTGGGCTGTGATGCGGTAGGCACGTGGCCGGGTACACCGGGCACCCGTTTGGTGTCACGGAACCCTGTTCACATCGTTTGGGGCTGTGAGCGAAACTCCGGCCGGATCTCCTCATGGATGGAACCCGAATAGGCGATAAACCTGGACTAGAGACTTGAGTGTTTAGGTAGGTCGTGGTCTACACCCACGTCGGCTTTCGCTTGAAGTCTGCCGAGCACATGTCGTGTGCAGACGCTAAGTGGTGGAAACGTGTATGAAGAAGTACACCCCTGCAGGGTTAACATCATCTATTCGAATAGCCGTGTCCGCGGTAAAGGACTTCTGGGTTGCTTATATCAGTTCATAGACAAGTGAAAGTGGATACTCTAAAATACGCAAGATAAGCGTGAGTGCTATGGATGGCGTTCTCGTAGGGAGACGGGAGCGGATCCATAGTGGTGTATTGATATGGTGAATATGTGGACTCGTGTGCGCCACCTCAAAAGAGTTACTTGCAGTCGTAGTTCAGGATAGCCACCGAGTCAAAGCTGGCTTGCTGCAGTCAAACTCCACCATCCCCTTTGTTGATAATGATGCATGTGTAGATAGATCTGATGTAAGTCTTGCTGGGTACATTTGTACTCACGTTTGCCTATTTTATGTTTTGCAGAGAGACTTCAGTCTCACTAGTAGTTCCGCTTGGACTTCGACGTTTAGCTTGTTACCTCAGCTACGATCTTGTGCCTCGGCAGGATTGGTAGATAGTCAGGCTTCTCAGCCTTTTTCATTTATAGATGTCTGTACTCAGACATGATAGCTTCCGTTTGTGCTTTGTTTTGTATGCTCTGAATGTTGGGTCATGAGACCCATGTTTGTAATATCTCGCTCCTCGGAGCCTATTGAATAAATTACTTGAGTCGTAGAGTCATGTTGTGATGCCATGTTGTATTTGCACATATCAAGCATATTGTGTGTATGCTATTGAAATGCTTGGTATGTGTGGGATCTGACCATCTAGTTGTTTATCTTTAGTAGCCTCTCTTACCGGGAAATGTCTCCTAGTGTTTCCACCGAGCCATGGTAGTTCGCTACTGCTCCGGAACACTTAGGCTGGCCGGCATGTGTCCTTCTTCGTTCCTGTGTCTGTCCCTTCGGGGAAATGTCACGCGATGAATACCGGAGTCCTGTTAGCCCGCTACAGCCCGGTTCACCGGAGTCCTGCTAGCCCAGTGCTACAGCCTGGATTCACTCGCTGATGACCGACACGTTCGATGCTGGGTCATGGATGCCTGTCCCTGTAAGTCTGTGCCACTTTGGGTTTACGACTAGCCATGTCAGCCCGGGCTCCTTATCATATGGATGCTAGCGACACCGTCATATACGTGTGCCAAAAGGCGCAAACGGTCCCGGGCCAAGGTAAGGCGACACCTGTGGGAATACCGTGCGTGAGGCCACAAAGTGATATGAGGTGTTACATGCTAGATCGATGTGACATTGAGTCGGGGTCCTGACAAGGAATCAGGTAATTTGCCGTTTGTGGATCACAGACGGCAAAGGCCTAAATACATACGGCAAAGATTTTGCCGTCAGGAAGCAGACGACAAAGTCAGACGGCAAAGATTAGCCGGCAAAGAATACTTTGCCGTCAGCATTTCATCGGACAGACGGCAAAGATTTTGCCGTCAGCCAACTACAGATTTGCCGTCTGTCGAAAAAATAATAGACAGCAAAACCCTGTTCTTTGCCGTAAGTCAAAACTTGTTCTTTGCTGTCATCTAGACTAAAGTACATACGGCAAAGATTGTTTTTCATTTAAAAAAGGTGACGTCAGAGAAGAGCATCTCGCCGGACACATGAACGTCAAACCAAGACAGTAGGTTCAGCTCAAGTAGATTTTGGATTCTACATGGGGTGCTGCCTTTCATTCATCATAGGTGGAGTTACACGGAATAAACAAAGTTGTCCTAAAAATTTACACAAAGGACCCTACAAAGTAAGAAATAAAAGCAATCAAGTCCTCCACTACAGCAACATGGACTTCACCGCCGGCCGTCCTTCTTCTGGCCAGGGACAAAAATCGCAGGGATTCCACTGCCGCCGCCTTGCCCTGCCCACGCCGGCACGCAACACCAATAGGAGCTGAACGGAGGAGATGCTATCCGCTTTGCCCCCGCCTGCCCGAAGCACCAACAGGAGATGTTCCCCTGCCCGCAGCGGCCTCCCACACCGGCGGTGCCCTACTCACGCCGCACGCTCGTCGCCCGCCCGCGCGTCGCACGCAGCGGCCTCCCACGCCGGGCGCTCTGCCGCATCGGCCATCTCCTGCTCGCGCCGCCCGCCCCGCTGGAGAAGCTGCGGCGGCCTCCGGCGCCGGCCGCTCTGCCCGCACCAGCCATCTCCTGCTCGCGCAGCCCGCCCCGCTGGAGAAGCTGCGGCGGCCTCCCGCGCCGGTCGATCTGCCCGCACCGGCCAAGCCGGCACGCGCCGCCCGCCTTGCTGGAGGAGCCGAAGCGACCTCCTGTGCTGGCCGCCCTGCCCACAGGAAGGGGAAGCAGGGAGACGGAGGAGGCGGAGCAGAGGAATGGGAGGATGAAGGCCTGCCGGCGGTGGCAGAGGGTTCGCTAGCCGGAGGAGCCACGGCTGGTGGCGCCGGCGAGTGTGGATCGGGACGCGGGCGAGGTTGTGGGGGTGAGCTGCATGCGTGAGTCAGGGAGAGACAGGTACGAGAGAGAGGGAGAGATCGTGCGGGATAAGGCAGAGAGATCATGTGGGATAAGGGAGAGAGAGCGTGGTGGGGTCGGGCGTGGGAGAGTGTTGGGGTGGGCTGCGATTGTGCCCGGGGCTGTGTGGCTTGAGATGCTGCCACGTCATCGATCCACGTGATCGATCCGCGTGGTGTGTTTTATCTTTGCCGTCTGGAATTTTTATTACAGACGGCAAAAAGCTCACTTTGCTATCTGAAAAAAAATACATACGGCAAAGATCTTTGTTGTATGTATTTTTTTCAGACGGCAAAGTGAGCTCTTTGTCGTCTGTATTTGTTTTGCAGACGGCAAAGTGAGCTCTCTGTCGTCTGCAATTTCTTTGCACACGGCAAAGTCTATTTTACCGTTAATTATTCTTTGTCATCTGCTGGTGACGGCAAACCCTCTCTTTGTCGTCTGTCCCGACGAAATGCTGACGGCAAAGAAAGTACTGACGGCATATCTCATGTTTCCCGTAGTGCCGACGCCCAGACGCCATCCGCGCGCCGCCCCGACGCTGTCCGCGTGCCCCCAT
>NC_041383.1:56606643-56611871 GCF_002162155.2 Triticum dicoccoides
CCTCGCCGCCGCCGCCCTCGCCCTCGCCGGCCACGCCCCTGCCCCGGCCCGCCGTGATCATCGCCGACGCCCTCGCCGCCCTCGCCGGCCGCCCCCGTTGTGAGCCGCCGCCGTCGAGGCTCTGTGTTCAGTGCTTTTTTTTCATACATACATGTGTATTTTTTTGTTCATTGCATATTTTCATATATATAATTAATGTATATATGTATGTGGTAGCTATATGATGAATGGATGTGGCTAGCTATGTATGTATGAATATAATGTTCATAGCATTTTTATGTTTATATATGTTTTTTCATATATGTATTAGTTTTTTATTTAGGTTGTTAGTAGATATCGATTTTAGGTTAGTGCATTTTAATTAGGTTAGTGTAGAGGAAAAAGTAAAATAAGGAAAAGGAAGAAAAGAGGAAGAAGGAAGAAGGAAGAAGAAGAAGAAAAAGAATGAGAGGAAAAAGGGAAATAAGAAGAGGAAGAAAAGGAGAAGAAGAGGAGAGGAAAAGAAGAGGAGAAATAAATAATAAGAAGAAAAAAGAAGAAAAAGAAGAGGAGAAGAAGAAAGGAATAGAGGAGAAGAAGAAAAAATAGAAAAAAAATATATTTTTTCTTCTTGTCCTCTATTCCTTTCTTCTTCTTCTTCCTTCTTCCTTCTACCTCTTTTCTTCCTTTTCCTTAATTATTTTCCTTTCTCGAGGGAGAAGAAGAAAAAGAAGAGGAGAAGAAGAAAGAAAGGAATAGAGGAGAAATAAATAAGAAGAACAAAAAAGAAGAAAAGGAAGAGGAGAAGAAGAAAGGAATAGAGGAGAAGAAGAAAAGATAGAATATTCTATTTTTTCTTCTTCTCCTCTATTCCTTTCTTCTTCTCCTCTTTTTTTTTCTTCGACCTTCTCCTCTATTCCTTTCTTCTTCTTCTCTTTTTATTTCTTCTTTGTTTTCTTATGTTTTATCGGGTATGTCGCCGTCAGGCTGCTCGCCTTCGCCCTCGCCGCCCCCTCGAGATAACTTCGACATGAGGGGCGGTCGATATATATACCCCCTCTCGACTGTGATAACCCTATACAATGGCAGCACCCCCCTCGGCCCTCTCGCTCGACCAAAACTCTCGAGGCCACCCAAATTTACCAAGTTAAAAGAGCGTTGTCGTCGAGGCCACCCCAAACCCTTGAAGCATTGTGTTGAGGCGATCCCAAACCCTAGAGAAGCAGCGTCGAAGCCACTAACATGATTCCTTATTGTGATTAGCTAGCTAGTTCTACGTTTGCCACTAATATATATCCATCTATACCATGTTTGGATAATAATTGACATGTTGTAAATATTTGCAGAACCTATGGAGCACTACCGAGACGAAGCAACATAAGCGATGTTGGGGGAGATAATCGCAGAAGGAACTGATGTCATTGCGTCATTTTTCAACGACGTCGTTGCTCAGGAAGGACTGGGTGAAGAAGAGGGCCATGTTCATGATGGGTCCGGCCCATTAATCACTACTAGGGAAAAGCCTATACATAGAATCTTAGCAGTAGCGCGGCTCAAAAAGGAGCGCTGCTGCTAATTAGTAGTAGCGAGTGTGCGGGAAACTCGCTGCTGATACGTTTTTAGCAGTAGCGTGCTCTGTGGAAACCGCGCTGCTACATATATCCACCGGTGGTGTTCATCGAGCTCCATTTAGCAGTAGCGCCATGGCCCGAACCGCGCTACTGCTACGGATGTAGTAGTAGCGTGCTTTTACTGGGATCGTTGCTGCTACATTTCAAATTGGCAAATTTTTTTGTCACTGTTAGCAGTAGCGCCATTTCCCAAAGTGCGCTGCTGCTAATTATTTAGCAGCAGCGCGTTTATTCACCCGCGCTACTTCTAACCCGCACCAACCCACCACCTTTCCCCACCTGTGCCTCCCCTCCCCCTCCTCTCTTCCCTTCCCCCTACCTCCCCCACATGCTCCCACTCTCACTCTTCTTCTTCCTCAATACTTCTCCCCCATTACTCTTTCTCTTCTATCCAACTTTCTCTCTCTTCATTACTCCTACCTAACTACATCACCTCCATTAATGCATCTCCTTTCTCTTTTTCCTTTCCCCTCCACTAGTTGAAGTTGTCTCCTCCCAAATTATCTAGCTAGGTAGATGTAGCATTTAGTTAAGTGACCTATTTGCCCCCTAACTAGATCTATCTTTGTCAAGAAGAGCTTTGTGCACTTTTGATCTCCCTACAACATCATCTCCACCGTGTGCTCGATCTCGATCGAGATAGAGGTGATGAAAATTTCATGCTTTTGCAAAATGAAAATATGTTAATGTGTGTGTGATATGTTTGAGGAAATTGTGTGTGTGGCACGCCAAATTGTGCTTTTGAGTTGCCTATGTTTTGCCGAAATGTCGATTTATTTCCGTTTCGGCGAATTCCGAGCAAACTCTAGATCCATATATGTCCTATTTTTAGGAAAGGTCATGCCAAATTTTTGTATGACTTTGATGCATGCATGCATTCTTATAATCAATTTGTTTATTATTACCGTGCAGAGTTGACGATGGTCAGTTGAACGATGGTGGACAGGTGGTTGCGGTCGGTGGTGCAGGACATGAAAGAAAATAACCGGACAGAGGTTTTATGTCCGTGTCGAAAATGCAAGGGAATAGTTTGGCTCGACCCCCATGACGATGGTTGTGTCGAAGCGCACCTGCTCATGAATGGTTTCATGGATGGCTATACACGGTGGATAATTGAAGATGAGGATGACGATGTTGAGGATGCCGACGGGGCAGGCAATGATGACACGGGGCAAGACGAAGAGATGATCGATAATGGCGGCGGGGAAGAGGCCGGACATGGCGGCGGAGAAGGGGCCGGACATGGCGGAGGAGAAGGGGCCGGACATGGCGGCGGAGAGAACGACATGGACTCCACGCAGCAGAGTTCGTCGGTACTAAGTTCAATCGTGCGGGACCCTCATGTTCAAGCATTGCTTCGCAAGGAGACGAGTACTGAGAGAGCTGCTTCTAGAGAGGAGGCTAAGCTGGAGCAACTAGTGGTAGACTCGAACACTCCATTGTATGATGGTTGCAATCCTGAGGTGACCTACTTGAGTTTCACGCTCCAACTCCTGAAGACGAAGGCTAAAAACAAATGGACCGACACTAGCCTCGATGAGCATCTCAAGTACCTAAAGGATGTTCTTCCCGTGGGTAATCTATGTCCTACTAGTGTTGATGAGGCCAAGAAGATCGTGTGCACTCTTGATCTGCCACACGTTAGATACCATCCATGCATTAACGATTGCATAATTTATCGGAAGGAGCACGCGGAAAAAACAAGATGTCCGGTGTGCAATGCTTCTCGATACAAGAAGGCCGGGAAGAAATGTCCCCAGAAAGTTTTATGGTACTTACCGATCACTCCCCGTCTCCAAAGGTATTTTGTATATCCCAAGGAAGCAAAGCTAATGCGCTGGCACGCGGAGAGGAAGAAGCCCGACGATGGAGATGATCCGAAGATGAGACGCGTGAAGGATGGGAGCCAGTGGAGAGCGTTGAACAGCTTCTATCGGTATTTTGAATGTGATGCAAGGAACATCATGCTCGGCGCGTGTACCGATGGCATGAATCCGTTTGGCAACCAGAACACCAACCATAGCACATGGCCCGTGTTTGTATGAATGTACAACCTCCCCCCTGGTTGTGCATGAAATCGAAGTACATTCACATGAGCATGCTTATTCAAGGGCCGAAACAACCAGGAAATAATATTAATTTGTATCTGGGACTACTTCAAGAGGAGTTAGACACATTATGGAAAACACCGGCCAAGACATGGGACGCCAGCAAAGGTGAGTATTTCAACATGAGAGTCGCGCTGATCACGACAGTGCAGGACTATCTCGGTTACGGATATGTGGCAGGACAGGTGTGCCATGGATATTGCGGATGCACGCGGTGCATGGATGATACGACGTCTCAGCAGCTAACGTCAAGGAAAGATGGCGGGTCTGGGAAAATCGTGTACATGGGGCATCAAAGATGGCTTGAACAGGACGACCCGTGGCACTAGTAGAAAAAGGGCCTATTGTCCCGGTTGGTAAGGGCCTTTAGTCCCGGTTGGTGAACCGGGACTAAAGGGTCGGTACTAAAGCCTCCCCCTTTAGTCCCGGTTCAATCCAGAACCGGGACTAAAGGCCGCGGCCACGTGGAGCTCCACCTTTAGTCCCGGTTGGTAACACCAACCGGGACTAATGGAAATTTTATGATTTTTTTTTGAAATTTTTTTTTAAAAAAAAATTTGAATAATTTTTTATTTTCAAATTTCTGAATTATTTTAACCCCTAATCTCTAATCAGCACCCCTCATCACTGCTCAATTTATCCTCTTCTCTAATCACCCTCATCATTCCAAATCACCTAACTTCCCGAACGGTCACCCATCCTCCCACTCCCCCAGCCTGAGCACGCTTAACTTCCGGGTTCTATTCTCCCTCGTTTCCAAGTCTGCACTTGTTGTTTTCCTGACAATAGTAAGATGTCAATCCTATTAACCTTCAGGAATTTTGCTTGAGCATGAATTGACACATTTCACTGTTTGAGTTTCAAACTATTGTTTTCAAAACAATAATTATTTGGAAAACAATAGTTATTTAGAATAATTAGTTTGACCATAGTTTGACCACAGTTTGACCAGATTTGACCAAAATTCAAAATAACAGAACAAATTATTTAGTAACACTAATATTCTAGAATAATTAGTTTGACCATGGTTTGACCATGGTTTGACCATAGTTTGACCATTGTTTGACCACAGTTTGACCAGATTTGACCAAAATTCAAAATAACTGAACACATTATTTAGTAACACTAATATTCTAGAATAATTAGTTTGACCATGGTTTGACCATTGTTTGACCACAGTTTGAAATTTTTTCGATTTTTTCCACTCTAGATATTAAAAGCCCCGTAACTTTTTTCTGTTAGGTTTTTGAGGATTTTGAAAATGTTTAACGGGGTTCCCCCAGTTAAATTTGGATGTAACTTTTTGAGTAGATGATTTTTCATATAAAAAACTTTTTCATCCGAGTTAGTATGCAAAAGTTATGCCCATATTTACAAATTCCAGAGAGATTTTGCAAATAAAGTCGAAATTCACATTTGCAAATTTTCCCAACAACTAGACCACATATCACATGGGAAACTTATTTTCTTTTATTTTTTTGACATTTCCATCATTTTCTTTTATTTTTTT
>NC_041383.1:56612115-56614982 GCF_002162155.2 Triticum dicoccoides
CCTCAAACCGGGACTAAAGGTCTAATCTTTAGTCCCGGTTTGAGGCATGAACCGGGACTAATGGGCATCGCACCCTTTAGTCCCGGTTTGAGGCACAAACCGGGACTAAAGGGCACAGGTGAACCGGGACTAATGCCTTAGCCGCACGAACCGGGATAAATGCTCACATTAGTCCCGGTTCGTGATTGAACTGGGAGTAATGTGAAATTTGGCCCGGAACCATAGCCCTGTTTTCTACTAGTGTGGAGAAACCGTGGAGATCTATTCAATGGTCACACTGAGCATCGAGGACCTCCATGTAAGCGGAGCTGTGCCGAAATCGATGAGCTGTTGAAAAACTGGAAGGAGTGCCCCGCACCGGGAAAGATGATGAGAAAGGCGCCGGAGCCACTGCTGAAGGTATGGAAGACGAGATCTGTGTTCTGGGACTTGGAGTACTGGCACAAGCTCGATACACCTCATTGCCTTGATCAAATGCATATCTGTAAGAATGTCCTTGAGAGCTTGCTCGCAACACTGATGAACATGCCGGATAAGACCAAGGATGGGCCGAAGGCAAGAAAAGACTTGCAAGATTTGAAAACTAGGGAAGATCTACACATGCCGCCCCGTAAAATGTCAGACGAGACAGAGATGGAGACAGAGGCACGGGAGAAGAAGGGCAAGAAAATAAAGAAAGAGGATTATTGCCCCCTTCTTGCTTCACCTTAAGTCAGGCTGAGATCAATGCATTCTTTAAGTGTCTTACCGGAGTCAAAGTTAGTTCCGGTTACTGCGGCAAGATAAGCAGATATCTAGACACGGACAAGAAAAGGTTCAGCGGGATGAAGTCTCATGACTGTCATGTGATGATGACGCAGATACTACCTGTTGCCCTTAGAGGGATAATGGACAAGCACGTCCGTGACACGCTTATTGGTCTCTGCAACTTTTTCGACGTCATCTCTCAAAAGTCGATTAGTGTGAAGCAGCTCCAAAGGCTACAGGAAGAGATCGTTGTGATACTGAATGAGCTTGAGATGTATTTCCCGCCCGCGTTCTTTGACGTGATGGTGCATCTGCGTGTCCATATTGTGGATGACATAATAGACCTGGGGCCGTCATTCCTGCACAACATGATGCCATTTGAGAGGATGAATGGGATCATCAAAGGATTCGTTTGTAACATGTCCCGTCCGGATGGAAGCAGCGTCCAGGGCTATTTGGCACAAGAGTGCATCTCTTTCTGTGAGAATTTTCTATATGGCGGAGACCAGCCGCCTGGTGTTAGTGTTGGTTTGCCCGTTAACAAGCATGATGGGAGGCTCGAAGGAGATGGTCACTGCAACGGTCGCAGGGAACTGCACGTGGCATACTCAGATCAATGCAGCGACTTTGACAGAGCAAAGTTGGTAGTGCTACAACACCTAGACGAGGTAGATCCTTTCGTGGCACTGCACAAAGAAATTATCGCAAAGAAGTATCGTGACCGGGGGGTATGCAGGATGGACGCCGAAGTTACTAGAGAGCACAACTCCACTTTCCTGCATTGGTTCAAAGAGCATATTATTGCTAATCCTCCGGAGGATGGCTCTAAGGACGGATTGCTCATATACGCCTTAGCACATGGCCCCTCGCCCAACCTCGTAACCTATCAGGCATATGATATCAACGGATACACGTTCTACACGGAGGCCAAAGATATGGACAGTGATGATCAGAACTCAGGGGTGACGATGGAATGCATGACCGGCAGCTACAACGGCGCAACTGAACGATTTTATGGAAGGGTCGAGGAGATCTGGGAGCTTGACTACTCTGGACTGCACAACACGACGATGTTCCGTGTCAGATGGGCTAAGAATGTTGAAAGAGAAAGCCGGATTTTCACTACCATGACTATACCCGACGCCAAGAGCGCTACCATGAACGCTATCGCAAAAAATGAGCCATGGGTACACGCTAAGCACGTGACACAATGCTTCTTCATAACTGACCCGCGCAATCCCAGCCGTGTTGTCCTGAGGAGAGGCAAAAGGAACATCATTGGAATGGATGGAGTCGCCAAAGAGGAAGACTATGATCAGTACGACAACCCAATGAGGGAAGATGACGATGATGATGAAGTATACGTCAAAAGAAGAATCAATACTACATTACCTAAGAAAAATCGTACTCCATGGAAAAGGCAAAGTCACAATGAGGGGCTCAATTATTCTTCGACGAACAAGAAGGGAAAGGAGCTGACTCAAAAACGAAAACGTCAGCACTGAGGAAACTTATGTTATCGGTCAAATGATGTAATATATATATATGTTCCTATTTTGTATACACACTTAGCCATTATTATGCATGGGTCCAATGATGTGTAATATATATGTTCCTATTTTGCATACATATTTAACCGTCAAATGATGCAATATATATCGCCCTCCCTTCGTTCACTGCCCTCGGGAAATAAAAGTGGGATAAAATAAAGGAAAAGAAAAATGAAAACTGGCAGTAGCGAAGGTAATAGCAGCGCGTTTTGCCTAAATCACTACAGATACTAAAGTTAGTAGAAGCGAATTTCGTATAAAGCACTACAGCTACTGAAGGTAGTAGCAGCGCTTTTCATGCAAATGCGCTACTGCTATGTCCACTTAACCCAAAATTCTCACCCGCCCTGCTTCATCCTGCCTTTTCCCCTCCAAAAATCCCCACTCTCCCCCGTCGCACCGCCACGCCCGACCCGGCCCCGGCGCTCGCCCCCGACTCCGGCATCGGCGCTAGCCCCCGACCCCGGCGCTCGCCCCCGACTCGGCCCTCGCCCCCGACCCTGACCCTGGCGCTCGCCCCCGACCCGGCCCTCGCCCCCGACCCTGGCGCCGGCGCTCGCCCCCGACCCC
>NC_041383.1:56615566-56624844 GCF_002162155.2 Triticum dicoccoides
CCCGTCGGCCCTCGCCTCCCTCCTCTCCCCTCCCGGTCATCGTCGGGCCTGCCTCCCCGCCCCTGCACCCTCTGTAAACCCCCCCTCTCTCTTCTAGGGTTCTTCGGTTAATTTAATTAGGTTTTAGTTAGGGCAGTATGTTAATTAGGTTATCTATTTAGTTATGAATTTAGCTAGGTTTCAAAATTTGAACTAGACATGTGATATGTGCAAATTTGAACTGGACATGTGATATGTGCATATGTCATGTTTTGGACATGTCATGTTTGGAAAATGATCCGAGTGCCCTATGTTACGCCGGAATGTTGATTCATTTCCGTTCCGGTGAATTTCAGGCGCCCGATATGTCCATTTTTTAGCAAAGGTCATGCCAAAATTTCCCGTGAATAAAGGCATGATTTTGTGCTACGTAGTTGGCATATTGAGTGCTGGCACATAGATTTCTTTTTATGTCATTTCTCATTTATTTGTACTTTTAGAAATAAATCAGGACACTTAATCGTAGGAAACATGTCGAAAAACGGAGAAACTGGGCCTTCTGACCAAGATGCAGACGAGATGGATTATGAGGGTGAACAAGAGTACCTCGACTATTTGACTGCTAAGCAAGGTTTGCAGGTCGACTTCGATGATGGTACTGACGCCGACATCGACACCGACAGCGCCGACACTGATGGCGGCACCGAGACCGGTGGGGAAGGTACCGGCGGGGAAGGTACCGGCAGGGAAGGTACCGGCCCCGATGCCGCTACCGAAAAGAGGAAGCATAAGAAGCAGAGGATACGAAAACCTAACAAACTAGGGATTGGACGACTTGTGATCACAAAGATGGCACTTGGCAAGTTTGAGCCGTTAGAGCCTGAAGAACCTCGCAAGTGCTATGGGAACCAAGTAGGATGCATCCTACAGGAATGCGCGAGCATCAATGACGATGACTTAAGGAGTAAAGAACATTTGACGCAGTTGCTCCTAACAAAGTTGCACAAGATATTCAAGTTCCCCGACCGGGATGATAACATAGAACAACCGTGGGATGATCCGAAGATGAAAAAGATTAACAATCACGCCATGGGCATGTTCAGCAATGATTTGGCCTCCTGGAAAACGAGGGTGAAATGAGCTATTGAGGTTGATGAACCCCTGTCCAAGATTCTGGAGGAAAATCCGACACTTACGGAAGAGGAGTTCGAAAAGTTCAAGGACACTTGCGCTAGCGAGGCAGCCAAGGCTAAGGCTGCGAAATTCAAGAGCCTTCAGCAAAGGAACACGGGGAAGCATCGCCTCGGAAGCCGTGGCTACCTCGGTAAAAGGCCCATATGAGATAAGGAGGACGCAGAACGTGAAGCCGCGGGTCTCCCAGACCCCTTCGCGAAGTTCACCAACCCCATGGAGCATGACTTCATCAGGGCCCGCTACAAGTGGGACAAGGAGAAAAAGGTTTTTTACACGGAATTGATTAGATAACTGGAGAAGCAACACCAGCTTGCAGCCGAAAGCCCTACTTCTCCGATGAGGCCCAAGTGGGACACCCCTCTCAACCGGGCCTTGAACAAACTTAAGGGACTCCCTTTGGATCAGCGGCCGCAATATGGTCATGTACACGGCGCTGGAGACGGCGCCACGTGGAAGGTGTTTTACAACGAGGGCCCGGAGGCCAAGAAGCTGAAAACGAAGTTTAGTCAGGCGGACATCGACGTGAAGGTGAAGCTTGCGGTCAAGAAAAAAGCAGCTGAGGACGCGAAAAAAGCAGCCGAGGACAAATATGAGTTGCTACAGCAGGCAGTCAATGCAGTTGTAATTGCCTGCAGAAATGATTTCGCTACTAACTTGGTTCCAGTAATCATCAACTGGGCAAAGGAAAATCCAGACAAGACAGTACATGATTTCCCGATGCCCAGTTTCATCGGGAGCAACTCCATGAACAACAACACCATCGCACCATCACTTGCTCACGCAACCGGGCCTCCTCTCGCAGCCGCTCCCACTCATAGCAGCCCATCCTCGGTCTCAGGCGCGCTAGGTGGGCCTTCGTCTTTGGCTAAGCTCGACGCCGTCACGGTAATTACATGTCGCACCAACATATATATATATATATATATATATATATATATATATATATATATATATATATAATATTCCATTTTTTTGCCTTTCGGTTGTTTTACGCCACAGACATATGTGTTTGCAGGTGAAAGAAACCCCGTGCACCATACTCTACTTGATCAAAGGCCAGAAGGTGGACGTGGGACAGGGGATGATAATGGACCCCTCTCAACGCACGTTCCACAACCAGCCGATCCCCGCTGGGCACTTCAGGGTTAGCTTGACCAGTGTGAAATCGGGGCACGAGGATTTGCCTCCTCCAGTACAGCATGTGGGAGCGGACGACGAGACCCTGCCGCGGATTGGAAGCTGCAAGAATTGGGTGCTGCTATGGCCGAAGAATCTTATTCGTCTGGAGCCGGCCGAGAGCACACCAATAACTACCACACATCAACAAGCATGTGCGAACACCGCCACCCCGCCTACGCAATTACCAGCACCTGTAGTGCCGGGTGAGAGCGGCGGACAACATGATGAAGGGGGTGCAATAGTACTGGCTGATGTAATTTCTCTTGTAGAACAGAGAATGGATGATGAGACGGAGGTCGACCCTATGGATTACCTCAATACAAACGCGTATGACTGTGACATAGATATGATGAGTCAACCATATCACGAATCGGGCTATCAGCTTGCTAATGAGGATATGGATGATATGCCCGGGCAGGGTCGTACGATGGATTGCAAAAAGTCTCTCTTCATGAAATCCTCACAGGACACGCCTGAAGATGCCGCCTCAACACAGGCTCAACTAGCTGGGCGCGAGGGTCGTACAGTACTTAGCCCCGAAACACTGGGGTAGGGGTTAAGGAAGGGTCTGGAAGGTGTGCCCAAGAAAAAGGAGAGGAAGAGATCGGGGAAGGTAACTGTCTCCAAACAAGCCAAAGCACATAGCAGCCAGACGATGCATTCCGGAGAGCGTGTACCCGTGAAAAGTGCGGTCATGTTCCATCTCACGGGCGAGCCGATGCTACTGCCGAAACCGCTGGATGCACTATCAGGGGATCTTAGGAGACTGTACGACAATGTGCTGTCGACTGAGAAAAGCCTACTAGCATCAAAGGATCCAGGATATCCAACATACGCGGCTCGTGTGCCTGAGGGGAAGTGCTACGTCGACACACGGCCCGCGGAGGTGTTCTTCCTGCGGTTTGACCATATCTTTGAGATGTTTCTAACAAGGCGGCTTGATTTTACTATCGTCCGCCTTTTTGCGCTACATATGAGCTCCGTCATGAAGAGTGAAGAAGTCTCGCAAATCTGTGTGGCGGATCCGTACTACATGCACGAGTCTTTCTTGAGTCTCGGCGACTTTGAGCGTGAAACTGCTAGGGAGTACCTCCAAAACTTCATGGTACAGAATAAGGACCGGGAAATTGTCCTCGTGTCTTATCATCCAAAGTAAGTCAGTTCCGGACAACCCTTTCGTACATTTCAATCATTCCTTCTCTCTCATATGGGGAATAATTTGATGTGTCTTTTCCCCGCAGCAATGGGCACGCCGTCCTTATCGTTCTTTACCCGCAAGTCTCCCACGCCGTGTATTTTGACCCTTCCAGAGACTACGAGAAAAAAGACTACACCCACATAATGAATATTCTAGATGATGCTCTCCAAGGCTTCAACATTAGAGGTGGCCACGTGCAGATCAAGAAACAAAGGAACAAGAAGATGGGTTTCGCGCATAAAACTAACTTCTCCTGCATCCATGTCCCAAAACCAAGCAAGAAGGATGGATTCTACATCGTCCATCTCATGATTCAGTTCAACACGGATCACCAAAAGCTTCGCATTAACAGCAGAAATGATGATCGTATCCACAAGTGGCTAGAATCTCATGGAGAAGCGGATTATAAACTTAGAGATGACTTCTTTCGCATCCAAAGCGACATTGCGACGATCATCATGAAAGAAGTCGTCGATGAGAAGGGGATGTTCCACCACGGCCCTATATCGCGAGCTAACGTCCAAACTCGCATAGGCATGCAACGTCTAGACCTCACGCCGTTCAAGAAGCTAGGGTTCGTCCTCGATGATATGGAAGGATGGAACTTCTAGTGATTTATGATGCCGATGATGATGATATGTGTCGGTTGAACTTGTATACTTCTTGTAGCGATGAAACTTTGTGATGTCCACGGTCCATGCCGAACTTGCGTAACGCTACTTTGTTAGTTTGCGTACGATGACCTGCGTACCTCTAGTTAATTAATTTGCGTACTGTATGTTGCATCTAGTTGATAATCCTTTCTTTTTCGGTGTTTCTCTAGTATATTTTGTTGCATATATATGATTGTACACCCTCTTCATGAACATGCATCTCTAACAGGTACCTAGTTTCTTGATGGTGAGATGGAATTGCTATGTCGTGTACAAAGGGAAGGTTCCGGGGGTGTACAACGAGTGGCATGAGTGTCAGGCGCAAGTGAATGGGTTCATGGGAGTCAGCCATAAAGGCTTCAAAAGCAGACAAGAAGGAGAAGCTAGTTACTTGAGGTTCACGCTAGCGCGAGAGAGGACTCGTAACCGCCACCTTATGTACTACATAGTTCCGCTCTCACTCATAGTGATAGCACTTCTTGCGTATACCTTTGTTTAGATGGATGATGTTGTTGTAGTTGCAAGTATTCGAGACTTGCATGTATCACTATTTCGAGATGATGACAAGATATCACTTTGTGTTGGATGATGATTATGATGAGACTATTTGTATGTACATGCTATGATTACATTTGTGGTCTCGCAGACATTTGTATGTGTATCATGATGACATTTCTATGTGCTAAAGATTCTTCTATAAAGCCTGTTCAAATACAAAACAAATATGCCAAAAAAATAACAAAAAAACCTACTTAAATTAGCAGTAGCGAGTGTACAAAAGTTAGCAGCAGCGCCGCGGTAGCAGTAGCACGTCAAGGTAAAAAGCGCTAGAGCTACTAGCAGTAGCGAGCTTCCGCAAACAGCGCTGCTGCTACACTTGTGTAGCAGTAGCGCCGGTGAGCATGCGCTACTGCTATATGTTAGCTGTAGCGCCTTATTAGTAGCGCCTGTCCCCGCGCTACTGATACATCTAAAACCCGCGCTGCTGCTAGCCTTTTCCCTAGTAGTGAATGCTAGTACAAGAAGAGGGCTATGTTCATGATGGCTCCGGTGATAACCCAATGGAGGTACAAGAAGGAGACCGTGCTGACTGATCCGGTGACCGAACCGAGTCCCGCCAGGTATATATATATTAGTTAAGCTCGTGCTGACTAGTTAATTGACGCATTCATTGTTTTGGTATATGTACACATATTAATTAATCTCGTCTTTCTTCCTTTTAATTTCTAGCCCTCTGGATCAAGCACAACTTCGGTAAGGAGACGAGGCCCGAAGAAAAAGTTGAGCTTGGATGAAAGGTTTGAGATCATAGAAATTGCGCCCGACAGCGAACCGATTGAACCCATCCGGACAAAGAACGCATTTTCTGCTCAGTGCGGGGTTCTTGTTAGGGACAAGATCCCGATCAGCATCCAGCAATGGTATAAGCCTAAGGACGACCCTGAGGTGTCTTATGTCAATGAATATGCAGAAAGAAGATCTTTGGACTCAGCTGAAGGCAAATTTCACCCTACCGCCAGAGGAGGATCCGGAGAAGCCAGTTAAAGAGCAATTAATCAAGTCTTGTGCTCTTAAGAAGATGGCAACCGTATTCAGGAGGTGGAGGAAAGAGTTGAACCATTTTGTCGAAAAAAAAGACACCAGAATTCATCGGCAAATATGAGAAGATCAAAGATCACTGGCCCGCATTTGTGGCCCACAAGACATCGAAAAAGAGTAAGAAGATGTCAGCGACGAACAAGGAAAATGCTGCGAAGAAGAAGCTTCACCATCGCACGGGGTCAGGTGGCTACCTCAAAGCCCGGCCTAAGTGGTCCAAGGAGGAGAATGATCTGCTTGAAAAAGGGATCGAACCAGAGACAATGAGATGGCCAGACCGTTGCCGGACTTGGTTCTTCGGGGCTGGCGGAACCTTGGACCCTGTATCAGGGATGTGCTGTTGGACGGATGAGCAACTGGAATTACCAGTCAAGAACCTTCGACACTATATCAATGCAGCACAGAAAGGTACGTTCATACCAGACAGGGAGAAGGACGAGCTCACAATGGCCCTCGGGAATCCTGAGCACCCTAGACGGACACGAGGCACGCCAGGCTCCATTCCATGGAAGGTTGGTTTTCCGGACACAGGGGGTTACAAAACCCACGAGAGGAGGAAGAAACTGGAGCAGGGCCAACTACAGGCGCTGCACGAAAGGGTAATGGGGCTAGAGGAACGGGAAGAGGAACGAGAAGCAGCAGATCGCAGCAAACGACCTGCCGAAGCTTCCCCGAAGCTACCCCGCCATCTCAACGGAGAAGCAGCATGGCTTCCACCGAGCTGTTTCAGCCGGAGCATGTCTTGACGGCTCCTGCCAGCTATCCCGTGGATGCTATCACGGAGTCTCAACATTGCCACATTATGGCATGATGGATGAATTTGAAGGTCAAGGCGGCTGTTGGCTCTGTTTATCCTACTGGATCCGGAGCAACTTATCACTGTCGGCCGATTCCAGAAGGATATGCTAAGGTGATGGTGGATGAAATAACGGAGGGATTTGAGGACCTCCTGCTTGACCACCCTACCGGTGAAGGGGAGACTAGGCTGGGTTCTCCTCTGAAGACTCCATGCCTATGGCGGAAGGAGCTCATCAACCTTCCGAACTGGACGCCTCCGCCTCCTCCTCCTCCTCCGGCGAGTCAGGGCACTCCGCCTCCTCCACCGCCTCCTCCTGCGGTGAGTGACGATAAGGGCACGCGTGGTGGCACTCCACCTCCTTCTCTGGTGCGTGGAGGCACTCCGCCTCCTTCTCCTCCTGCGCCGGAACTCCCGAACAGCCAGCAGCCTCCTCCTTCTCTGCCTCGCCAGCAAGGGCGGAAGAGACCCGCCACCACCCCGGCTTCTCCGGCGCGTCGTACTCCTTCTCCTCCACCTTGTAAGCAAGCACGAAAGAAGACAAATGCCGCAGCCGCTCCGTCTGCTCCGGCGTCTAGCAGCACAACCAGAGGCGGGAGGCAATACATATACGGTCCACCTCTCAAGCCTCTAGAGAAGTTACCGTACGAGAGGACCGAGGAGGAAAATGATACGATTGTGCGGACCCACATGAATGAGTTCTTTGAAGGGGTGAAAGCAAAGAGACATCCACCTCCGGAGGAGAAGGTAGATCTGGTGAAAGCAAAGCGCACTACCGATGCCCTGAGGAAACCACCAAAGTCTCCGCCGAGAACCAACTATGAGCGCATTACTGAACAGACATATCTCCAAGCCCAACGGTCGGGAACTAATGTCAGTGCTAAAAGGTTAAAAGAGCGAGCAAAGGGGAAAAAAATTGCCCAGCTCGGCGAACAAGCACAACAATCGTGCCCCCCGCTCAATGTGTCTAATGCTCCGGGGACGGTGGCCGGTTATGGCAATCTTGCAGATTACCTGCCTAACGATCAACTTCCTGATTTCTTGGAGGTGGACAAACACAGATACGAGTATGGGAAGCCTCTCGTCAAAGATGAAAAATCTCTGACAACAATGATGCGAAGATTCCATAATTGGTACATGGAAACCTGCAGAGAGTCTGGGGGTACGAATGCTTTGTATCTGAATATTAAAGAGGAGCACGACCTCGTTGCAAATGATCCGTTGACTGTTCCATTTCATCAGTTCTTCGCATTCTTCAATCAAAAGGCCCTCGATAAACTAATGGTCTTTTGCTACTGTCTGTAAGTACTATTTCTGTCATTAAGTCTCTATATATAGCTCGGCTCTTTCATTTCATGTATTTATAATTAATTATCCTCAATATATTATGCAGATTGAAGATCGTCGAGTGCAAAAAACAAGAAATTTATGATATTGGGTTCATTAACACAAATATCATAGATGAATTTCTGGTTAAAAAGGACGTCAAAGAGGCCGAGGACAACTTGCTATGATTGTTGATCAAAAATCAAAACAAAGATACCATACTCTTTCCTTACAACGGCAAGTGAGTGTTACTGTCGTGTGCATATTCGGTTTCCCTTATTACTCGAGCGAGGTTATAGTAATGTAATTGATGAGTTATGCATGCGTGCGCAGGTACCACTATGTTCTTCTGGAGATTAAGCTTCAGCGGGGACTAGTAACCGTCTTAGACTCGAGACGGAAAGATCCCAAAACCTATGCGGACATGACTGAATTGCTCAACAAGTAAGTTCAATCGATCATTATCGCACCATATCGGCAACTTTTTGTTCATTTCCTGATATCTCAAGTAATAATAATTATTTTCTTTGTCTTGCAGGGTTTGGAAACAGTTCACCGCAGAAGCTCCGGGACTGCCGAAGGAGCTGCGATATACATACCCAAAAGTAAGTACTACTGGCTATCTAGTTGCGCGCATCTCCTGTTGATTCTATAGCTATACTTTCATCAATGCCATTTATAATGCTTCATTATCAGTTTGATTGACCTCTATTTCTCGTAAAGTTCTTGTGGCAGGAAGAAGGGAATGATTTCTGTGGATACTACGTGTGCGAGTTCATCCACAACGCGACTTTGAAAAACAAGCGGGGCTACTCTAAAAGACAATATGAAGTGCATAAGCAATAATATTCACAATTTCATTTTATTACACCATCATTTCTGTTGAGTTTCATTCATATATATGTATTAATTAACCCCCTTCTTCAAATTAGACGTGGCAGATGCGGAATGAACTCCTAGAACCAGATCGCATGAAAGCAATTCAAGAGGAATTGGCGGGATTCTTTCTTGACCACGTCATCAATAAAGCCGGAGAATACCATGTGGAAATTGATTTCAATTGCTAGGGGATTGTAATTAAGAGATCTTATACATATTGTACATGTATGTAGCCAGTAGCGTCAGATACATGATATACGAAAACTTGTTGTTCGACCAATCTCTCAGAGAAGGAGAGGTCGATCAATCACTTCTCTCGGTATGCATGACGAACTTTTGTACTCAATGGTTCTCTCGATCACTTATGTATATATAGTACGTAGCATTGACCAAGCATGGACATAAGAGAGGACACTGCTCTCTATAAATTAGCTAGCTAACACAATATATGAAACACCTAAATTAACCCCCCAAA
>NC_041383.1:56625089-56638604 GCF_002162155.2 Triticum dicoccoides
AAAACAAAAACCCCAGCCACTGGAATGCTGACACGTGGATGCCTTTTGGTCCCGGTTGGTACCACCAACCGGGACCAAAGGCCCCCTGACTGGGCTCGATGCACAGGGCCACGTGGTGGCACATTGGTGCCGGTTCGTGTTTGAACCGGGACTAATGGGTGGAGGTATTAGTAACGACCCATTAGTCCCAGTTCATGAACCGGGACTAAAGGCCATTACGAACCGGGACTATTAGGTGTTTTTCTACTAGTGGTAGCATAATCATGTGGACACACAAAAACAGTAAGGGTGAATATTGGGTTGTCTCCCAACAAGCGCTTTTCTTTAATGCCTTTCTAGCTAGGCATGATGATGACAATGATGCTCACATACAAGATAAGAATTGAAACATAACGGGAGCATCATGAAGCATATGACTAGCACATTTAAGTCTAACCCACTTCCTATGCATAGGGATTTTGTGAGCAAACAACTTATGGGACCAAGAATCAACTAGCATAGGAAGGTAGAACAAGCATAGCTTCAAGATTTTCAACACATAGAGAGGAAACTTGATATTATTGCAATTCCTACAAGCATATGTTCCTCCCTCATAATAATTTTCAGTAGAATCATGAATGAATTCAACAATATAACCAGCACCTAAAGCATTCTTTTCATGATGCACAAGCATATAAATTTCACTACTCTCCACATAAGCAAACTTATTCTTTATGGCATACGTATCATCACAATAATCATCATAAATAGGAGGCATGCTTTCATCATAATAAATTTGCTCATCAAAACTTGGGGGACAAAAAATATCATCTTCATCAAACATAGCTTCCCCAAGCTTGTGGATTTGCATATCATTAGCATCATGGCTATTCAAGGAATTCATACTAACAACATTGCAATCATGCTCATCATACAAAGATTTAGTGCAAAACATTTTATATACCTCTTCTTATAGCACTTGAGCACAATTTTCCTTTTCATCATTCTCACGAAAGATATTAAAAAGATGAAGCGTATGAGGCAAACTCAATTCCATTTTTTTGTAGTTTTCTTTTATAAACTAAACTAGTGATAAAACAAGAAACAAAAAGATTCAATTGCAAGATCTAAAGATATACCTTCAAGAACTAACCTCCCCGGCAACGGCGCCAGAAAAGATCTTGATGTCTACGACGCAACCTTCTCCTTGTAGACGTTGTTGGGCCTCCAAGTGCAGAGGTTTGTAGGACAGTAGAAGATTTCCCTCAAGTGGATGACCTAAGGTTTATCAATCCGTGGGAGGCGTAGGATGAAGATGGTCTCTCTCAAACAACCCTGCAACCAAATAACAAAGAGTCTCTTGTGTCCCCAACACACCCAATACAATGGTAAATTGTATAGGTGCGCTAGTTCAGCGAAGAGATGGTGATACAACTGCAATATGGATGGTAGATATAGGTTTTTGTAATCTGAAAATATAAAAACAGCAAGGTAACTAATGATAAAAGTGAGCGTAAATAGTATTGCAATGGTAGGAAACAAGGCCTAGGGTTCATACTTTCACTAGTGCAAGTTCTCTCAAAAATAATAACATAATTGGATCGTATAACTATCTCTCGACATGCAACAAAGAGTCACTCCAAAGTCAGGAATAGCGGAGAACAAACGAAGAGATTATTGTAGGGTACGAAACCACCTCAAAGTTATCCTTTCTGATCGATCTATTCAAGAGTCCGTAGTAAAATAACATGAAGCTATTCTTTCCGTTCGATATATCATAGAGTTCGTACTAGAATAACACCTTAAGACGCAAATCAACCAAAACCCTAATGTCACCTAGATACTCCAATGTCATCTCAAGTATCCATGGGCATGATTATACGATATGCATCACACAATCTCAGATTCATCTATTCAACCAACACAAAGTACATCAAAGAGTTCCCCAAAGTTTCTATCAGAGAGTCAAGACGAAAACATGTGCCAACCCCTATGCATAAGTTCATTTAACCCGCAAGTTGATCACCAAAACATACAACAAGTAGATCACGTGAATATCCCATTGTCACCACAGATAAGCACGGCAAGACATACATCAAGTGTTCTCAAATCCTTAAAGACTCAATCTGACAAGACAACTTCAAGGGGAAAACTCAATTCATCACAAGAGAGTAGAGGGGGAGAAACATCATAAGGTCCAACTATAATAGCAAAGCTCGCGATACATCAAAATCGTGTCTCCTCAAGAACACGAGAGAGAGAGAGAGATCAAATACATATTTACTAGTACATACCCTCAACCCCGAGGGTGAACTACTCCCTTCTCATCATGGAGAGCGCCGGGATGATGAAGATGGCCACCGGTGATGGATTCCCCCTCTGGCAGGGTGCCGGAACAGGGTCCCGAGAGGTTTTTGGTGGCTAAAGAGGCTTGCGGCAGCGGAACTCCCGATCTATTGTGTTCTCCGATGTTTTTAGGGTATATGGAGATATATAGGCGAAAGAAGTCGGTCAGGGGAGCCACGAGGGGCCCACAAGGGTGGGGGCGCGCCCAGGGGAGGTGGGCGCGCCTCCCTGCCTCGTGGCCACCTCGAAGCTTCCCTTGCATGCACTCCAAGTCCCCTGGATTGCTTCCGTTCCAAAAATAACTTTCCCGAAGGTTTCATTCCACTTGGACTCAGTTTGATATTCCTTTTCTTCGAAACACTGAAATAGGCAAGAAAACAGCAATATGGGTTGGGCCTCCGGTTAATAGGTTAGTCCCAAAAATAATATAAAAGTGCCTAGTAAAGCCCATAAACATCCAAAACAGATAATATAATGGCATGAATGCTTCATAAATTATAGATACGTTGGAGACATATCAAATAGCAATAAAACTAAACGATCATTATACTAAGCTAACGGATGGGTCTTGTCCATCACATCATTCTCTAATGATGTGATCACGTTCATCAAATGACAACACATGTCTATGGTCACGAAACATAACCATCTTTGATTAACGAGCTAGTCAAGTAGAGGCATACTAGGGACACTATGTTTTGTCTATGTATTCACACATGTACTAAGTTTCCGGTTAATACAATTCTAGCATGAATAAGAAACATTTACCATGATATAAGGAAATATAAATAACAACATTATTGTTGCCTCTAGGGCATATTTCTTTCAGCCTCCCATTTGCACTAGAGTCAATAATCTAGTTCACATCGCCATGTGATTTAACACCAATAGTTCACATCGCCATGTGATTAGTTCACATCGCCATGTGACTAATACCGAAAAGGGTTTTACTAGAGTCAATAATCTAGTTCACATTGCTATGTGATTAACACCCAAAGAGTACTAAGTTGTGATCATGCTTTGCTTGTGAGAGAAGCTTAGTCAATGTGTTTGTCACAATCAGAGCCATATGTATTTTGCAAATTTTCTATGTCTACAATGCTCTGCATGGAGCTACTCTAGCTAATTGCTCCCACTTTCAATATGTATCCAGATTGAGACTCAAAGTCATCCGGATCGGTGTAAAAGCCTGCATCGGTGTAACTCTTTATGACGAACTCTTTATCACCTCCATAACCGAGAAATATCTCCTTAGTCTTCTAAGGATATTTTTGACCGCTGTCAAGTGATCCACTCCTGGATCAATATCATACCCCCTTGTCAAAGTCATGGCAAGGTTCACAATAGTTTTGCTACACAGCTTAGCAAACTTTATAGAACCTATGGCTGAGGCATAGGGAATGACTTTCATTCTCTTTCTATTTTCTATCGTGGTCGTGTTTTGAGTCTTACTCAACTTTACACCTACAATACAGGCAAGAACTCCTTCTTTGGCTGTTCCATTTTGAACTACTTCAAAAATCTTGTCAAGGTATGTACTCATTGAAAAATCTTATCAAGCATCTTGATCTATCTCTATAGATCTTGATGCCTAGTATGTAAGCAGCTTCACCGAGGTCTTTCTTTGAAAAACTCCTTTCAAACACTCCTTTATGCTTTCCAGAAAATTCTATATTATTTCTGATCAACAATATGTCATTCACATATACTTATCAGAAAGGTTGTAGTGCTCCCACTCACTTTCTTGTAAATACAGGCTTCACCACAAGTCTGTATAAAACTATATGCTTTGTTCAACTCATCAAAGCGTATATTCCAACTCCGAGATGCTTGCACCAGTCCATAGATGGATCGCTAGAGCTTGCACACTTTGTTAGCACCTTTAGGATTGACAAAACCTTCTTGTTGCATCATATACAACTCTTTCTTTAAGAAATCCATTAACAAATGCAGTTTTGACATCCATCTGCCAGATTTCATAAAATGTGGCAATCGCTAACATGATTCGGACAGAGTTAAGCATTGCTACGAGTGAGAAAATCTCATCGTAGTCAACACCTTGAACTTGTCAAAAACCTTTTGCGACAATTCGAGCTTTGTAGATAGTAACACTACTATCAGCGTCTGTCTTCCTCTTGAAAGATCCATTTATTCTCAATGGCTTGCCGATCATCGGGCAAGTCAACCAAAGTCCACACTTTGTTCTTCATACATGGATCCCATCTTAGATTTCATGGCCTCAAGCCATTTTGCGGAATCTAGGGTCATCATCACTTCCTCATAGTTCGCAGGTTCGTCATGGTATAGTAACATGACTTCCAGAATAGGATTACCGTACCACTTTTGTGTGGATCATACTCTGGTTGACCTACGAGGTTTGATAGTAACTTGATCTGAAGTTTCATGATCATCATTATTAGCTTCCTCACCGATTGGTGTAGGCATCATGGGAACGGTTTCCTATGATGAACTACTTTCCTATTCAAGAGAAGGTACAATTACCTCATCAAGTTCTACTTTCCTCCCACTCACTTCTTTCGAGAGAAACTCCTTCTCTAGAAAGGATCCTTTATTAGCAACAAATATCTTGCCTTTCGAATCAGTGATAGAAGGTGTACCCAACAATTTCTTTTGGGTATCCTATGAAGACGCATTTCTCCGATTTGGGTTTGAGCTTATCAGGCTGAAGCTTATTCACATAAGCATCACAACCCCAAACTTTAAGAAATGACAACTTAGGTTTCTTGCTAAACCACAGTTCATACGGTGTCGTCTCAACGGATTTAGATGGTGCCCTATTTAACATGAATGCAGTTGTCTCTAATGCATAACCCCAAAATGATAGTGGTAAATCGGTAAGAGACATCATAGATCACACCATATCCAATAAAGTACGGTTACGACATTTAGACACACCATTACGATGTGGTGTTCCAGGTGACGTGAGTTGTGAAACTATTCCACATTGTTTTAAATGAAGGCCAAACTCGTCACTCAAATATTCGCCTCTGGGATTAGATTGTAGAAACTTTATTTTCTTGTTATGATGATTCTCCACCTCACTCTGAAACTCTTTGAACTTTTCAAATGTTTCAGACTTGTGTTTCATTAAGTAGATATACCCATATCTTCTCAAACCATCTGTGAAGGTCGGAAAATAATGATACCTGCCGCGAGAGTGAACACTCATCGGACTCCATACATCGGTATGTATTATTTCCAATAAGTCAGTGGCTCGCTCCATTGTTCCGGAGAACGGAGTCTTAGTCATCTTGCCAATGAGGCATGGTTCACAAGCATCAAATGATTCATAATCAACTTATTCCAAAAGTCCATCTGCATGGAGTTTCTTCATGCGCTTTACACCAATATGACCTAAACGGCAGTGCCACAAGTATGTTGCACTATCATTATCAACTTTCATCTTTTGGCATCAATATTATGAATATGTGTATCACTACGATCGAGATTCAATAAATCATTTATATTAAGTGTATGACCATAGAAGGTTTTATTCATGTAAACAGAACAACAATTATTCTTCAACTTAAATGAATAACCGTATTGCAATAAACATGACCCAATCATATTAATGCTCAATTCAAACACCAAATAACATTTATTTTAGGTTCAAAACTGATCCCGAAGGTAAAAAAAGTATGCGATGGTGATCTTATCAACCTTGGAATCATTTCCAATACACATCGTCACCTCGTCCTTAACTAGTCTCTGTTTATCTTGCAACTCCTGTTTTTGAGTTACTACCCTTAGCAACTGAACCAGTATCAAATACCGAGGGGTTGCTATAAACACTAGTAAAGTACACATCAATAACATGTAATATCAAATATACCTTTGTTCACTTTTGCCGTCCACTTTATCTGCCAAGTATCTAGGGTAGTTCCACTTCCAGTGACCATTTCCTTTGCAGTAGAAGCACTCAGTTCCAGGTTTGGGTCTAGCTTTGGGCTTCTTCATGGGAGCAGAAACTTGCTTGCTATTCTTCTTGAATTTCCCTTTCTTTCCCTTGCCCCTTTTCTTGAAACTAGTGGTCTTGTTAACCATCAATACTTTATGCTATTTTCTTGATTTCTACCTTCGCTGATTTCTGCATCGCGAAGAGCTTGGAATTTATTTTTGTTATATCCCTTGCATATTATAGTTCATCACAAAGTTCTAGTAACTTGGTGATAGTTACTAGAGAACTCTCCCAATCACTATCTTATCTGGAAGATTAATTCCCACTTGATTCAAGCAATTGTAGTACCCAGACAATATGAGCATATGCTCACTAGCTGATCTATTCTCCTCCATCTTGTAGGAAAAGTACTTGTCAGAGGTCTCATACCTCTAGACATGGGAATGAGTCTGAAATACCAATTCCAACTCTTGGAATATCTCATATGCTCCGTGGCGTTCAAAATAGTTTTGAAGTCCCGGGTCTAAGCCGTAAAGCATGCATGGTGCACTAAACTATCAAGTAGTCATCATACCGAGCTTTGTTAAACGTTCATAATGTTTGCATCTGCTCCTACAATAGGTCTATCACATAGCAGTGCATCAAGGACATAATGCTTCTGTGCAGCAATGAGGATAATACTCATATCACGGATCCAGTCCGCATCATTGCTACTATCATCTTTCAACTTATTTTTCTCTAGGAACATATCAAAAAATAAACAGGGAGCTACATCGCAAGCTATTAACCTACAACATAGATATGCAAATACTATCCAGACTAAGTTCATGATAAATTTAAGTTCAATTAATTATATTACTTAAGAACTCCCACTTAGATAGACATCCCTCTAGTCATCTAAATGATCACGTGATCCATATCAACTAAACCATGTCTGATCATCACGTGAGATGGAGTAGCTTTCAATGGTGAACATCACTATGTTGATCATATCTACTATATGATTCACGTTCGACCTTTCGGTCTCAGTGTTACAAGGCCATATCTGCATATGCTAGGCTCGTCAAGTTTAACCCGAGTATTCTGCATGTGCAAAACCGGCTTGCACCCGTTGTATGTGAACGTAGAGCTTATGACACATGATCATCACGTGGTGTCTCAGCACGAAGAACTGTCGCAACGGTGCATACTCAAGGAGAACACTTATACCTTGAAATTTTTAGTAAGGGATCGTCTCATAATGCTACTGTCGTACTAAGCAAATAAGATGCATAAAAAGATAAACATCACATGCAATCAAAATATGTGACATGATATGGCCATCATCATCTTGTGCCTTTTGATCTCCATCTCCAAAGAACCATCATGATCTCCATCGTCACCGGCATGACACCATGATCTCCATCGTCTTGATCTTTATCAATGTATCATCACATGGTCGTCTCGCCAACTACTGCTTTTGCAACTATTGCTATCGCATAGCGATAAAGTAAAGCAATCATATGGCGCTTGCATATTATGTAATAAAGAGACAACCATAAGACTCCTACCATTTGCCGATAACTTGAACAAAACATGATCATCTCATACAACAATTTATATCTCATCACGTCTTCACCATATCACATCACAACATGCCCTGCAAAAACAAGTTAGACGTCCTCTAATTTGTTGTTGCAAGTTTTACATGGCTGGTACGGGCTTCTAGCAAGAACAGTTCTTACCTACGCATCAAAACCACAACGATTTTTCATCAAGTGTGATGTTTTAACCTTCAACAAGGACCGAGGGCAGTCAAACTTGATTAAACTAAAGTTGGAGAAATAGACACCCGCTAGTCACCTGTGCGCGAAGCACATCGGTAGAACCAGTCTCATGAAGGTGGTCATGTAATGTTGGTGCGGGCCAGTTCAGCCAACAATAACGCTGAATCAAAGTAAGACGTTGCTGGTAAATAGTATGACTATTATCGCCCACAACTTTTTGTGTTCTACTCATGCATATAACATCTACGCATAGACCTGGCTCTGATACCACTGTTGGGGAACACAGTATTTTAACAAAAATCCTACGATCACGCAAGATCTATCTAGGAGATGCATAGCAACAAGACGGGAGAGTGTGTCCACGTACCCCCGTAGACCGAAAGCGGAAGCATTTAGTAACACAGTTGATGTAGTCGAACGTCTTCACGATCCAACCGATCCAAGCACCGAACGTATGGCACCTCCGTATTCAGCACACACTACTACGGAAAAGCCTATACACAGAATCTTAGCAGCAGCACGGCTCAAAAAGGAGTGTTGCTGCTAATTAGTATTTAGTAGTAGCGCGTGTGCGGGAAACTCGCTGCTGATAAGTTTTTAGCAGTAGCGCACTCTGTGTAAACCGCGCTGCTACAAATATTGACTGGCGGTGTTCACCTAACTCCATTTAGCAGTAGCGCGGTGGCCCGAACCGCGCTACTGCTACGGATGTAGTAGTAGTGCGCTTTTACTGAGATCACTGCTGCTAAATTTCAAATTGGCACACTTTTTTGTCACTGTTAGCAGTAGCGCCGTGGCCCAAAGCGCACTGCTACTAATTCCTTATCAGTAGCACGTTTCTGCTCCCGCGCTACTGCTAACCCGCACCAACCCACCACCTTTTCCCCACCTGTGCCTCCCCTCCCCCTCCTCTCTTCCCTTCCCCCTACCTTCCCCACACGCTCCCACTCTCACTCTTCTTCTTCCTCAATACTTCTCCCCCATTACTCTTTCTCTTCCATCCACCTTTCTCTCTCTTCATTACTCCTACCTAACTACACCACCTCCATTCCCCTCCACTAGTTGAAGTTGTATCCTCCCAAATTAGGTAGCTAGGTAGATGTAGGACTTAGTTAAGTGACCTATTTGCCCCCTAACTAGATCTATCTTTGTCAAGAAGAGCTTTGTGCACTTTTGATCTCCCTACAACATCATCTCCACCATGTGCTCGATCGAGATAGAGGTGATGAAAATTTCATGCTTTTGCAAAATGAAAATATGTTTATGTGTGTGTGATATGTTTGTGGAAATTGTGTGTGTGGCATGAGTTGACGCCAAATTGTGCTTTTGAGTTGCCTATGTTTTGCCGAAGTGTCGATTTATTTCCGTTTCAGTGAATTCCGGGCAAACTCTAGATCCATATATGTCCTATTTTTAGGGAAGGTCATGCCAAATTTTTGTATTACTTTGATGCATGCATGCATTTTTATAATCAGTTTGTTTATTATTACCGATGGTGGACAGGTGGTTGCGGTCGGTGGTGCAGGACATGAAAGAAAATAATCGGACAGAGGTTTTATGTCCGTGTCGAAAATGCAAAGGGATAGTTTGGCTCGACCCCCATGACGATGGTCGTGTCGAAGCGCACCTGCTCATGACTGGTTTCATGGATGGCTAGACTCGGTGGATTATTGAAGATGAGGATGACGATGTTGAGGATGCCGACAGGGCAGGCAATGATGACACGGGGCAAGACGAAGAGATGATCGATAATGGCGGCGGGGAAGAGGCCGGACATGTCGGCGGAGAAGGGGCTGGACATGGCGGAGGAGAAGAGGCCGGACATGGCGGCGGAGAGAATGACATGGACTCCACACAGCAGAGTTCGTCGGTACTAAGTTCAATCGTGCGGGACCCTCATGTTCAAGCATTGCTTCGCAAGGAGACGAGTACTGAGAGAGATGCTTCTAGAGAGGAGGCTAAGCTGGAGCAACTGGTGGTAGACTCGAACACTCCATTGTATGATGGTTGCAATCCTGAGGTGACCCGCTTGAGTTTCACGCTCCAACTCCTGAAGACGAAGGCTAAAAACAAATGGACCGACACTAGCCTCGATGAGCATCTCAAGTACCTAAAGGATGTTCTTCCCGCGGGTAATCTATGTCCTACTAGTGTTGATGAGGCCAAGAAGATCATGTGCCCTCTTGATCTGCCACACATTAGATACCATGCATGCATCAACGGTTGCATAATTTATCGGAAGGAGCACGCGGAAAAAACAAGTTGTCCGGTGTGCAATGCTTCTTGATACAAGAAGGCCGAGAAGAAATGTCCCCAAAAAGTTGTATGGTACTTACCGATCACTCCCCGTCTGCAGAGGTATTTTGTAGATCCCAAGGAAGCAAAGCTAATGCGCTGGCACGTGGAGAGGAAGAAGCCCGACGATGGAGATGATCCGAAGCTGAGACACGTGAAGGATGGAAGCCAGTGGAGAGCGTTGAACAACTTCTATCGGGATTTTGAATGTGATGCAAGGAACATCGTGCTCGGCGCGTGTACCGATGGCATGAATCCGTTAGGCAACCAGAACACCAACCATAGCACATGGCCCGTGTTTGTATGGATGTACAACCTCCCCCCCCTGGTTGTGCATGAAATCGAAGTACATTCACATGAGCATGCTTATTCAAGGGCCGAAACAACCAGGAAATAATATTAATTTGTATCTGGGGCTACTTCAAGAGGAGTTAGACACATTATGGAAAACACCAGCCAAGACATGGGACGCCAGCAAAGGTGAGTATTTCAACATGAGAGTCGCGCTGATCACGACAGTGCGGGACTATCTCGGTTACGGATATGTGGCAGGCCAGGTGTGCCATGGATATTGCGGATGCACGCGGTGCATGGATGATACGATGTCTCAGCAGCTAACGTCAGGTAAAGATGGCGGGTCTGGAAAAATCGTGTACATGGGGCATCGAAGATGGCTTGAACAGGATGACCCGTGGAGAAACCGTGGAGATCTATTCAATGGTCACGCTGAGCATCGAGGACCTCCACGTAAGCGGAGCGGTGCCGAAATCGATGAGCTGTTGAAAAACTGGAAGGAGTGCCCCGCGCCGGGAAAGACGATGAGAAAGGCGCCAGAGCCGCTGCTGAAGGTATGGAAGATGAGGTCTGTGTTCTGGGACTTGGAGTACTGGCACAAACTCGATACACCTCATTGCCTTGATCAAATTCATATCTGTAAGAATGTCCTTGAGAGCTTGCTCGCAACACTGATGAACATGCCAGATAAGACCAAGGATGGGCCGAAGGCAAGAAAAGACTTGAAAGATTTGAAAATCAGGGAAGATCTGCACATGCCGCCCCGTAAAATGTTAGACAAGACAGAGACGGAGACAGAGGCACGGGAGAAGAAGGACAAGAAAATAAAGAAAGAGGATTATTGCCCCCATTCTTGCTTCACCTTAAGTCAGGCTGAGATCAATGCCTTCTTTAAGTGCCTTACCGGAGTCGTTAGTTCCGGTTACTGTGGCAAGATAAGTAGATATCTAGACACGGACAAGAAAAGGTTCAGCGGGATGAAGTCTCATGACTGTCATGTGATGATGATGCAGATACTACCTGTTGCCCTTAGAGGGATAATGGACAAGCACGTCCGTGACATGCTTATTGGTCTCTGCAACTTTTTCGACGTCATCTCTCGAAAGTCGATCAGTGTGAAGCAGCTCCAAAGGCTACAGGAAGAGATCGTTGTGATACTGAATGAGCTTGAGATGTACTTCCCGCCCGCGTTCTTTGACGTGATGGTGCATCTGTGTGTCCATATTATGGATGACATAATAGACCTGGGGCCGTCATTCCTGCACAACATGATGTCGTTTGAGAGGATGAATGGGATCATCAAAGGATTCATTCGTAACATGTCTCGTCCAGATGGAAGCATCATCCAGGGCTATTTGGCATAAGAGTGCATCTCTTTCTGCGAGAATTTTCTATATGGCGCAGACCAGCCGCCTGGTGTTAGTGTTGGTTTGCCCGTTAACAAGCACGATGGGAGGCTCGAAGGAGATGGTCACTGCAACGGTCGCAGGGAACTGCACATGGTATACTCAGATCGACGCAACGACTTTGATAGAGCAAACTTGGTAGTGCTACAACACCTAGACGAGGTAGATCCTTTCGTGGCACTGCACAAAGAAATTATCACAAAGAAGTATCGTGAACGGGGGGTATGCAGGACGGACGCCGAAGTTACTAGAGAGCACAACTCCACTTTCCTGCATTGGTTCAAAGAGCATATTATTGCTAATCCCCCGGAGGAGGGCTCTAAGGACGGATTGCTCATATACGCCTTAGCACATGGCCCCTCGCCCAACCTCGTAACCTATCAGGCATATGATATCAACGGATACACGTTCTACACGGAGGCCAAAGATATGGACAGTGATGATCAGAACTCAGGGGTGATGATGGAATGCATGACCGGCAGCGACAACGGCGCAAATGAACGATTTTATGGAAGGGTCGAGGAGATCTGGGAGGTTGACTACTCTGGACTGCACAACACAATGATGTTCCGTGTCAGATGGGCTAAGAATGTCGAAAGACAAAGCCGGATTTTCACTACCATGACTATACCCGATGCCAAGAGCGCTACCGTGAACGCTATCGCAAAAAACGAGCCATGGGTACACGCTAAGCGCGTGACACAATGCTTCTTCATAACTAACCCGCGCAATCCCAGCCATGTTGTCGTGAGGAGAGGCAAAAGGAACATCATTGGAATGGATGGAGTCGCCAACGAGGAAGACTATGATCAGTACGGCAACCCAATGAGGGAAGATGACGATGATGATGAAGTATACATCAAAAGAAGAATCAATACTACATTACCTAAGAAAAATCATACTCCATGGAAAAGGCAAAGTCACAATGAGGGGCTCAATTATTCTTCAACGAACAAGAAGGGAAAGAAGCTGACTCAAAAACGAAAACGTCAGCACTGAGGAAACTTATGTTATCGGTCAAATGATGTAATATATATATATATATGTTCCTATTTTGTATACACACTTAGCCATTATTATGCATGGGTCCAATGATGTGTAATATATATGTTCCTATTTTGCATACATATTTAACCGTCAAATGATGCAATATATATCGCCCTCCCTTTGTTCACTGCGCTCGGGAAATAAAAGTGGGATAAAATAAAGGAAAAGAAAAAGGAAAACTGGCAGTAGCAAAGGTAGTAGCAGCGCGTTTTGCCTAAACCGCTACAGCTACTGAAGTTAGTAGTAGCGAATTTCGTATAAAGCGCTACAGCTACTGAAGGTACTAGCTGCGCGTTTTGTCCAAATGCACTACTGCTACGTCCACTTAACCCAAAATTCTCACCCGCCCTGCTTCATCCCGCCTTTTTCCCCCCAAATCCCCACTCTCTCTTCCCCCGTCGCACCGCCGCACCCGACCCGGCCCCGGCGCTCGCCCCCGACTCCGGCGCCGGTGCTAGCCCCC
>NC_041383.1:56638831-56670010 GCF_002162155.2 Triticum dicoccoides
GCCCCCGACCCCGGCGCCGGCGCTCGCCCCCGACCCGTCGGCCCTCGCCTCCCTCCTCTCCCCTCCCGGCCGTTGTCGGGCCTGCCTCCTCGCCCCTGCACCCTCTATAAACCCCTCCCCCTCTCTCTCTGCTAGGGTTCTTCGGTTAATTTACTTAGGTTTTAGTTAGGGCAGTATGTTAATTAGGTTATCTATTTAGTTATGAATTTAGCTAGGTTTCAAAATTAGCTGAATTTATATGCAAATTTGAACTGCACATGTGATATGTGCATATGTCATGTTTTGGACATGTCATGTTTGGAAAATGATCCGAGTGGCCTATGTTACGCTGGAATGTTGATTCATTTCCATTCCGGTGAATTTTAGGCGCTCGATATGTCCATTTTTTAGCAAAGGTCGTGCCAAAATTTCCCGTGAATAAAGGCATGATTTTGTGCTACATAGTTGGCATATCGAGTGTTGGCACATAGATTTCTTTTTATGTCATTTCTCATTTATTCATACTTTTAGAAATAAATGAGGACACTTAATCATAGGAAACATGTCGAACAACGAAGAAACTGGGCCTTCTGACCAAGATGCAGACGAGATGGATTATGAGGGTGAACAAGAGTACCTCGACTATTTGACTGCTAAGCAAGGTTTGCAGGTCGGCCTCGAAAATGGTACTGACGCCGACATCGACACTGACGGCGCCGGCACCGATGGCGGCACCGAGACCGGTGGGGAAGGTACCGGCGGGGAAGGTACCGGCAGGGAAGGTACCGGCCCCGATGCCACTACCGAAAAGAGGAAGCATAAGAAGCAGAGGATACGAAAACCTAACAAACTAGGGATTGGACGACTTGTGATCACAAAGATGGCACCTGGCAAGTTTGAGCCGTTAGAGCCGGAAGAACCTCGCAAGTGCTATGGGAACCAAGTAGGATGCATCCTACGGGAATGCGCGAGCATCAACGATGATGACTTAAGGAGTAAAGAACATTTGATGCAGTTGCTCCTAACGAAGTTGCACAAGAGATTCAAGTTCCCCGACCGGGATGATAACATAGAACAACCGTGGGATGATCCGAAGATGAAAAAGATTAACAATCACGCCATGGGTATGTTCAACAATGATTTGGCCTCCTGGAAAGGGAGGGTGAAACGTGCTATTGAGGCTGATGAACCCCTGTCCAAGATTCTAGAGGAAAATCCGACACTTACGGAAGAGGAGTTCGAAAAGTTCAAGGACACTTGCGCTACCGAGGCAGCCAAGGCTAAGGCTGCGAAATTCAAGAGCCTTCACCAAAGGAACACGGGGAAGCATCGCCTCGGAAGCCGTGGCTAGCTCGGTAAAAGGCCCATATGGGATAAGGAGGACGCGGAATGTGAAGCCGCAGGTCTCCCAGACCCCTTCATGAAGTTCACCAACCCCTTGGAGCATGAATTCATCAGGGCCCGCTACAAGTGGGACAAGGAGAAAAAGGTTTTTTACACGGACAAGATCACGAGGAAATTGATTAGACTACTGGAGAAGCAACACCAGCTTGCAGCCGAAAGCCCTACTTCTCCGATGAGAGCCAAGTGGGACTCCCCTCTCAACCGGGCCTTGAACGAACTTAAGGGACTCCCTTTGGATCAGCAGCCGCAATATGGTCGTGTGCATGGCGCTGGAGACGGCGCCGCGTGGAAGGTGTTTTACAACGAGGGCCCGGAGGGCAAGAAGCTGAAAAAGAAGTTTAGTCAGGCGGACATAGACTCGAAGGTGAAGCTTGCGGTCGAGAAAAAAGCAGTTGAGGACGCGAAAAAAGCAACCAAGGACAAATATGAGTTGCTACAGCAGGCAGTCAATGCAGCTGTAACTGCCTGCAGAAATGATTTCACTACTAACTTGGTTCCAGTTATCATCAACTGGGCGAAGGAAAATCCAGACAAGACGGTACATGATTTCTCGATGCCCAGTTTCGTCGGGAGCAACTCCATGAACAACAACACCATCGCACCATCACTTGCTCACGCAACCAGGCTTCCTCTCACAGCCGCTCCCGCTCATAGCAGCCCGTCCTCAGTCTCAGGCGTGCTAGGTGTGCCTTTGTCTTTGGCTGAGCTCGACGCTGTCACGGTAATTACATGTCGCACCAACATATATATATAATATTCCATTTTTGTTGCCTTTCGGTTGTTTTATGCTACAGACATATGTGTTTGCAGGCGAAAGAAACCCCGTGCACCATACTCTACTTGATCAAAGGCCAGAAGGTGGACGTGGGAAAGGGGATGATAATGGACCCCTCTGAACGCATGTTCCACAACCAGCCGATCCCCGCTGGGCACTTTAGGGTTAGCTTGACCAGTGTGAAATCGAGGCACGAGGATTTGCCTCCTCCAGTACAGCATGTGGGAGCGGACGACGAGACCCCACCGCGGATTGGAAGCTGCAAGAATTGGGTGCTACTATGGCCGAAGAATCTTATTCGTCTGGAGCCGGCCGAGATCACACCAATAACTACCACACATCAACAAGCATGTGCGAAGACCACCACCCCGCCTACGCAATTACCAGCTCATGTAGTGCCGGGTGAGAGCGGCAGATGACAAGATGAAGGGGGTGCAATAGTACTGGCTGATGTAATTTCTCCTGTAGAACAGAGAATGGATGATGGGATGGAGGTCGAACCTATGGATTACCTCAATACAAACGCGTATGACGGTGACATAGATATGATGAGTCAACCATATGATGAATCGGGCTATCAGCTTGCTAATGAGGATATGGATGATATGCCCGGGCAGGGTCGTACCATGGATTGCAAAAAGTCTCTCTTCATGAAATCCTCACAGGACACGCCTGAAGATGCCGCCTCAACACAGGCTCAACTAGCCGGGTGCAAGGGTCGTACAGTACTTAGCCCGGGAACACTGGGGCAGGGGTTAAGGAAGGGTCTGGAAGGTGTGCCCAAGAAAAAGGAGAGGAAGAGATCGGGGAAGGTAACTGCCTCCAAACAAGCCAGAGCACATAGCAGCCAGACGATGCATTCTGAAGAGCGTGTACCCATGAAAGGTGCGGTCATGTTCCATCTCACGGGCGAGCCGATGCTACCGCTGAAACCGCTGGAGGCACTATCAGGGGATCTCAGGAGACTGCACGACCATGTGTTGCCTACTAGCCTCAAAGGATCCAGGATATCCGACATACGCGGCTCATGTGCCTGAGGGGAAGTGCTACGTCGACACACGGCCCGCGGAGGTGTTCTTCCTGCGGTTTGACATATCTTTGAGATGTTTCTAACAAGGCGGCTTGATTTTACTATCGTCCACCTTTTTGCGCTACATATGAGCTCTGTCATGAAGAGTGAAGAAGTCTCGCAAATCTGTGTGGCGGATCCGTACTACATGCACGAGTCTTTCTTGAGTCTCGGCGACTTTGAGCGTGAAACTGCTAGGGAGTACCTCCAAAACTTCATGGTACACAATAAGGACTGGGAAATTGTCCTCGTGCCTTATCATCCAAAGTAAGTCAGTTCCGGACAAACCTTTCGTATATTTCAATCATTCCTTCTCTCTCATATGGGGAATAATTTGAGGTGTCTTTTCCCCGCAGCAACGGGCACACCGTCCTTATCGTTCTTTACCCGCAAGTCTCCCACGCCATGTATTTTGACCCTTCCAGAGACTACGAGAAAAAAGACTACACCCACATATTGAATATTCTAGATGATGCTCTCCAAGGCTTCAACTTTAGAGGTGGCCACGTGCAGATCAAGAAACAAAGGAACAAGAAGATGGGTTTCGTGCATAAAACTAACTTCTCCTGCATCCATGTCCCAAAACCAAGCAAGAAGGATGGATTCTACATCGTCCATCTCATGATTCAGTTCAACACGGATCACCAAAAGCTTCGCATTAACAACAGAAATGATGATCATATCCACAAGTGGCTAGAATCTCATGGAGAAGCGGATTATAAACTTAGAGATGACTTCTTTCGCATCCAAAGCGACATTGCGACGATCATCATGAAAGAAGTCGTCGATGAGAAGGGGATGTTCCACCACGGACCTATATCGCGAGCTGACGTCCGAACTTGCATAGGCATGCAACGTCCAGACCTCACGCCGTTCAAGAAGCTAGGGTTCGTCCTCGATGATATGGAAGGATGGAACTTCTAGTGATTTATGATGCCGATGATGATGATATGTGTCGGCTGAACTTGTATACTTTTTGTAGCGATGAAACTTTGTGATGTCCCCGGTCCCTGCCGAACTTGCGTAACGCTACATTGTTAGTTTGCGTACGATGACCTGCGTACCTCTAGTTAATTAATTTGCATATTGTATATTGCATCTAGTTGCTAACCCTTTCTTTTTCGGTGTTGCTCTAGTATATTTTGTTGCATATATATGATTGTACATCCTCTTCATGAACATGCATCTCTAACAGGTACCTAGTTTCTTGATGGCGAGATGGAATTGCTATCTCGTGTACAAAGGGAAGGTTCCGGGGTTGTACAACGAGTGGCATGTCAGGACCCTGACTCAATGCCACATCGATCTAGCATGTAACACCTCATATCACTTTGCGGCCTCACGCATGGTATTCCCACGGGGGTCGCCTTACCTTTGCCTGGGACCGTTTGCGCCTTTTGGCACACGTATATGATAGTGTCGCTAGCATCCATATGATAAGGAGCCCGGGCTGACATGGCTAGTCGTAAACCCAAAGTGGCACAAACTTACAGGGATAGGCATCCATGACCCAGCATCGAACGTGTCGGTCATCAGCGAGTGAATCTAGGCTCTAGCACTGGGCTAGCAGGACTCCGGTGAATCGGGCTGTAGCGGGCTAATAGGACTCCGGTATTCATCGCGTGACATTTCCCCGAAGGGACAGACACAGAAACGAAGAAGGACACATGCCGGCCAGCCTAAGTGTTCTGGAGCAGTAGCAAGCTACCATGGCTCAGTGGAAGCACTAGGAGACATTTCCCGGTAAGAGAGGCTACTAAGGATAAACAACTAGATAGTCAGATCCCACACATACCAAGCATTTCAATAACATACACACAATATGCTCGATATGTGCAAATACAACATGGCATCACAACATGACTCTACAACTCAAGTATTTTATTCAATAGGCTCCGAGGAGCGAGATATTACAAACATGGGTCTCACGACCCAACATTCAGAGCATACAAGTCAAAGCACATGCGGAAGCTTAACATGTCTGAGTACAGACAATTACAAATGAAAAAGGCTGAGAAGCCTGACTAACTAGCAGATCCTGCCGAGGGCACAAGATCGTAGCTGAGGTAACAAGCTAAACGTCGAAGTCCAAGCGGAACTACTAGTGAGACGGAAGTCTCTACAAAACATAAAATAGGAAAACGTGAGTACAAATGTACCCAGCAAGACTTACATCAGAACTAACTACATATGCATCATTATCAACAAAGGGGATGGTGGGGTTAAACTGCAGCAAGCCGGCTTTGACTCGGTGGCTATCCTGAACTACGACTGCAATGTAACTCTTTGAGGTGGCGCACACGAGTCCACATATTCACCATATCAATACACCGCTATGGATCCGCTCCTGTCTCCCTACGAGAACACCATCCATAGCACTCACGCTTATCTTGCATATTTTAGAGTATCCACTTTCACTTGTCTATGAACTGTACAGGCAACCCAGAAGTCCATTACCGCGGACACGGCTATTCGAATACATGATGTTAACCCTGCAGGGGTGTACTTCTTCACACACACTCTCACCACTTACCGCCGTTTACACGACATGTACTCGGCAACCTTCAAGCGGAAGCCCAGCGAGGGTGTCGGCCACGACCTGACTAACCACACAAGTCTCTCATCCAGGTTTATCGCCTATTCGGGTTCCATCCGCAAGGAGATCCGGACGGGGTGTCGCTCACGGCCCCAAACGATGTGTGCAAGGTTCCCAAGCCCACCATCCGGGTGCCACTTGGTACACCAGGCCACTGTGCCTAGTCTGTCCCAAGCCCACCTGTACCGGGTGCCACTTGGTAGACTACTAACACTACCTAGAAACACCAGAAACTAGTTGCAACTCCTGGACAGAGATCAATTTGATTAATAAGTCGAGAGAGCTTAGAGTGCCCGGAGCCCAATGTGTGGTAGTAACTGTTCATGGATCACAAACACAGAACTCAGTTCCTAAGGACGGCTTCTATGAGACAACCCACCATGTACTCCTACATGGCCTCTCATCGCTACCTTTACCAAATCGTGTTCACACACTTAGCTCACACACAGTAGGACATGTTTACACACCTCCAATTCATCCCCGATGAATCAGACCTGACACAACTCTAAGCAATAGCAGGCATGACAAACAAACATGAATGAGTAGGCACATCAGGGCTCAAACAACTCCTACTCATGCTAGTGGATTTCATCTATTTACTGTGGCAATGACAGGTCATGCAAAGGATAAAGGGGTTCAGCTACCGCAGCAAGTAACAGATGAATCGTTGTTGTCCTAATGCAGTAAAAGAGAGCAGGAGCGAGAGAGTGGGATTGTATCGGACAGAACAAGGGGTTTTTGCTTTCCTGGCACTTCTGAAGATAATATAGCTCTTCATCGGTGTCATCGATCTCATCGTCGGAACCACGTCTACTGAGAGGGAACAATTACCGGCAGCAGAGAGGAAACACAATCAATGTCATGCAACATTATGATGCATGATCATGACATGGCAACATGCTGGTGTTTTGAGCTAATGCAGCTAGCAACAAAGTTAAATGAAGTTGGTTTGAACCCTAAGTTCAAATCCAAACTCCATATGTGAAATTCAAATGTCATTTATATGATTTGTGCTAAACAGCAGCTACAAGTTGCTCTAACATGCATGATAATGGTACAGATGGATAGATTGGATTTTTCTGGTCATTTTTCATATATAATTTATTTCATTTGGAGTTACGGTTGAATTTCTATGATTTTCAGAAGTTTGTGGTATTTTCTGGAATTTCCTGGATTATTTTTATTCCAGAAAATGATTAATTGCGTCAGCAGCGCGTCGGGGTGACGTCAGCAGAGTCAATAGGGCTGGTCCAGGTCAAACTTGACCTGTGGAGGCCACACGTTAGTGACACAGGGCTGGTTTAGGTCGCTGGCAGGTGGGCCCAGTCAACGGGTGATGTGGCCAGGTCAAACTAACCTGTGGGGCCCATGGGGTTAGTTTGGTCCAAACAGGAGCTAAGCAGGGTTAGTTAAGCAGTGGGGCCCGGTAGTCAGTGGCTCTGGGGAGGGTTAGCTGGCCGTGATTAACACTAATCACGCGGCCACGTCGGCTCGCCGGAGTTCAGCCGGCGGCTACCTCGAACCACGGCAGAGCCCGCTCGGAACTCGCCAGAGGCCACGGGTCGACGCGCCAGGGGCACCAGAAGGAAGCCCGTGCCCATGCGCATCCGGGGAGACCAACGGGAGGGCGCAGGGTGGCCGGAGATTGCCGGAACGAGGCTCGCAGCGGCGGCCGTAGTTTGGCCAGGTGCGCGCGAGGTGCTGCGGGGCACAGCAGGAGCTGTGGGCGGCAGCGTTGGTCTTCTGGGAGGTTGCTGAGTGCGGTGACACGCACGGGTGTGAGCTGCGGTGGCCATGGCCACGGCGGCGACATGGCCGGCAGCGTGGCACTCGCGGGTTCGACGGTTAGCAGGGTTACGACACGAAATCGAGCACGGGGAAGGAGGGGAATCGGAGGAGAGCTCACAGCGATCTCGATGGCGTCGTGCGCGAGGTCGGGGATGCACTGGTGCGGCCGGAACGATGACGGCGATCTCGGGCGGCCGAAGGTGAGGACGACGATGGTGGCGGCGATGCAGCGCGTCCCTAGTCGCTTGGCTCGTCGAGGACGATGTAGACATCGAGGTGGAGCTTCTTGGTGCATCGGCGAGGCGTGGGGTGGCCGGTGGCCATGGTGGCAGCGGTCGGCGGTGATGGTGGCACTTGGGCGGAGCTCAGGGAGGAGCTAGAGAGGAGGAGAGGGAGCAGCGAGTGGGGGAGAGGGGACAGGGGGCTTCGGCGCGCTCGCCACGCACCTGTTTGTCCTCCTGGCAGGAGGAAGACGACAGGGGAAGGCTGGTGGGCTGGGCCAACAGTGCTGGGCCGCCAGGCTGGACAGGTAAGCGGCCCAGGTAGTTTCCTCTCTCTCTCTCTCTCTCTCTCTCTCTGTTTTCTATTTTAATTACTGTTTTCTATTTTAATTACTGTTTTCTATTTTTCTGTAAAATTTAGGGCTTTTCCAAAAATACTTAGACCCTTTCAAAAATCACTAAACTGCACATGCCCACTGTATAGAATATATCCAACATGGAACATTTCAGTTTAGGAGTATTTGGACATTTAAATTTTTTTATAGAATTTAAATGTCCAAATTCAAATACTTATGATTTAATTCAATGACCTTAGGATGACCTAGAAAATTGTGCACCATTTTTGTCAGAGGTTTAAGACCAAGGTAAAGATGATGAACATTTTAGAAGGCATTTTAGGTTCATTGAAAATGATTTTATGTTGAACCTATTTGATTTGATCTGGTGCTAGGGTTTGATCAGTCCCCATTTCAAGTTCATTTGAAAAATTAAACATGATGCACACAGAAGGGCTAGCCTACTGCAGACCAGGACCAGGGATGTGACAACTCACCCCCACTAAGCAAAAATCTCGTCCCGAGATTCAAGCGTAGGGTAAGATGAAGGGGGAACGCAAACTAACACAATCTTCATGATCCAGGTTGCACTTCATAGGGGCGTTGATTCGATCACCATCTTTGACTCGATGTCTTCCTCTGAGAACTCCAACTAACATGACAAGAAGAGGAAAGGAAAACTCTAGAAGAATTGATCTTCTCGAAGACCGAACAACTCAGGATCAACTCATGGGATGAGACATAACAACATCTCTCGAACTGAGACACGAAGCACACATCTAGAGGGATGGAGTGGAACCGATGACGAGGGTTCACTAGGTACACAACAATTCCACACCTAAGAGGGTGGTAAACGATTGTCAACGTAGCGAGGAGTTGAGTTGCCATGATACCATAACGGGGCACCTTAGGGAAGGTGACTTGTAGAAATATCCCCTTAAGTGGCAAAAAGAATTACCTTTGATTCAGAGATCATTGAAACTCTTTATACTAGCCTAAGGCAATTCGAGCGATCGTTTGGAGGGGTTCGCTAGAATGGCATACCCGGATTAGAATGGATGATGTTGGTTACCTTGTTGAAAACAACACAAGGGATGATTTTAGTAACTGGGGAGAAGCTCAATAGTAGAGAGTGAGTCCACTATTTGAAAAGTTATAACATAACCGAGGAAGTTGAGAGCAATCCCAGTTAGTGCCGATGATAACACCTAGCGCTTGTGTGTGCCCTCAAGAACTTGAGCATTTCCATATTCATCAAGTTTTACCAATATCCGTGTCAAGGATCCTGGCAACACAACTTACTACCATGATGAATGGTGATGGAGGATGCAGATGCAAAGGAAGATAACACCTTCTCAAATTTCACCTTAGCGAGGCCAAGGGAACAATATCCGGATGATCGACCGAGAGACATTTAGCACTCCGCTTCTAATGTTCTCCTTGATGTGCTAGCGTAACCCATTCATAGATATGGTTTGGTATCTAGAACACCAAGTAAAAGGTCGGACTTCGGGAGCACAAGAATCCATAAGGAGTAACTTATTGGAGTAAATCCTACGAAATCCTTATGGGGAGGTGGCCAACTTCCACAATCAAGATACTACAACAACCGGTCTTCCGGCTGGGTGTGTTGGCCACGACATCCACTTTGCCGGATTATAGAGACCATTATTGTAGTTCTTGGGAAACATTCCAACCATCATATCTGCCTGAGATTCAGATCTGGTTGGTGTAAGAATGATCCAGATTCGTCGAGTCTAGGAAGAAAAATGAAAGTTTGCAACACAAATCGATGAGATGACGTTGCGAGATTCTCGGGAAATGAACTACGATAGCAAGCTCCAAAACATGAGCTGGTTCTGCTACACACGTGTGAACACACTGTCCCAGACAAACATGATCACACGGTAGTCTTACAATAAAACACTACCGAGTTCTGGTAAGGCACCATCATCGGGGATATCGAAGTCTTGTGTATTACCATGGATTAGCACTTAACTCCTTTTCCTTGAACAAGTCAATCAGTGGCTTAGTGTGCTACGGAGTTCATATGGAACGAAGATGATCAGTCTATCAGACCACAGAATACTTTGCACGTGCATGACTGACTTGGGATGATTCCAGAGGAGGTAAAACGAGCCTTCTCAAACTCATGGCGGCAACTTGCATCAAATGCACATGAATTAGAGGGACTCACTTCTTTCGTCCAAACATATGCTTCACGAACGGGTCATGAAGATAGTGCTTATAACAGTTTCCAATACTAGCTGGATGTTCAACACAGATCATGAAGAAGATAACAATGTTGCTGATGGGCTCAACAACAATTCATCCAGGTTTCCATATAGTTGGAGTTCCACAATTGTGTGAACACGGTGATAGCATTGGTCAGACCAAAGGATATAATGGTGTATGCCCGAGGAAACAACCACAAGTAAGACAACATTACGAATATCGTTGGTTCTGATTTGATTTGATGATAGCCCATACTCAACTCAAAGATTGGATAACATAATAGATCTAGCAATTGACCATGAGGATCAATCAATGAAGATATCATCTTTCTTCAACACACACAAAGATATCCCTTTGGAATGAACTGAGTCGGACAAGCTTTTATCTTCCAACTCTCCAAGTTGTGGTTTAGCTTAACCAACTAGCTCGGGGTATCCGACACGGATTCTTGGAGAAGGGGTAGTTACAGAAAACCAACTTGCTCACAAACTCAACATAGCGGTCAGGTGACAACCTGGTGATACTTCCGAGAAGATAATCGAAAAATCACGAACCACCGATATGCTATTAAGCTCGAGAACAATCTTGCGTTTCAGGGCAAGACGAGATGATCAGATAAGCAAGGGATTGGCATAGCCCCAACTCATTGATCAAAAGAGGCACCGGAAATAAGGACTAGGTAGCACGATCTATCTTAGAATGATGATTCGAGAACGAATACACTAAGAATGAAATTATTGTCCTTTAACTACCAAGCAATGGGGTTGCAAGCAGTATTGATTTCACACATCACGATTCACTTGTCGGCATTCCGGTTCAACAACACGGGGACCAAGGAATGAATAATGATGGCGAGAAGTATCACTACACCAAAAATTCATAAGATGATGTGTAATTGTTGGGGAACGTAGCATAAATTCAAAAATTTCCTACGTGTCACCAAGATCTATCTATGGAGAAACCAGCAACGAGGGGAAGGAGAGTGCATCTACATACCCTTGTAGATCGCTAAGCGGAAGCGTTCAATGGAACGGGGTTGATGGAGTCGTACTCGCCGTGATTCAGATCACCGATGACCTAGTGCCGAACGGACAGCACCTCCGCGTTCAACACACGTACGGAGCGGATGACGTCTCCTCCTTCTTGATCCAGCAAGGGGGAAGGAGAGGTTGATGAAGATCCAGCAGCACGACGGCGTGGTGGTGGATGCAGCAGAACTCCGGCAGGGCTTCGCTAAGCAACTACGGGAGGAGGAGGAGGTGTTGCAGGGAGGAGGGAGGCGCCAGGACTTATTGGTCCGGCCACCCCTCCCTCCCCTCCCTTTATATAGGCGCAAGAGAGGGGGAGGGCGCAGCCTTGCCCCTTCCTCCAAGGAAGGGGTGCGGCCAAGAGGGGGGGAGGAGTCCATCCTCCCCAAGGCACCTCGAAGGTGCCTTCCCCTCTTTGGACTCTCCCCTCTCCAAGTCTCCTTGGCATATAGGCCTCTTGGGGCTAGTGCCCTTGGCCCATATGGGCCAAGGTGCACCCCCTACAGCCCATGTGGCCCCTCGGGGCAGGTGGACCCCCCAGGTGGACCCCCGGACCCCTTTCGGCACTCCTGGTACAATACCGATAAAGTGCGAAACTTTTCCGGCGACCAAAATAAGACTTCCTATATATAAATCTTTACCTCCGGATCATTCCGAAACTCCTCGTGACGTCCAGGATCTCATCCGGGACTCCGAACAACATTCGGTTTGCTGCATACTCATATTCATACAACCCTAGCGTCACCGAACCTTAAGTGTGTAGACCCTACGGGTTCGGGAGACATGCAGACATGACCGAGACGGCTCTCGGGCAATAACCAACAGCGGGATCTGGATACCCATGTTGGCTCCCACATGTTCCACGATGATTTCATCGGATGAACCACGATGTCGAGGATTCGATCAACCCCGTATGCAATTCCCTTTGTCAATCGGTACGTTACTTGCCCGAGACTCGATCGTCGGTATCCCAATACCTCGTTCAGTCTCGTTACCGGCAAGTCACTTTACTCGTACCGTAATGCATGATCCCGTGACCAATCACTTGGTCACTTTGAGCTCATTATGATGATGCATTACCGAGTGGGCCCAGAGATACCTCTCCGTCATACGGAGTGACAAATCCCAGTCTCGATCCGTGTCAACCCAACAGACACTTTTGGAGATACCTGTAGTGCACCTTTATAGTCACCCAGTTACGTTGTGACGTTTGGTACACCCAATGCACTCTTACGGTATCCGGGAGTTACACGATCTCATGGTCTAAGGAAGAGATACTTGACATTGAAAAAGCTCTAGCAAAATGAACTACACGATCTTGTGCTATGCTTAGGATTGGGTCTTGTCCATCACATCATTCTCCTAATGATGTGATCCCGTTATCAATGGCATCCAATGTCCATGGTCAGGAAACCGTAACCATCTATTGATCAACGAGCTAGTCAACTAGAGGCTTACTAGGGACATGGTGTTGTCTATGTACCCACACATGTATCTGAGTTTCCTATCAATACAATTATAGCATGGATAACAAACGATTATCATGAACAAGGAAATATAATAATAACTACTTTATTATTGCCTCTAGGGCATATTTCCAACAGTCTCCCACTTGCACTAGAGTCAATAATCTAGTTCACATCGCCATGTGATTAACACTGACAGGTCACATCGCCATGTGACAAACATCCAAAGAGTTTACTAGTGTCATTAAACTAGTTCACATCATCATGTGATTAAGACTCAATGAGTTCTGGGGTTTGATCATGTTCTGCTTGTGAGAGAGGTTTTAGTCAACGGGTCTGCAACATTCAGATCCGTGTGTACTTCGCAAATCTCTATGTCATATTGTAAATGCTGCTTCCACGCTCCACTTGGAGCTATTCCAAATGGTTACTCCACTATACGTATCCGGTTTGCTACTCAGAGTCACTCGGATAGGTGTTAAAGCCTGCATCGACGTAACCCTTTACGCTGAACTCTTTATCACCTCCATAATCAAGAAACATGTCCTTATTTGTTATAAGGACAATTTTGACCGTTGTCTAATGATCCATTCCTGGATCATTCTTGTACCCCTTGACTGACTCATGGCAAGGCACACTTCCGGTGCGGTACACAGCATAGCATACTATAGAGCCTACGTCTGAAGCATAGGGGACGACATTCGTCCTTTCTCTCTCTTCTGCCGTGGTCGAGCTTTAAGTCTGAACTTCATACCTTACATCTCAGGCAAGAACTCCTTCTATGACTGATCCATCTTGAACACCTTCAAGATCATGTCAAGGTATATGCTCATTTGAAAGTACCATTAAGCATTTTTGATCTATCATCATAGATCTTGATGCTCAATGTTCAAGTAGCTTAATCCAGGTTTTCTATTGAAAAACACCTTTCAAATAACCCTATATGCTTTCCAGAAATTCTACATCATTTCTGATCAACAATATGTCAACAACATATACTTATCAGAAATTCTATAGTGCTCCCACTCACTTCTTTGGAAATACAAGTTTCTCATAAACTTTGTATAAACGCAAAATATTTGATCGTCTTATCAAAGTGCATATTCCAACTCCGAGATGCTTACTCCAGTCCATGGAAGGATTGCTGGAGCTACCATACCTATTAGCATCCTTAGGATCGACAAAACCTTTCTGATTGTATCACATACAACCTTTCCTTACGAAAACTGGTAAGGAAACTCTTTTTGACATCCATCTGCCAGATTTCATAAATGCAGCTAATGCTAACATGATTCCGACGGACTTTAAGCATCGCTACGGATGAGAAAATCTCATCGTAGTCAATTCCTTGAACTTGTGAAAAACTCTTCGCCACAAGTCAAGCTTCATAGACGGTGACATTACCGTCCATGTCCGTCTTCTCCTTAAAGATCCATTTATCTCAATGGCTTGCCGATTATCGGGCAAGTCCACCAAAGTCCATGCTTTGTTCTGATACATGGATCCTAACTCGGATTTCATGGTTTCTAACCATTTGTCAGAATTTGGGCCCACCATCGCTTCTCCATAGCTCGTAGGTTCATTGTTGTCTAGCAACATGACCTTCAAGACAGGATCACTGTACCACTCTGAAGCAGTACGCATCCTTGTCACCCTACGAGGTACGATAGTGACTTGATCCGAAACTTTATGATCACTATCATAAGCTTCTACTTCAATTGGTGTAGGCGCCACAGGAACAACTTCCTGTGCCCTGCTGCACACTAGTTGAAGTGACGGTTCAATAACCTCATCAAGTCTCCACCATCCTCCCACTCAACTTTTCGAGACAAACTTTTCCTCGAGAAAGGACCCGATTCAAGAAACAATCCCTATTGCTTTCGGATCTGAATTAGGAGGTATACCCACTTGTTTTGGGTGTCCTATGAAGATGCATTTTATCCGTTTTGGGTTCGAGCTTATCACGATGAAACTTTTTCACATAAGCGTCGCAGCCCCAAACTTTCAAGAAATGACAGCTTAGGTTTCTTTAAACCATAGTTCTCACGGTGTCATCTCAACGGAATTACGTGGTGCCCTATTAAAGTGAGTGCGGTTGTCTCTAATGCCTAACCCATGAACGATAGTGGTAATTCGATAAGAGACATCATGGTACGCACCATATCCAATAGGGTGCAACTATGATGTTCGGACACACCATCACACTATGGTGTTCCAGGCGGTATTAATTGTGAAACAATTTCCACAATGTCTTAATTGCGTGCCAAAGCTTGTAACTCACATACTCATCTCTATGATCGTATCATAGACATTTTATCCTCTTATCATGATGATCTTCAACTTCACTCTGAAGTTACTTGAACCATTCAATAATTTAGACTTGTGTTTTATCAAGTAAATATACTCAGTATCTACTCAAATCATCCGTGAAGTAAGAACATAACGATATTCACTGCATGCCTCAGCACTCATTGGACTGCACACATCAAAATGTGTTGCTTCCAACAAGTTGCTATCTTGTTCCATTTTACTAAAAACAAGGCTTTCAGTCATCTTGCCCATGTGGTATAATTTGCATATCTCAAGTGATCCAAAATCAAGTGAGTCCAAATGATCCATCTGCATGGAGTTTCTTCATGCGTATACACCAATAGACATGGTTCGCATGTCTCAAACTTTTCAAAACGAGTGAGTCCAAAGATCCATCAACATGGAGCTTCTTCATGCGGTTTATACCAATATGACTTACATGGCAGTGCCACAAGTAAGTGGTACCATCATTACTATCTTATATCCTTTTGGCATGAAAATGTGTATCACTATGATCGAGATTCAATAAACCATTCCTTTTAGGTGCTAGACCATTGAAGGTATTATTCAAATAAACAGAGTAACCATTATTCTCCTTAAATGAATAACCATATTGCGATAGACATAATCCAATCATGTCTATGCTCAACGCAAACACCAATAACAATTATTTGGGTTTAACACCAATCTCGATGGTAGAGGGAGCGTGCGATGCTTGATCATATCAACCTTGGAAACACTTCCAACACGTATCGTCAGCTCACCTGTAGCTAGTCTCCGTTTATTCCGTAGCTTTTTATTTTGAGTTACTAACACTTAGCAACTGAACCGGTATCTTAATACCCTGGTGCTACTAGGAGTACTAGTAAAGTACACATTAACATAATGTATATCCAATATTCTTCTACCGACTTTGCCAGCCTTCTCATCTACCAAGTATCTAGGGTAATTCTGCTCCAGTGGTTGTTCCCCTTATTACAGAAGCACTTAGTCTCGGGTTTGGTTTCAACCTTGGGTTTCTTCACTAGAGCAGCAGCTGATTTTCGTTTCATGAAGCATCCCTTCTTGCCCTTGCCCTTCTTGAAACTAGTGGTTTCACCAACCATCAACAATTGATGCTCCTTCTTGATTTCTACTTTCACGATGTCAAACAACGCGAATACCTCAAGGATCATCATCTCTATCCTTGATATGTTATAGTTCATCACGAAGCTCTAGCAGCTTGGTGGCAATGACTTTGGAGAAACATCACTATCTCATCTGGAAGATCAAATCCCACTCGATTTAAGTGATTGTTGCACTCAGACAATCTGAGCACAAGCTCAACGATTGAGCTTTTCACCCTTAGTTTGCAGGATAAGAAAATCGTCGGAGGTCTCATACCTCTTGACGTGGGCACGAGCCTGAAATCCCAATTTCAGCCCTCGAAACATCTCATATGTTCCGCGACGTTTCGAAAACGTCTTTGGTGCCTCTACTTAAACCATTTAACTGAACTATCACGTAGTTATCAAAACGTGTATGTCCGATGTTCACAACATCGACAAACGACGTTTGGGGTTCAGCACACTGAGCGGTGCATTAAGGACATAAGCTTTCTACTGATCGCATAATCGCTACTATCAACTTTCAACTATATTTTCTCTAGGAACATATCTAAACAGTGGAACTAAAGCGCAAGCTTACGACATAATTTGCAAAGATCTTTTGACTATGTTCAGGATAATTAAGTTCATCTTATGAACTCCCACTCAGATAGACATCCCTCTCATCTAAGTGATTACATGATCCGAGTCAACTTGGCCGTGTCCGATCATCACGTGAGACGGACTAGTCATCATCGGTGAACATCTTCATGTTGATCGTATCTACTATACGACTCATGCTCGACCTTTCGGTCTCTGTGTTCCGAGGCCATGTCTGTACATGATAGGCTCGTCAAGTTAACCCTAAGTGTTTCGCGTGTGTAAATCTGTCTTACACCCGTTGTATGTGAACGTAAGAATCCATCACACCCGATCATCACGTGGTTCTTAGAAGCGACGAACTTTAGCAACGGTGCACAGTTAGGGGAGAACACTTCTTGAAATTGTTGTAAGGGATCATCTTATTTACTATCGTCGTTCTAAGTAAACAAGATGCATAAACATAATAAACATCACATGCAATTATATAGTAGTGACATGATATGGCCAATATCATATAGCTCCATTGATCTCCATCTTCGGGGCTCCATGATCATCATCGTCACCGGCATGACACCATGATCTCCATCATCGTGTCTTCATGAAGTTGTCTCGCCAACTATTACTTCTACTACTATGGCTACCGGTTAGCAATAAAGTAAAGTAATTACATGGCGTTGTTCAATGACACGCAGGTCATACAATAAATAAAGACAACTCCTATGGCTCCTGCCGGTTGTCATACTCATCGACATGCAAGTCGTGATTCCTATTACAAGAACATGATCAATCTCATACATCACATATATTCATCACATTCTTCTTGGCCATATCACATCACATAGCATACCCTGCAAAAACAAGTTAGACGTCCTCTAATTGTTGTTTGCATGTTTTACGTGGCTGCTATGGGTTTCTAGCAAGAACGTTTCTTACCTATGCAAAAACCACAACGTGATATGTCAATTGCTATTTACCCTTCATAAGGACCCTTTTCATCGAATCCGTTCCGACTAAAGTGGGAGAGACTGGCACCCGCTAGCCACCTTATGCACCAAGTGCATGTCAGTCGGTGGAACCTGTCTCACGTAAGAGTACGTGTAAGGTCGGTCCGGGCCGCTTCATCCCACAATACCGTCGAAACAAGATTGGACTAGTAACGGTAAGCATATTGAACAAGATCAACACCCACAACTACTTTGTGTTCTACTCGTGCAAAGAATCTACGCAATAGACCTAGCTCATGATGCCACTGTTGGGGAACGTATCATAAATTCAAAAATTTCCTACGTGTCACCAAGATCTATCTATGGAGAAACCAACAACGAGGGGAAGGAGAGTGCATCTACATACCCTTGTAGATCGCTAAGCGGAAGCGTTCAATGGAACGGGGTTGATGGAGTCGTACTCGCCGTGATTCAGATCACCGATGACCTAGTGCCGAACGGACAGCACCTCCACGTTCAACACACGTACGGAGCGGATGACGTCTCCTCCTTCTTGATCCAGCAAGGGGGAAGGAGAGGTTGATGAAGATCCAGCAGCACGACGGTGTGGTGGTGGATGCAGCAGAACTTCGGCAGGGCTTCGCTAAGCAACTACGGGAGGAGGAGGAGGTGTTGCAGGGAGGAGGGAGGCGCCAGGACTTATTGGTCCGGCCACCCCTCCCTCCCCTCCCTTTATATAGGCGCAAGAGAGGGGGAGGGCGCAGCCTTGCCCCTTCCTCCAAGGAAGGGGTGCGGCCAAGAGGGGGGGAGGAGTCCATCCTCCGCAAGGCACCTCGGAGGTGCCTTCCCCTCTTTGGACTCTCCCCTCTCCAAGTCTTCTTGGCGCATGGGCCTCTTGGGGCTGGTGCCCTTGGCCCATATGGGCCAAGGCGCACCCCCTACAGCCCATGTGTCCCCCCGGGGCAGGTGGACCCCCCGGTGGACCCCCGGACCCCTTTCGGCACTCCCGGTACAATACCGATAAAGTGCGAAACTTTTCCGGCGACCAAAATAAGACTGCCTATATATAAATCTTTACCTCCGGATCATTCCGGAACTCCTCGTGACGTCTGGGATCTCATCCAGGACTCCGAACAACATTCGGTTTGCTGCATACTCATATTCATACAACCCTAGCGTCACCGAACCTTAAGTGTGTAGACCCTACGGGTTCGGGAGACATGCAGACATGACCGAGACGGCTCTCGGGCAATAACCAACAGCGGTATCTGGATACCCATGTTGGCTCCCACATGTTCCACGATGATTTCATCGGATGAACCACGATGTCGAGGATTCGATCAACCCCGTATGCAATTCCCTTTGTCAATCGGTACGTTACTTGCCCGAGACTCGATCGTCGGTATCCCAATACCTCGTTCAGTATCGTTACCGGCAAGTCACTTTACTCGTACCGTAATGCATGATCCCGTGACCAACCACTTGGTCACTTTGAGCTCATTATGATGATGCATTACCTAGTGGGCCCAGAGATACCTCTCCGTCATACGGAGTGACAAATCCTAGTCTCGATCCGTGCAACCCAACAGACACTTTCGGAGATACCTGTAGTGCACCTTTATAGTCACCCAGTTACGTTGTGACGTTTGGTACACCCAAAGCACTCTTACGGTATCCGGGAGTTACACGATCTTGGTCTAAGGAAGAGATACTTGACATTGAAAAAACTCTAGCAAAATGAACTACACGATCTTGTGCTATGCTTAGGATTGGGTCTTGTCCATCACATCATTCTCCTAATGATGTGATCCCGTTATCAATGGCATCCAATGTCCATGGTCAGGAAACCGTAACCATCTATTGATCAACGAGCTAGTCAACTAGAGGCTTACTAGGGATATGGTGTTGTCTATGTACCCACAGATGTATCTGAGTTTCCTATCAATACAATTATAGCATGGATAACAAACGATTATCATGAACAAGGAAATATAATAATAAATAATTTATTATTGCCTCTAGGGCATATTTCCAACAGTAATTCCTATGACTTTCTTGACATAAAGAGGGTAATACTTCAGGGTAGAACAGAACAAAAACTGGATTAGTATTTTGATCTGCGGATTACAACTACTTTGACCCAATCCTGGATATGGATGAGGTTCTGGAGTTTGTTTCTCCTAGTCATTCTGGAATAGCATGGCTCGATGGACCACAAGAATAATAGGCATCGATAACACAAATGCACGACATAAACTTGGCTATTAACTGATCGACAAGGATCGGAATACAACTACAGAGGGACAACTCAAAGGAACATATATCTTTCTGAGTTGTGGATGCATAGGTTAGTATGTCGAACAAGTTCAATATATTTCTTCCAGATAACCCATGCTAAAGAGGAAGGACTGGCAGATTTACAATATAGAATGGAGAACTCATCGAGAGCACTTTTGTTGTGATCTTTCGGTTCAGAAGAACTTCTGCCAAGAATGGTTCATGGTATTTGGAAGAAGGAAATACCACGGACCTCGAGGACTATCGCAAAGGTTACTAATAACCTAAAGGAACTAGCAAATACTACCAACAAGAAGTAGGTAGGGTGAATCTCGGGTTCAAAAACCCAGGAGTAGAATACCTACTACTAAGTGGCATCACCGGATGCTTTCGAGAATGATGGCCAGAATGATCACACTGGAAACACAAAACATGTCTAGATTACTAGATGATACTCTAGACACCTAGGGTCATAATAATAGCTCCAACATAAATGCTGAGGCAATGAAATACCTCAACACACTAGTTAGTGTGGTTAACCTGGCCTAAAGGAACATCGAAGCCAAAGGGAAAGGATTTTGCAAATGCATCAGATTGTTTAGAAACCTGGGATGACTCGGACAGCATAACGGCTGTAAATGCTCAAAAGATATAAGACATCCTACAAAATGGTGGCATAGCCACTCAGAAGCACAATATCAAGGTTTCGAGATCAACAGTTAACATACGAAAGTAGTAGGAACTGAACTGAGACTTAAATCCAACAATCTTATAAGTCTACGGATTAGTAACACGTGATCCTGATAGAAAGAAGAGAAATCCTAGTTCCTTAACCCCGTAGGAAAGATAAGATGACTCAGATCAGAAGGGCATAAGGTATAAGGAGTAAAAAGAGCCTTACGTTCCATCCCACAATCAATTCCCTTATATAACTAAAGAATTTATAGACTCAACTTCGACCAGTTTGGCTTGGTAATCCTACGGGCAGTCAAGCTCTGATACCAAAGCTGTCAGGACCCTGACTCAATGCCACATCGATCTAGCATGTAACACCTCATATCACTTTGCGGCCTCACGCACGGTATTCCCACGGGTGTCGCCTTACCTTTGCCCGTGACCGTTTGCGCCTTTTGGCACACGTATATGATAGTGTCTCTAGCATCCATATGATAAGGAGCCCGGGCTGACATGGCTAGTCGTAAACCCAGAGTGGCACAAACTTACAGGGACAGGCATCCATGACCCAGCATCGAACGTGTCGGTCATCAGCGAGTGAATCCAGGCTATAGCACTGGGCTAGCAGGACTCCGGTGAACCGGGCTGTAGCGGGCTAACAGGACTCCGGTATTCATCGCGTGACATTTCCCTGAAGGGACAGACACAAGAACGAAGAAGGACACATGCCGGCCAGCCTAAGTGTTCCAGAGCAGTAGCAAGCTACCATGGCTCAGTGGAAGCACTAGGAGACATTTCCCGGTAAGAGAGGCTACTAAGCATAAACAACTAGATAGGCAGATCCCACACATACCAAGCATTTCAATAACATACACACAATATGCTCGATATGTGCAAATACAACCTGGCATCACAACATGACTCTACAACTCAAGTATTTTATTCAATAGGCTCCGAGGAGCGAGATATTACAAACATGGGTCTCATGACCCAACATTCAGAGCATACAAGTCAAAGCACATGCGGAAGCTTAACATGTCTGAGTACAGACAACTACAAATGAAAAAGGCTGAGAAGCCTGACTAACTACCAGATCATGCCGAGGGCACAAGATCGTAGCTGAGGTAACAAGCTAAACGTCGAAGTCCAAGCGGAACTACTAGTGAGACGGAAGTCCCTGCAAAACATAAAATAGGTAAACGTGAGTACAAATGTACCCAGCAAGACGTACATCAGAACTAACTACATATGCATCATTATCAACAAAGGGGTTGGTGGGGTTTAACTGCAGCAAGCCAGCTTTGACTCGGTGGCTATCCTGAACTACGACTGCAATGTAACTCTTTGAGGTGGTGCACACGAGTCCACATATTCACCATATTAATACAACACTATGGATCCGCTCCCGACTCCCTACGAGGACGCCATCCATAGCACTCACGCTTATCTTATGTATTTTAGAGTATCCACTTTCACTTGTCTATGAACTGTACAGGCAACCCAGAAGTCCATTACCGCGGACACGGCTATTCGAATAGATGATGTTAACCCTGTAGGGGTGTACTTCTTCACGCAGCTCTCACCACTTACCGCCGTTTACACGACATGTACTCGGCAACCTTCAAGCGGAAGCCCAGCGAGGGTGTCGGCCACGACCTAACTAACCACACAAGTCTCTCGTCCAGGTTTATCGCCTATTCGGGTTCCATCCGCAAGGAGATCCGGCCGGGGTGTCGCTCACGGCCCCAAACGATGTGTGCAGGGTTCCCAAGCCCACCATTCGGGTGCCACTTGGTACACTAGGCCACTGTGCCTAGTCTGTCCCAAGCCCACCTGTACCGGGTGCCACTTGGTAGACTACTAACACTACCTACAAACACCAGAAACTAGTTGCAACTCCTGGACACAGATCAAGTTGATTAATAAGTCGAGAGAGCTTGGAGTGCCCGGAGCCCAATGTGTGGTAGTAACTGTTCATGGATCACAAACACAGAACTCAGTTCCTAAGGACGGCTTCAATGAGACAACCCACCATGTACTCCTACATGGCCTCTCATCGCTACCTTTACCAAATCGTGTTCACACACTTAGCTCACACACAGTAGGACATGTTTACACACCTCCAATTCATCCTCGATGAATCAGACCTGACACAACTCTAAGCAATAGCAGGCATGACAAACAAACATGAATGAGTAGGCACATCAGGGCTCAAACAACTCCTACTCATGCTAGTGGGTTTCATCTATTTACTGTGGCAATGACAGGTCATGCAAAGGATAAAGGGGTTCAGCTACCGCAGCAAGTAACAGATGAATCGTTGTTGTCCTAATGCAGTAAAAGAGAGCAGGAGTGAGAGAGTGGGATTGTATCGGAATGAACAAGGGGGTTTTGCTTGCCTGACACTTCTGAAGATAATATAGTTCTTCATCGGTGTATTCGATCTCATCGTCGGAACCACGTCTACTGAGAGGGAACAATTACCGGCAACAGAGAGGAAACACAATCAATGCAATGCAACATTATGATGCATGATCATGACATGGCAACATGCTGGTGTTTTGAGCTAATACAGCTAGCAACAAAGTTAAATGAAGCTGGTTTGAACCCTAAGTTCAAATCCAAACTCCATATGTGAAATTCAAATGTCATTTATATGATTTGTGCTAAACAGCAGCTATAAGTTGTTCTAACATGCATGAAAATGGTACAGATGGATAGATTGGATTTTTCTGGTCATTTTTCATATATAATTTATTTCATTTGGAGTTATGGTTGAATTTCTATGATTTTTAGAAGTTTGTGGTATTTTCTGGAATTTCCTAGATTATTTTTATTCCAGAAAATGATTAATTGCGTCAGCAGCACGTCGGGGTGACGTCAGCAGAGTCAACAGGGCTGGTCCAGGTCAAACTTGACCTGTGGGGGCCACACGTCAGTGACACAGGGCTGGTTAGGGTCGCTGGCAGGTGGGCCCAGTCAACGGGTGACGTGGCCAGGTCAAACTGACCTGTGGGGCCCATGGGGTTAGTTTGGTCCAAACAGGAGCTAAGCAGGGTTAGTTAAGCAGTGGGGCTCGGTAGTCAGTGGCTCTGGGGAGGGTTAGCTAGCCGTGATTAACGCTAATCACGCGGCCACGTCGGCTCGCCGGAGTTCAGCCGGCGGCGACCTCGAACCACGGTGGAGCCCGCTCGGATCTCGCCAGAGGCCATGGGTCGACGCGCCAGGGGCACCATAAGGAAGCCCGCGCCCGTGCGCATCCGGGGAGACCAACGGGAGGGCGCAGGGTGGCCGGAGATTGCCGGAACGAGGCTCGCAGCGGCGGCCGGAGTTCGGCCAGGTGCGCGCGAGGTGCTGCGGGGCACGGCAGGAGCTGTGGGCGGCGGCGTTGGTCTTCTGGGAGGTTGCTGAGTGCGGTGACGCGCACAGGTGTGAGCTGCGGTGGCCATGGCCACGGCGGCGACATGGTCGGCGGCGTGGCGGTTGCGGGTTCGACGGTTAGCAGGGCTACGACACGAAATCGAGCACGGGGAAGGAGGGGAAACGGAGGAGAGCTCACAGCGATCTCGATGGCGTCGTGCGCGAGGTCGGGGATGCACTGGTGCGGCCGGATCGATGACGGCGATCTCGGGCGGCCGGAGGTGAGGACGACGATGGTGGCGGCGATGCAGCGCGCCCCTGGTCGCTTGGCTCGTCGAGGACGATGCAGACGTCGAGGCGGAGCTTCTTGGTGCATCGGCGAGGCGTGGGGTGGCCGGTGGCCGTGGTGGCAGCGGTCGGCGGCGATGGTGGCACTCGGGTGGAGCTCAGGGAGGAGCTAGAGAGGAGGAGAGGGAGCAGCGAGTGCGGGAGAGGGGACAGGGGGCTTCAGGGCGTCTCCGTGGCACGCCTGGGAGGATCGAGGCTGAGCGGCTGAAGCAGGAGGTGGCAAGGCGTCGTCGGCGCGCTCGCCACGCACCTGTTTGTCCTCCTGGCAGGAGGAAGACGACAGGGGAAGGCTGGTGGGCTGGGCCAACAGTGCTGGGCCGCCAGGCTGGACAGGTAAGCGGCCCAGGTAGTTTCCTCTCTCTCTCTGTTTTCTATTTTAATTACTGTTTTCTATTTTAATTACTGTTTTCTATTTTTCTGTAAAATTTAGGGCTTTTCCAAAAATACTTAGACCCTTTCAAAAATCACTAAACTGCACATGCCCACTGTATAGAATATATCCAACATGGAACATTTCAGTTTAGGAGTATTTGGAAATTTCAAATATTTTATAGAATTTAAATGTCCAAATTCAAATACTTATGATTTAATTCAGTGACCTTAGGATGACCTAGAAAATTGTGCACCATTTTTGTCAGAGGTTTAAGACCAAGGCAAAGATGATGAACATTTTAGAAGGCATTTCAGGTTCATTGAAAATGATTTTATGTTGAACCTATTTGATTTGATCTGGTGCTAGGGTTTGATCAGTCCCCATTTCAAGTTCATTTGAAAAATTAAACATGATGCACACATGAAGGGCTAGCCTACTGCAGACCAGGACCAGGGATGTGACATGGCATGAGTGTCAGGCGCAAGTGAATGGGTTCACGGGCGCCAGCCATAGAGGCTTCAAAAGCAGACAAGAAGGAGAAGCTAGTTACTTGAGGTTCACGCTAGCGCGAGAGAGGACTCGTAACCGCCACCTCATGTACTGCATAGTTCCGCTCTCACTCATAGTGATAGCACTTCTTGTGTATACCTTTGTTTAGATGGATGACGTTGTTATAGTTGCAAGTATTCGAGACTTGCATGTATCGCTATTTTCGAGATGATGACAAGATATCACTTTGTGTTGGATGATGATTATGATGAGACTATTTGTATGTACATGCTATGATTACATTTGTGGCCTCGCAGGCATTTGTATGTGTATCATGATGACATTTCTATGTGCCAAAGATTCTTCTATAAAGCCTGTTCAAATACAAAACAAATATGCCAAAAAATACCTACTTAAATTAGTAGTACCGAGTGAATAAAAGTTAGCAGCAGCGCCGCAATAGCAGTAGCGCGTCAAGGCAAAGCGTGCTAGAGCTACTAGCATTAGCGAGCTTCCGCTAACAGCGCTGCTGCTACACTTGTGTAGCAGCAGCGCCGGTGAGCACGTGCTACTGCTATCTGTTAGCTGTAGTGCCTATCCCCGCGCTACTGATACATCTAAAACCCGCGCTGCTGCTAGCCTTTTCCCTACTAGGGACGTCATCGAGCAGCACGGGTTTTAGATGTATCAGTAGCGCGGTGATAGGTGCTACTAATAAGGCGTTACAGCTAACAGATAGCAGTAGCGCGTGCTCACCGGCGCTACGGCTACACAAGTGTAGCAGCAGCGCTGTTAGCGGAAGCTCGCTACTGCTAGTAGCTCTAGCGCGCTTTGCCTTGACGCGCTACTGCTATCGCGGCGCTGCTGCTAACTTTTCTACACTCGCTACTGCTAATTTAAGTAGGTTTTTTTTGGCATATTTGTTTTGTATTTGAACAGGCTTTATAGAAGAATCTTTAGCACATAGAAATGTCATCATGATACACATACAAATGCCTGCGAGACCACAAATGTAATCATAGCATGTACATACAAATAGTCTCATCATAATCATCATCCAACACAAAGTGATATCTTGTCATCATCTCGAAAATAGCGATACATTCAAGTCTCGAATACTTGCAACTACAACAACGTCATCCATCTAAACAAAGGTATATGCAAGAAGTGCTATCACTATGAGTGAGAGCGGAACTATGCAGTACATGAGGTGCCGGTTACGAGTCCTCTCTCGCGCTAGCGTGAACCTCAAGTAACTAGCTTCTCCTTCTTGTTTGCTTTTGAAGCCTTTATGGCTGGCGCCCGTGAACCCATTCACTTGCGCCTGACACTTATGCCACTCGTTGTACACCCCCGGAACCTTCCCTTTGTACACGACATAGCATTTCCATCTCGCCATCAAGAAACTAGGTACCTGTTAGAGATGCATGTTCATGAAGAGGATGTACAATCATATATATGCAACAAAATATACTAGAGCAACACCGAAAAAGAAAGGGTTAGCAACTAGATGCAACATACAGTACGCAAATTAATTAACTAGAGGTACGCAGGTCATCGTACGCAAACTAACAAAGTAGCGTTATGCAAGTTCGGCAGGGACCGTGGACATCACAAAGTTTCATCGCTACAAAAAGTATACAAGTTCAACCGACACATATCATCATCATTGGCATCATAAATCACTAGAAGTTCCATCCTTCCATATCATCGAGGATGAACCCTAGGTTCTTGAACAGCATGAGGTCTAGACGTTGCATGCCTATGCGAGTTCGGCCGTCAGCTCGCGATATAGGTCCGTGGTGGAACATCCCCTTCTCATCGACGACTTCTTTCAAGATGATCGTCGCAATGTCGCTTTGGATGCGAAAGAAGTCATCTCTAAGTTTATAATCCGCTTCTCCATGAGATTCTAGCCACTTGTGGATATGATCATCATTTCTGCTGTTAATGCGAAGCTTTTGGTGATCCGTGCTGAACTGAATCATGAGATGGACGATGTAGAATCCATCCTTCTTGCTTGGTTTTGGGACATGGATACAGGAGAAGTTAGTTTTATGTGTGAAACCCATCTTCTTGTTCCTTTGTTTCTTGATCTGCATGTGGCCACCTCTAAAGTTGAAGCCTTGGAGAGCATCATCTAGAATATTCATTATGTGGGTGTAGTCTTTTTTCTCGTAGTCTCTGGAAGGGTCAAAATACACGGCGTGGGAGACTTGCGGGTAAAGAACGATAAGGACGGCACGCCCTTTGCTGTGGGGAAAAGACACCTCATATTATTCCCCATATGAGAGAGAAGGAATGATTGAAATGTACGAAAGGGTTGTCCGGAACTGACTTACTTTGGATGATAAGGCACGAGGACAATTTCCCGGTCCTTATTCTATACCATGAAGGTTTGGAGGTACTCCCTAGCAGTTTCACGCTCAAAGTCGCTGAGACTCAAGAAAGACTCGTGCATGTAGTACGGATCCGCCACACAGATTTGCGAGACTTCTTCACTCTTCATGACGGAGCTCATATGTAGCGCAAAAAGGCGGACGATAGTAAAATCAAGCCGCCTTGTTAGAAACATCTCAAAGATATGGTCAAACCGCAGGAAGAACACCTCCGTGGGCCGTGTGTCGACGTAGCACTTCCCCTCAGGCACACGAACCGCGTATGTCGGATATCCTGGATCCTTTGAGGCTAGTAGGCTTTTCTCAGTCGACAGCTCATGGTCGTGCAGTCTCCTGAGATCCCCTGATAGTGCCTCTAGCGGTTTCAGCGGTAGCATCGGCTCGCCCGTGAGATGGAACATGACCGCACCTTTCACGGGTACACGCTCTTCAGAATGCATCGTCTGGCTACTATGTGCTCTGGCTTGTTTGGAGGCAGTTACCTTCCCCGATCTCTTCCTCTCCTTTTTCTTGGGCACACCTTCCAGACCCTTCCTTAACCCCTGCCCCAGTGTTTCCGGGCTAAGTACTGTACGACCCTCGCGGCCGGCTAGTTGAGCCTGTGTTAAGACGGCATCTTCAGGCGTGTCCTGTGAGGATTTCATGAAGAGAGACTTTTTGCAATCCATGGTACGACCCTGCCCGGGCATATCATCCATATCCTCATTAGCAAGCTGATAGCCTGATTCATCATATGGTTGACTCATCATATCTATGTCACAGTCATACGCGTTTGTATTGAGGTAATCCATAGGGTCGACCTCCGTCTCATCACCCATTCTCTGTTCTACAGGAGAAATTACATCAGCCAGTACTATTGCACCCCCTTCATCATGTTGTCCGCCGCTCTCACCCGGCACTACAGGTGCTGGTAATTGCGTAGGCAGGGTGGTGGTCTTCACACATGCTTGTTGATGTGTGGTAGTTATTGGTGTGCTCTCGGCCGGCTCCAGACGAATAAGATTCTTCGGCCATAGCAACACCCAATTCTTGCAGCTTCCAATCCACGGCGGGGTCTCGTCGTCCGCTCCCACATGCTGTACTGGAGGAGGCAAATCCTCGTGCCCCGATTTCACACTGGTCAAGCTAACCCTGAAGTGCCCAGCGGGGATCGGCTGGTTGTGGAATGTGCATTGAGAGGGGTCCATTATCATCCCCTTTCCCACGTCCACCTTCTGGCCTTTGATCAAGTAGAGTAAGGTGCACGGGGTTTCTTTCGCCTCCAAACACATATGTCTGTGGCGTAAAACAACCGAAAGGCAACAAAAATGGAATATTATATATATATATATATATATATATATATATATATATATATGTTGGTGCGACATGTAATTACCGTGACGGCGTCGAGCTCAGCCAAAGACTAAGGCCCACCTAGCGCGCCTGAGACTGAGGACGGGCTGCTATGAGCGGGAGCGTCTGCGAGAGGAGGCCCGGTTGCGTGAGCAAGTGATGGTGTGATGGTGTTGTTGTTCATGGAGTTGCTCCCGACAAAACTGGGCATCGGGAAATCATGTACCGTCTTGTCTGGATTTTCCTTCGCCCAGTTGATGATAACTGGAACCAAGTTAGTAGTGAAATCATTTCTGCAGGCAGTTACAGCGGCATTGACTGCCTGCTGTAGGAACTCATATTTGTCCTCGGCTGCTTTTTTCGCGTCCTTAGCAGCTTTTTTCTCGACCGCAAGCTTCACCTTCGCGTTGATGTCCTCCTGACTAAACTTCTTTTTCAGCTTCTTGGCCTCCGGGCCCTCGTTGTAAAACACCTTCCACGTGGCACCGTCTCCAGCGCCGTGCACACGACCATATTGCGGCCGCTGATCCAAAGGGAGTCCCTTAAGTTCGTTCAAGGCCCGGTTGAGAGGGGTGTCCCACTTGGGCCTCATCAGAGAAGTAGGGCTTTCGGCTGCAAGCTGGTGTTGCTTCTCCAGTAGTCTAATCAATTTCCTCGTGATCTTGTCCGTGTAAAAAACCTTTTTATCCTTGTCCCACTTGTAGCGGGCCCTGATGAAGTCATGCTCCAAGGGGTTGGTGAACTTCGCGAAGGGGTCTGGGAGACCCGCGGCTTCACGTTCCGCGTCCTCCTTATCCCATATGGGCCTTTTAACGAGGTATCCATGGGTTCCGAGGCGATGCTTCCCCGTGTTCCTTTGCTGAAGGCTCTTGAATTTCGCAGCCTTAGCCTTGGCTGCCTTGGTAGCGCAAGTGTCCTTGAACTTTTCGAACTCCTCTTCCGTAAGTGTCGGATTTTCCTCCAGAATCTTGGACAGGGGTTCATCAGCCTCAATAGCTCGTTTCACCCTCCCTTTCCAGGAGGCCAAATCATTGCTGAACATGCCCATGGCGTGATTGTTAATCTTTTTCATATTCGGATCATCCCACGGTTGTTCTATGTTATCATCCCGGTCGGGGAACTTGAATCTCTTGTGCAACTTCCTTAGGAGCAACTGCGTCAAATGTTCTTTACTCCTTAAGTCATCGTCGTTGATGCTCGCACATTCCCGTAGGATGCATCCTACTTGGTTCCCATATCACTTGCGAGGTTCTTCCGGCTCTAACGGCTCAAACTTGCCAGGTGCCATCTTTGTGATCACAAGTCGTCCAATCCCTAGTTTGTTAGGTTTTCGTATCCTCTGTTTCTTATGCTTCCTCTTTTCGGTAGCGGCATCGGGGCTGGTACCTTCCCTGCCGGTACCTTCCCCGCCGGTACCTTCCCCACCGGTCTCGGTGCCGCCATCGATGCCAGTGCCGTCGGTGTCGATGTCGGCGTCAGTACCATCATCGAGGCCGAACTGCAAACCTTGCTTAGCAGTCAAATAGTCGAGGTACTCTTGTTCACCCTCATAATCCATCTCGTCTGCATCTTGGTCAGAAGGCCCAGTTTCTTCGTTGTACAACATGTTTCCTATGATTAAGTGTCCTCATTTATTTCTAGAAGTATGAATAAATGAGAAATGACATAAAAAGAAATCTATGTGCCAGCACTCGATATGCTAACTATGTAGCACAAAATCATGCCTTTATTCACGGGAAATTTCGGCATGACCTTTGCTAAAAAATGGACATATCGAGCGCCTGAAATTCACCGGAACAGAAATGAATCAACCTTCCAGCGTAACATAGGCCACTCGGATCATTTTCCAAACATGACATGTCCAAAACATGACATATGCACATATCACATGTCCAGTTCAAATTTGCATATAAATTCAGCTAATTTTGAAACCTAGCTAAATTCATAACTAAATAGATAACCTAATTAACATACTTCCCTAACTAAACCTAAGTAAATTAACCGAAGAACCCTAGCAGAGAGAGAGGGGGGGTTACAGAGGGTGCAGGGGCGAGGAGGCAGGCCCGATGATGGCCGGGAGGGGAG
>NC_041383.1:56670590-56689532 GCF_002162155.2 Triticum dicoccoides
GCCGGGGTCGGGGTCGGGGGCGAGGGCTAGGTCGGGGGCGAGCGCCGGGGTCGGGGGCTAGCGCCGGCGCCGGAGTCGGGGGCGAGCGTCGGGGACGGGTCGGGCGCGGCGGTGCGACGGGGGAAGAAAGAGTGGGGATTTGGGAGGAAAAGGCAGGATGAAGCAGGGCGGGTGAGAATTTTGAGTTAAGTGGACGTAACAGTAGCGCATTTGGACAAAACGCGTTGCTACTACCTTCAGTAGTTGTAGCACTTTATACGAAATTCGCTACTACTAACTTCAGTAGCTGTAGCGGTTTAGGCAAAACGCACTGCTACTACCTTCGCTACTGCCAGTTTTCCTTTTTCTTTTCCTTTATTTTATCCCACTTTTATTTCTCGAGGGCAGTGAACGAAGGGAGGGCGATATATATTGCATCATTTGATGGTTAAATATGTATGCAAAATAGGAACATATATATTACACATCATTGGACCCATGCATAATAATGGCTAAGTGTGTATACAAAGTAGGAACATATATATATATATATATATATATATATATATATATATATATATATATATATATATATTACATCATTTGACCGATAACATAAGTTTCCTCAGTGCTGACGTTTTCGTTTTTGAGTCAGCTTCTTTCCCTTCTTGTTAGTTGAAGAGTAATTGAGCCCCTCATTGTGACTTTGCCTTTTCCATGGAGTACGATTTTTCTTAGGTAATGTAGTATTGATTCTTCTTTTGACGTATACTTCATCATCATCGTCATCTTCCCTCATTGGGTTGCCGTACTAATCATAGTCTTCCTCGTTGGCGACTCCATCCATTCCAATGATGTTCCTTTTACCTCTCCTCACGACAACACGGCTGGGATTCGCGGGTCAGTTATGAATAAGCATTATGTCACGTGCTTAGCGTGTACCCATGGCTCGTTTTTTGCGATAGCGTTCACGGTAGCACTCTTGGCGTCGGGTATAGTCATGGTAGTGAAAATCCGGCTTTCTCTTTCGACATTCTTAGCCCATCTGACACGGAACATCGTCGTGTTGTGCAGTCCAGAGTAGTCAAGCTCCCAGATCTCCTTGATCCTTCCATAAAATCGTTTAGTTGCGCCGTTGTTGCTGCCGGTCATGCATTCCATCGTCACCCCTGAGTTCTAACCATCACTGTCCATATCTTTGGCCTCCGTGTAGAATGTGTATCCGTTGATATCATATGTTTGATAGGTTACGAGGTTGGGCGAGGGGCCATGTGCTAAGGCGTATATGAGCAATCCGTCCTTAGAGCCCTCCTCCGGGGGATTAGCAATAATATTATCTTTGAACCAATGCAGGAAAGTGGAGTTGTGCTCTCTAGTAACTTTGGCGTCCATCCTGCATACCCCCCGGTCACGATACTTCTTTGCGATAATTTCTTTGTGCAGTGCCACGAAAGGATCTACCTCGTCTAGGTGTTGTAGCACTACCAAGTTTGCTCTATCAAAGTCGCTGTGTCGATTTGAGTATGCCACGTGTAGTTCCCTGCGACCGTTGCAGTGACCATCTCCTTCGAGCCTCCCATCGTGCTTGTTAACGGGCAAACCAACACTAACACCAGGCGGCTGGTCTGCGCCATATAGAAAATTCTCACAGAAAGAGATGCACTCTTGTGCCAAATAGCCCTGGACGATGCTTCCATCCGGACGGGACATGTTACGAACGAATCCTTTGATGATCCCATTCATCCTCTCAAACGGCATAATGTTGTGCAGGAATGACGGCCCCGGGTCTATTATGTCATCCACAATATGGACACACAGATGCACCATCACGTCAAAGAACGCGGGCGGGAAGTACATCTCAAGCTCATTCAGTATCACAATGATCTCTTGCTATAGCCTTTGGAACTGCTTCACACTGATTGACTTTCGAGAGATGACGTCGAAAAAGTTGCAGAGACCAATAAGCGTGTCACGGACGTGCTTGTCCATTATCCCTCTAAGGGAAACAGGTAGTATCTGCGTCATCATCACATGATAGTCATGAGACTTCATCCCGCTGAACCTTTTCTTGTCCGTGTCTAGATATCTGCTTATCTTGCCACAATAACCGGAACTAACTTTGACTCCTGTAAGGCACTTAAAGAAGGCATTGATCTCAGCCTGACTTGAGGTGAAGCAAGAAGGGGGGCAATAATCCTCTTTCTTTATTTTCTTGCCCTTCTTCTCCCGTGCCTCTGTCTCCGTCTCTGTCTCGTCTGACATTTTACGGGGCGGCATGTGCAGATCTTCCCTGATTTTCAAATCTTGCAAGTCTTTTCTTGCCTTCGGCCCATCCTTGGTCTTATCCGGCATGTTCATCAGTGTTGCGAGCAAGCTCTCAAGGACATTCTTACAGATATGCATTTGATCAAGGCAATGAGGTGTATCGAGTTTGTGCTAGTACTCTAAGTCCCAGAACACAGACCTCGTCTTCCATACCTTCAGCAGCGGCTCCGTCGCCTTTCTCATCGTCTTTCCTAGCGCGGGGCACTCCTTCCAGTTTTTCAATAGCTCATCGATTTCGGCACCGCTCCGCTTACGTGGAGGTCCTCGATGCTCAGCGTGACCATTGAATAGATCTCCACGGTTTCTCCACGGGTCGTCCTGTTCAAGCCATCTTCGATGCCCCATGTACACGATTTTCCTAGACCCGCCATCTTTCCTTGACGTTAGCTGCTGAGACGTTGTATCATCCATGCACCGCGTGCATCCGCAATATCCATGGCACACCTGGCCTGCCACATATCCGTAACCGAGATAGTCCTGCACTGTCGTGATCAGCGCGGCTCTCATGTTGAAATACTCACCTTTGCTGGCGTCCCATGTGTTGGCCGGTGTTTTCCATAACGTGTCTAACTCCTCTTGAAGTAGCCCCAGATACAAATTAATATTATTTCCTGGTTGTTTCGGCCCTTGAATAAGCATGCTCATGTGAATGTACTTCGATTTCATGCACAACCAGGGGGGAGTTTGTACATCCATACAAACAAGGGCCATGTGCTATGGTTGGTGTTCTGGTTGCCAAACGGATTCATGCCATCGGTACACGCGCCGAGCACGATGTTCCTTGCATCACATTCAAAATACCGATAGAAGCTGTTCAACGCTCTCCACTGGCTTCCATCCTTCACGTGTCTCCGCTTCGGATCATCTCCATCGTCGGGCTTCTTCCTCTCCGCGTGCCAGCGCATTAGCTTTGCTTCCTTGGGATCTACAAAATACCTCTGGAGACGGGGAGTGATCGGTAAGTACCATACAACTTTCTAGGGACATTTCTTAGCCTTCTTGTATCGAGAAGCATTGCACACCGGACAGCTTGTTTTTTTCCGCGTGCTCCTTCCGATAAATTATGCAATCGTTGATGCATGCATGGTATCTAACATGTGGCAGATCAATAGGGCACACGATCTTCTTGGCATCATCAACACTAGTAGGACATAGATTACCCGCGGGAAGAACATCCTTTAGGTACTTGAGATGCTCATCGAGGCTAGTGTCGGTCCATTTGTTTTTAGCCTTCGTCTTCAGGAGTTGGAGCATGAAACTCAAGCGGGTCACCTCAGGATTGCAACCATCATATAATGGAGTGTTCGAGTCTACCACCAGTTGCTCCAGCTTAGCCTCCTCTCTAGAAGCAGCTCTCTCAGTACTCGTCTCCTTGCGAAGCAATGCTTGAGCATGAGGGTCCCGCACGATTGAACTTAGTACCGACAAACTCTGCTGCATGGAGTCCATGTCGTTCTCTCCGCCGCCATGTCCGGCCCCTTCTCCGCCGCCATGTCCAGCCTCTTTCCCGCCGCCATTATCGATCATCTCTTCGTCTTGCCCCGTGTCATCATTGCCTGCCCCGTCGGCATCCTCAACATCGTCATCCTCATCTTCAATTATCCACCGAGTATAGCCATCCATGAAACCAGTCATGAGCAGGTGCACTTCGACACGAGCATCGTCATGGGGGTCGAGCCAAACTATTCCTTTGCATTTTCGACACGGACATAAAACCTCTGTCCGGTTATTTTCTTTCATGTCCTGCACCACCGACCGCAACCACCTGTCCACCATCGTTCCACTGACCATCGTCAACTCTGCACGGTAATAATAAACAAATTGATTATAAAAATGCATGCATGCATCAAAGTCATACAAAAATTTGGCATGACCTTCCCTAAAAATAGGACATATATGGATCTAGAGTTTGCCTGGAATTCGCCGAAACAGAAATAAATCAACATTTCGGCAAAACATAGGCAACTCAAAAGCACAATTTGGCGTCAACTCATGCCACACACACAATTTCCACAAGCATATCACACACACATAAACATATTTCCATTTTGCAAAAGCATGAAATTTTCATCACCTCTATCTCGATCGAGATCGAGCACACGGTGGAGATGATGTTGTAGGGAGATCAAAAGTGCACAAAGCTCTTCTTGACAAAGATAGATCTAGTTAGGGGGCAAATAGGTCACTTAACTAAATCCTACATCTACCTAGCTACCTAATTTGGGAGGAGACAACTTCAACTAGTGGAGGGGAAAGGAAAAAGAGAAAGGAGATGCATTAATGGAGGTGGTGTAGTTAGGTAGGAGTAATGGAGAGAGAGAAAGTTGGATAGAAGAGAAAGAGTAATGGGGGAGAAGTATTGAGGAAGAAGAAGAGTGAGAGTGGGAGCATGTGGGGGAGGTATGGGGAAGGGAAGAGAGGAGGGGGAGGGGAGGCACGGGTGGGGAAAAGGTGGTGGGTTGGTGCGGGTTAGCAGTAGCGCGGGAGCAGAAATGCGCTACTGATAAGGAATTAGCAGCAGCGCGCTTTGGGCCACGGTGCTACTGCTAACAGTGACAAAAAAGTGTGCCAATTTGAAATTTAGCAGCAGCGATCTCAGTAAAAGCACGCTACTACTACATCCGTAGCAGTAGCGCGGTTTGGGCCACCGCGCTACTGCTAAATGGAGTTAGGTGAACACCGCCGGTCGATATTTGTAGCAGCGCGGTTTACACAGAGCACACTACTGCTAAAAACTTATCAGCAACGAGTTTCCCACACACGCGCTACTACTAATTAGCAGTAGCGCTCCTTTTTGAGCCGCGCTGCTGCTAAGATTCTGTGTATAGGCTTTTCCCTAGTAGTGTATATATGAATCTTTACCTCTCGACCATTTTGAGACTCCTCGTCATGTCCGTGATCTCATCCGGGACTCCGAACAAACTTCGGTCATCAAATCACATAACTCATAATACAAAGAGCCATCGAACATTAGGCGTGTGGACCCTAAGGGTTCGAGAACAATGTAGACATAATCGAGACACATCTCCGATCAGTAACCAATAGCGGAACCTGGATGCTCATATTGGCTCCTACATATTCTATGAAGATCTTTATCAGTCAAACCGCATAACAGCATACGTTGTTCCCTTTGTCATCGGTATGTTACTTGCCCGAGATTTGATCGTCGGTATCATTATACCTAGTTCCTTCTCGTTACCGGCAAGTCTGTTTACTCGTTTCATAATGCATCATCCCGTGACTAACTCATTAGTCACATTACTTGCAAGGCTTAAAGTGATATGCATTGTCGAGAGGGCCCAAAGATACCTCTCCTATACACCGAGTGAAAAATCCTAATCTTGATCTATGCCAACCCAAAAAACACCTTTGGAGACATGTGTAGAGCATCTTTATAATCACCCAGTTACGTTGTGACGTTTGATAGCACACAAGGTGTTCCTCCGGTATTCGGGAGTTGCATAATCTCATATTCAGATGAACATGTATAAGTCATGATGAAAGCAATAGCAATAAAACTAAACGATCATTATGCTAAGCTAACGGATGGGTCTTGTCCATCACATCATTCTCTAATGATGTGATCCCGTTCATCAAACGACAACACATGTCTATGGTCACGAAATATAGTCATCTTTGATTAACGAGCTAGTCAAGTAGAGGCATAGTAGGGACACTCTGTTTTGTCTATGTATTCACACATGTACTAAGTTTTCGGTTAATACAATTCTAGCATGAATAATAAATCTTTACCATGATATAAGGAAATATAAATAACAACATTATTATTGCCTCTAGGGCATATTTCCTTCAGGTGATAGTGTTGAGATACAAGTTTTAGGGTAGTTGCCATTTTTGTAAGCTCTGGTTTTTGTAATTATGTTGGATGTGAAATCTTTTGCATTTTAGAACATTTTTGGCATGTTGCAATCACTTAATTCACTTTTTTATCTACTATCAAATTGTCACTTGCTTCAGTAAGTCTGCGTCTAAATTGAAAAATAGTTCTAATGTCTTCCCCAAATATTAGGAGGACTAATTTTGCTATGGATGATAATAGTTGAGAGAGGGCAATTGCTTACTCTTGTGATTTGTTGAGGTCATTCAATGGGGAAGGATGTAGATTTGGGTATCAATTTTGGTGAGGATTTTTTATTTCAGGAGCATGGGAATGTGAGAGGTTTAGATCCTCGCGTCGTGGCCCCTGAGTAGATGGATTCTTTTATAATGTGCTTTTAGTCTGAATAATTTGCCTGAAGATTTGAGTACATGCTTTGGGGGCTGGATTAATAGATCTCCAATAGAATATAAGAAACTTGTGTTGGTGAGCATATCAGCTATGTTTTGGGATTTGTGGATTGGTAGGAATGATATCACGTCGATCAGAAAAGATAATTTTAATCCAATGTCTGTTATAAAACAAATGGCAGGATCCAAACCACATAAAGATGTCTATTCCAGATTATATGCCATTAATTTTGATCATGTGATTTATGTTGCTGAGGCAGGGTTGGGATAATTTTTCTTTTAGAACAAATATAACCGGTGACTCTGTAGACTTGTGGGCTAGTATAAAAAAGACATTTGGAGAGGTCAGAATGCATGGGGAACAAATATCACTGATGACACTGCTAACTAATAACAGAGTATTTTCTTTGAAATATCTATATGTGTTTCTCATGAAGACTAACATAGTTTTACACATAAGTTCTTATGAAAATAAAGATCCCTGCTACAATCAAAATGTTCTTCTGGTTGCTTGCTCATAAGAGCATCCTGACCAAAGACAACTAATAAAATCTTTGAATGCTCAACTGTCAGATTGGTCTAGAGCATGATAAAATGTGACTTTCATTTAAGACCACTTCCAAGAAATTTGAATGATTGTTTGAATGTTTGGCTCAAAACATTTCAGAAAACTGACAAACAGCTTGTTTTGGTTGGAATTTCTTCTATGTTTTGGTCTTTATGGAAATGTAGAAATGGTATTGCTTTCTGAGATAAAAAAATTTATGATCCCATGACATTATTGAGACTGATTGCAATTGAATTGTTAATTTGTCTATGTTGCAGAAGAAAAAACATGGAGTTCAAAGGCTGGGAGAAGAACGGTGTTGCTGCTGGTTGTTCCTTGTTCTTCCAAGTTTTGTTTCTCCTTTCGTCTCTAGTCGTTGGATTTCTGGACTGCATCCCTATCTGCTTTTGATGTAGTAGGTGAACTTTGAATTTGCAGTATTAGTTTGAATCTGGTAGTAGCTTAAAATGTTGGAAAAAGATGATGTTGGTTCTTCGACTGATGATTTCGTTAATCAAATCGAGGGGGCGGGCTCTTTTGCAAGTTTTAGTTTCAGATAAGAAACTATAAATTCTGAGAAAAAACTACAAGTTTCAGTTTCAGAGAAGAAACTGCAAGTTTTAGTTTCAGAGAAGAAATTGCCGAGAAAATGCTAAGTGTGGGACAAGAGAAAACTAGGGACAGAATTTTGCTAAGTATTGGAGGTGGTGTGTGAGTGGATGACAAGGGAGGACCCGCATGTCACTACGAATAGAGGCGAAAATTGAAGATTTTTTCACTGCCCCAGGGGGAATCGAACCCGGGCCGAGCACGTGTGGGCGAGGGGGTCTATGTGTGCACGGCCTTAAGAGATTTATCCAGGAACTGACGCTGGGGTCTATGTGTGAATGAAGACAACGGCGTCGCACATCGAAACACCTCTACAATTGAAACTAGTAGTCTTTATGTGTTGGAAGAGTACTTGCACTAAAAAAATTGTTGTACAAGTCAGGATCCACACAGTTAGACCTAACGAGATCTGCTCCGGGATTGGTGCTGCGCCAAGAGAGCAGCGCAGGCGGTGGATCCCACCAAGCGTGTCACGCCATCCCGCATTCGACACGCGGCAACCAGAGGACGGGTCGTCCCACGACACTCTGCAGACTTGTGGGCTAGTCTAAAAAATAGAGATATATTCTCAAATACATACATTCTACTTTTTTGTAAACTTGGTAGCTACGAGGTGACAGTTAGAAGTCTAGGCATGATGGGCAATTGGCCACGATTATGGCCGCCGGGTAGCCCAAATAAATTTAATGATAGAACATCATATTGGAGTCTAGCAAAAAGTGAGTGCGTGATGATGCTAACCCAGCAGATATGTGGGTCTGCTACTGATTTTATCTTACTTTTTAATTTGCAGATTTCTCTGTTGGCGATTTGCTGAATTTTTCTTTTTGCCGAAAGGTGATTTGCTGATTGACATTTACACAAAAGCAAACTTCAGTCAAGCCCATCGCAGGCTTTCATCAATTTTGTATCTTATCCCCGGTTTATTTAAAAAGAAGTCTCTTCCAATGCTCTGCAGTATCGTCTTCTAATCCTTCACAACAAAATTTTATCTATGAAGCAAAGAATTAATGAGAAAACGAAACATATATTATGTTACATATCATCTCTTCACACAATCCAACAAATGATAATTAAGTCTATACATAGCACCCTTTTTTTGCGAGATTCACATGAACTTATTATAAATAGTAAGATCTAGTATACTAACATCTATGCATATTAAGGGATAACCACTAGAACTGGCCTAAGAAACACGCGCATATACGTCATCGAGTATATGTCATCTTATTGAGCTCATGTCACCGCAACTTTGAATGGGACACAACAATGCGTCGTCAATTAAGAAGCTTCTGTGCTAGCCTACAGACCACCACTGGGACTGGCCTAAAAGACACGCATATACATCATTGCATATACGTCATATAATTGTACTTATGTCACTACAACTTTGAAAGAGACACAAAACTATGTGTCCTTAATATTAAGTTTGTGTGCTAGGCCATCCACCAACCGCTCAATTTGCATCAAATAAGTAATTAATTATGTTAATTTGTATGTTAATCACAATCAAACCAACCAAACACTCAAAAAAGCAGTAGAAAATTAAACTACATTATTATAAAATTCCCTTGTGGAAAAAGAGTGACACAAATTCTTCAAATGAAAATGCCGTCAACATAACGAGGAGTATCTGAAAGTGAAACACAATCAAAGTATCTTTCATGGTGATTTGCCAACGCGGTGATACTCAGATGGTGCCAAGGAAGCAACGGATCTTGGGACCCGTCTTCTCAGGTAAGGAAATATCATGTGGAAACCAAGTTATAGTGGAAGTCGACGAAAATAAAGTAAAAGTATGTTTCAAAATTTCTAAAAAATCTGGAAAATTGATTATATTGGAGAGGTGATGTTCTACAAACCTGTAAACTTTGAAAGTCAAAATCAAATTCATTCGGAAGGTACGAAAAAACAATATATAGGAAATAGATAGTTATAAACTTACAAATAGTAGAACATCACTACTTCATGCATACTTTGTTTTTTAACCTACAAACAAAATATGAGTTTGAATTTCAATTTCCACATGTTCATGGAACATCAAATTTCTAAAAAAATACATAATTTTTCAAAACTTTGAATGTGGTTTCCATGGAGTTTTCATTTTAAGTTGTGTTCCGCTAGATACTTTCTCCTCTTGGTCACTGTGATTCTCCACTTCATTTTTACCACCCTTTATCTTTATTTCTTTTAAATGGGGTGCTTGCACTATGCTTGAGACTTTATCCTCAAATAAAACATTCTCTTCAAGCCGCATCAATTCGGCTCCCGAGCTCATCTGCTCCCTTGTGTGAACAATAAAATAAAATAAATTTTAGAAAAACTCAAAAAATCTAGATTTTTTTTGACATGGAAGATGTTCAAATGACATGCTAAATTTGGTGACGTTTGGACATCAGTGGTTTGTGATTCTTTTTCTCTTTTGCTGTGAGCTCCCCAGATGTCTGATCACGTTAAAAAAATTGTCGGACATCACACATTTGAGTGTCTTGGTTGACAAAAAAATAGAGGATTGTTTGAATTTTTGTAGTATTTTATTTTATTTTACTGTTCATCCAGAGCTGATAAGCCCGAGCTTAGAAATGAATATTTGTTCTCTTCATATCATATCTATTTGTGTAAAAAATAGTTTGGGCCTTAGCCTCTATTTATAGAATGGAGATGCCCACGATCATTAAAAAAACTGTCACAAAAGCATACAAAGTGTTAGTGACATTGGTGCTTCACACGTCATCTAGAGACACCTATCCATCGTCCTTTTTTAAAAGTATCACATGCATTCCCATTGCATGTGTTTGCTCCAGTTTCATATATGGTATTCATTGCATGTGTTTGCTCCAGTTTCATACATGTTTCTCGTGACGAACAATATGCCTTTTTTTGGTAGTCCGGGATTTTATTAACGCATCAATTTGATATATCTAAATAAACATTGCCGCTCCGATAACACGACGATGACGCATAGAGGTGCACATAGCCAACGCACCGTTTTAAAAGGAAAAATACAAGCTAAGAAGAGAAATGCTCATAGTCCTCGTCATGATAAAATTGCACATTGCACAACTAGCGGAAAGAATGAATGTTGGTTGAGTGAGCCACCGATGGTAATGGGCAACTCCCCAATACAACTTGTCCCCAAAGGTGACGGTGCAAATGAAGGCAAGTGCATGCCCTAAAAACAATCTTCCGCAGGTGACAAATAGGCGAGGTCGCTTGTAACTTCAAAATAATGCCTCCGCAACCATCTCCTAAACTGCCAAAGATGGCTCATAGGTTTGCACCCGAGTGAAGTAACCCAAAGTAGAAGCAATGCTACAACCTCAAGATGATGCCTCCAAGAAGGCCAGTGATACCATGGCCGCCGCCATCGCTTGATCCTCGAATTAGGGTTTTCACCCAAGTTCCACACCGACCACAAAGTAAGAACGAACACTCCTAGGAGGAAGTCAAGGCTAATAACACCGGCGCAACCGCCTTGAACGCATTAAATTGCAACATCACGAGTGCAGAGAGATCAACCATACATTGGTAAGACTTCCATGAGGACCTTGGAAGTGGCATTGTGCCCCCATCCAAAGAGGCCCTAAATGATTGATAGAGTAGATAAAGATCCCACCTCAAGGAACCCCTGCCAAAAGCTCGGCCAGACTAATGTGATATGCCGTTGTTGACTATGGCTTGCCATGTCAACCTATAGATATCTACATCTCGCAAGAGACCAGCTGGAGCGACATCTAGGATGCCTCAACATGACGAAAATGCGGCTACTCAACCTCACTGCCAAGATTCCACCGACAACCCCAATTACTGCCACAGACCAACTCAACACGTCGAACCAATCAGTCAAACAAAGCCATATTGCCGCACAAACTTGGATAAACAATCTAAACAAAGTGTGAGTTTCTGCCCCCATTGTTGATTGTGTGGTTTTTGCCCACTCGCATTCGTTGTCTGTGATTCTAGCAGGGGCACTAAGAAGGGGAGGGTTTGGAGGCTTCAAGGCTGCCCACATGTGTCATCGTATAGGACACCGCGGGTCGTTCGGCCCTGTTCCTAAGGCAACCGGTACTGACTAGTCGTGACAATATTCTCCTAGTTGGCCATCAAATTAGTCGGAACTAAAACAAGATTCTTAGTTCTCTAATGGAGAGTGTGGACCTTTTTCACAAAACCTTTAGTGATATCCAAAGTAGTGGACTACCGTGTGACAGGATGAGGATTTGTGGCTCTCCGGTGCCACACACCCCTATATGAAAATAGCATTAAAAACATATTAGGAAAATTCAAAAAAAAAGAATTTTTGGGATATGAAACTTGGGTGCTCATTGTACACACGTGTTCAATTTCATGGAGAATGGGTGCCCATGGTAATGCCAGTAAAAAATACAAAAAGATTTGTGTGTAGAAAAAAACTGAATGTAACATATGCCTGACCGTAATTCCTACGCCGCAGATGCCACGGGCATCCATTCCCCACGAAAATGAACACGTGTCTACAGCGGGCACTCAGGTTTCATATCCCAAAAAATCTGAACTTCTCAAAATTTCCTGATATTTTTTAATGCTATTTTCATATAGGGGTGTGTGGCACCCGAGAGCTGCAATGCAACCCTGTGTGACAGTCATATATACCCATTGCCACACTGGTCACTATATCATCAAAATTTCATGCTTGCAAGAGCAACATCGGATCAGACACCAAAGGAGGGCATTCACATTATGGACGTAAAGTTGAACATTTGCTCCATGCAATTCTTGGTATTTAAACCCCTAATTTCACATGGTTTCGAAAATCATCAATAAAAGGACAACATACAAGGTTTAACCTTACAAACCATGTGCGGAAATGGATAGCGTGGTTAAGAAGAATAATATATTGTGTGCATTTATCTGGCTACGGCTAGAATTGAGGAACTATGTGCAATGAAGTATACATGAATGATGTACCTAACTACCTATGAATTCGAGTGTGTGCGGAACACGTCTGGCCCATCTTAATCCCATTATAGTATCCTCTTCCATCTCTGCCAAAACTCTATATATCGTGCACATTTTCTCCATCTGCCACTGACTAATACATCCTAAATGCGTATATATACTTTTGAAGTTCTCTAAAAACTGTATAAAATTTGAATTTTCCATGTCAATTTATTATAATTTTATATTAATTTCACTAACCTATTAATTATCAGTCAGAACACCAGAATTACATGTTTTGTGTTTGCTGCTTCAGGAACTTTACAAGATCGAATAGTGACCTATGAACCACGGTCCAATTTCCTCCATAAGAAAACCTCCAAAATCTTTTTTTTCACTTTTGTTTTCATATTTTATTTAATTTGACAGTAAATACTGCATGTACAATATTATCTTCTCACTACTTGTTGCAACTAGTAAAGCTAGTGAGATTGGAAATTTCATTAGAACTGTTGGGGCACTGGTGCAGAACCGGGCTTTAGTGCCGGTTCGTGACGGCCTTTAGTCCAGGTTGGCGAACCGGCACTAAAGAGTGGGGACTAAAGCCCCCCCCCCCTTTAGTACCGGTTCGTCACGAACCGGCGCTAAAGTGCAAACACGTGGCACGAGCAAGGCCCGTGTGCGTGTAGGACATTAGTGTTACCAACCGGTACTAAATGTTTGGGTGTTTTTTTTAAAAATTTTGCTTTAATTTTGTGTTTTCAATTTGGCTTTATTTTCCATTTAATTCTTTTTTGTTTGCTGGTATTTCACGATACTACAAATTGTACACGTTATGCATATATATTAAATAGATTTTCTCGTACGTAGAACCGCATATATATATATAATATATATATCATCAAATGTCTCACAGCCAACACCATTAACTATTCACACATACACATGTATATACATATACAATTTCTCCTACATGTTGCCTTGGTGCCTTCGGAGCACGATGACAAGTGGTTCATGGGGGCGGTAGCGGGTAATAGTATTCTCCTTTGGGATCTATGACCTGGTCGAGCAAATATTCGGCTATTTCCTCTTGAAGTGCTTGTATGCGGTTCGATGGTAGGAGCTTATCCCGCACCAATCTGAACTGTTAAGAAGGAGATCAATATGCATGTGTGTTAGTTGTGTGACTAGATATCGATAATGGTGTGAATAGTGTTCTGACAAAAACGTACCCAGTCCTGACTATCAGATCTGCTCCTTTCGCACGTCATCATGCGAATGTTCTCGCAAACGTAGAATACACACATATTATTCCCCGACGCCTGCCTTAGGGCCTTTATGAGAATAGAATTGAATCAGATAATGATTAATCAAGCATGATAATTAATATTGAAACAAGAATTAAAGAGATAGCTAGTACTACTTAATTACTTACCTTGGGTCGATGCCAAAACAACTTTTTTGGCCATGTGCCTGGAGTCACCTTGATGAACTTTGCCCATGCCCTGCCCGCCGACAAAGAAATTTAATAAAGGGGTTATTAAATAGTTCATATCAGGAACTAATAGTTAATAATGATTGAAATTACCTGTTGACTATCCCCTTCACGATGGTGTAGTCTTTATCTTCTTTAGTTAGTGAGTCCAGTAATTCAACTTTTCCTTCCTCGACTTTAATGTCTAACAAGACCCAGTGCCAACTGCATACGCACACGTTTGCATGTCTTAATTAAGCGGGCATGTGCATAAAATTAATCAACTACCGTAAACCGTATACACTTAATTATTAACATCTAGCTAGCTAGTAAGCAAAAACAGAATTTGTAGTACAAGACAGTGTGACTCACGAGAAGTTGTAAGGAAGTAGTATATCTTCATTGGTATTGAGGCGCTTCAAGAACTCTAGCATGCTTTCCTCTACAGCAGCTTGACAATGTTCAATCTCCCATATTTTCTGATTAATGGTATTTGGGTCAATGAACCCAACGCCATAGCGTCCAGCTTTTTTCATTTCATACATCTTTATCCTGCATATAATACCACAGAAAAAGAATATAGTTAGGATAATTACATATAATGATTGATCAAAATTATCACTACATAACTAGCTTGAGACTTAAATTACAGAAAGAAATCACTTACAGACAATAGCAACTGACGATAGACTTGTCGAGTGCGTCTTGATTAAATAACTGAAATAGTTCTGGATACTCAATGGCCAGAGCTTTCTCATGGTAATAATGCTCATGCTTGACATTCACCATGAGGGACTCTCGATTGGAAATCTTGGTAATGTTCATGTACCATTGATGCAATTGATACATTCTCGTTGGGAGGTCCTTGACCTTGTCTGGATGGACCAAAGGTTTGCCCCGGACATATTGCCATGCTATTTCCGATTCTTTAAGCGTAGGCATGGGCTCGATTTCGAGGAGTTGTCCAACAGAGATATTGAGCATTTGAGCCTGCATTATATGGTCCTCTATTATTACCACGTCGCCATGCTGGGGAACGCTAACGGTTTGCCCACAATAATATTTGGCGCGCGTACTACTCCTCTCATGTGTTGTTGGCACAACAAGCGGGGGGATCGCTTGCGCCGCCTGTTCTCCCAACTGGGGAACGGTTTTCCCGCATTTTTTGCCAGCTGCTTGTTGGCTCGAGCTTGAGCTCGCTTCCTTCTGTAGTCGTGCTCGATGTGCCTTCCTGATTTGGCGCTCATAGTCTGTGTCAACAGGCTTGGGAGCTGGTTCTCTAGCCATACGAATGAAGTGGTCAATTACTTTCTCAGGCACTTTCTCCTTTGGCGGCGGTTCCGGTTTCGGTTCAAAATGGGCGTCCACTTGGGCTTGCACTATACCTGCGTTTTGCTCCTTAGTCATGTCGTAAGGCCTCTAAGGAAGAGGAGCAAGGCTTGGACCATATTTATATTGCTTGCCTTCGCCTATACTTCCTGAACTACCTTGACTCGTGCCGCTACGCACCAAAGCTGCGGGATGTCTCTTCTGCGATTGCTGAGCCGGCGGAGACGGTTGACGTGGAGTTGGACCAGGAGAAGTGGCCTGACGATGTGCCGGACTTGAAGCAGGAGGTGTGGCCTGACATGATGCCGGACTTGCAACCGGAGAAGTGGCATGACGCTGTGCCGGGCTTGAAACCGGAGGAGTCAGCTCACGCGTTCGGGGACTTGGAGGAGGTGGCGGACTTGGAGGAGGAATCGTCTCACGCGTTTGTGGACTTGGAGGAGCGGGAGTCTGCTGACTCGGTGGCGGACTTCGAGGAGTCGGCAGACGATGCGGTGTCGGTGGACTTCGAAAGATGATGCAATCCTTTCTCCATAGGATGATACAATGTATGGCCTCTCCCAGTGTGCGCTCGTCTTCACCTCCAGGAATGTCAAGCGTTAGCCCCGAATATGGGTCCACCACTTCATCAACCATGACACGAGCATAGTCCTCTGGAATCGGGATGCAATGGTAGGTTGCTTCGGGGGTAACTGGAAAAGCAACGCCGTCCGCCACCTTCATGGATATGTTCTTCATTTTGGAGTGTAGCTCACAGTTAGTGTTCTCTATGATGTCATCCACAGGGTATTTATCCAGCAGTGTGTCGCCCGGGGCAGAACCAACGCTGCTTCTCGGCATGGATGGGACGGTGCTATCCAATGTTGGATGATCATCCGCTTGCTGCTGCCGCTGCTGAGACCCCCTTTCCTGGCTAAGTGAGTCGATCTGCTGTTGCTGCTGTTGGAATTTGAGTGACAGGTTCGCGTGCCTTGCTTCTAGGCCTTGAAGGCGTTCTGCGTCCTGCTTCCTCTGCTCCTCCTCCAGCTTCCTTTTCTTCTCCTCCTCCATCTTCCTTCTTGCACGGCTCCTGTAGTCCTCGTTCCATTCTGAAAAGCCCTCATACCAGGGAATAACGCCCATGCCTCGTGTTCTTCCCGGGTGTTCAGGATTTCCCAGGGCGCGCGTAAGCTCGTCGTTCTCTCTGTTGGGCGTGAACACCCCCCTTCGAGCTTCATCTATTGCGTCAATTATCTTTTGTTCGGCTCCTTGTAGACTTGCCTTCTTTGAAACTCCGCATGTCTTCGGGTCCAACGCTCCCCCATGCGCATAGAACCAAGTTTTGCACCTGGGGGGCCAGTGCCGGGTAACCGGAGTGACCCCTGCATCCTCCATCTCTTGCTCAGACTTATCCCACTTAGGCAATCCCACCGCGTAGCCACCTGGACCCAGCCTATGGAACTGCATCTTTCTTGCGGCATTTGCCTTGTTTTTCATCGACCGTTCCTTAGATATTTCTGAATCCTTGAAGGTCACGAAATCGTCCCAGTGTTCTCTTTGCTTCTCGAGTGTTCCCGTGAAATCTGGAGTCTTCCTTTCATTAGCGAGGTAGTTGGCCCATACAGTTTTCTTGTGGGTGTTGAATGCAATTGCCATCTTCTTAAGAGCAGCGGTCTTGACTTTGTCCACATCTGCTTTAGTGAAATGATCTGGTAGGGTGAAATGTTCCATCAGAGATTTCACCAGGTCTTCTTTGGCTCTTTTGTCGACCCAAGTAACACCTGGACGTTTAGTCTTTGGCTCTTTCCATTCTTGAATGGAGATAGGGAGTTTGTCCTTCACAAGAACTCCGCACTGACGAGTCCACTTGTTCGCAATGTTCTTAGGCGTGAGGGGTTCGCCACTAGGTTTGATGGATTTGATGTGGTACTTTACACCATCCTTCAACAATCTGCCCGGGCCTCGCTTTGTCTTGCTGTCTGTAGAAGCAAATTTGCTCGATTCGGAGGGCTGAAAGAAGAAAGATCGATTCGTTAATATATCTTCAATAAAAAAACATGTGATGATCACCATGATGCATGCTTATATAAATATACCTCGCCGGTAGTGTTTGTTATTTGAAGATCAGCATTGTCTGTGTCATCACAAACATTGTCTGTGTCATAATCATAATCATAGTTCATGACTTCATCAACCCGGTCGTCGAGATCGAATATCTTTTCATCACCCTCTCCGGTATTGTTAAGATATTGGGAGCCGTCATCTGCTTCATTCAGATCATCTAGCCTGTGACGGCTGCGTATGATGTCGAACAATTCCTCTTCTCTCTCTCTGCTGGTATTGTCCGCCATAGCTTTTACTTTACTAATAATACAGAAGAAATATAAAACAATTTAGTATTCAAATTACAATGCATGGATGCAATTAATCAATAAGGAAAAACTGAATCTCGAATACATCGTCTTGAATATATAATCTCGAATACATTATCGATCGTCTTAATATATATAATCTCGAATACATCGTCTCGAATATTATATATCGAATACATCACTGGCTAGGTACCTAATAAAGATCGAGTACTACAGAAGAATCTAGGGCGCCACTCGCGGTTCCTGGGGCGCGGGCGGTGCACACCCAAAGAGAAGGAACCATCACAAGATCATATTTCCGGTCATCTGCCCAAAGAACCCGCCAAGTAGTGGAGAACCTGACGTCGTCCATAGCAGCATGTAGCGATGGACGTGCTCATCTTCCTCCCTAATACGGCGACGCACCACCTTCGGCGGGGCCGGCAGCCTCTTCACCGAATGTGGCCCACGCGAACGCCACCAAAGAAGATCAGGGTCAACGACGGGACCCGAGGTCGGGTTCCTCACCAAGCGGCGCGCCCCTCCAGGTAGCACCTCCCAGTGCCAGCCCGGCGGAGCCCAGTCCCAGACATAGGTCCCCTCAAGCAGGACGTCGTCGCGAACGGGTCAACGGCGAGGATGCGGGCCGGGCATATCATCGAGAACAAATACTATATGCCCGTAAAAAGTAACATTTTTTAAATGATTGGATTGTGGTAACTAAAATTCTATATATATGCAAATTCTAACAATTTGACATTAATCTAATTCATCTAACTAAAACTAATTCTAAAATTTCCTGATTATATAACTAACATTTCCATAACAATTCTAATATTTATATAACTAAAAAACAGAAAATTTGCTAACATTTCTATAAATATTTCTATAACTAAAAAACAGAAAACATTTATAACATTTCTATAAAACTAACATTTCTAATATTTATATAACTAAAAAACAGAATAATTTCTAACATTTTTATAACTAAAAAATAGAAAAATTTATAACAAACAAACTAATGTGTGTGTGTGTAGTGTGTGTGTGTGTAGTGTGTGTGTGTGAGTGGACATGGCGGCCGGGGCGAGCTCACCGGCGAGGCGACGACGGGTCGGCGACGACGGGGCGACGGGACGGGGCGGCGACAACGGGGCGGCGACGACGGGGCGGGGCGGCCGGGGCGA
>NC_041383.1:56690389-56697119 GCF_002162155.2 Triticum dicoccoides
AGGGAAGAACAGAGGGAAACTGAATTTTTTTTCAAGTGTAGTATATATAGGATGGACCTTTAGTACCGGTTGGAGCCATCAACCGGTACTAAAGGTCTGTTTTGGCCAGGCCAAGCGGCGGGAAGCGCACCCCCTTTAGTACCGGGTCGTGGCACCAACCGGTACTAAAGGGGGGGTCTTTAGTACCGGTTGGAGCCACGACCCGGTACTAAAGGGGGTGCGCTGGCTCCAGACGGTGCGCAAGTTTAGTCCCACATCGCTAGTCGAAGGGCTACCGCACTGGTTTATAAGCCCCTGTGCGGTAGCTCTCTCGAGCTCCTATCCTTACCTGGCCTACTGGGCCTACCTGTCCTCTTCGCCCAGTGGGCCTACTGGGCCTTTGCGGGCCTGCATCCTGGCCCAACAAAAGGTTGTGTTGCTAGTCGTATGCAGGCCGCTTTGGCCCAGTAGGCGGGCTTTTTTTCTTAATTTTTTTCGCTTTATTCATTTTTGTTTTATTTATTTTTGAGTTGTTTTTTGCTGTATTTAGAGTTTCTTTGTGAATATTTTTGCTTTCGGTACAAAAAATTACAAACTTTCTGTTAGTGCCGGTAGTTTTCAAATTTGAATAGTTTAAATTTTGAACTATTTGAAATTTGTGTGAATCACTAGTTTGTGAATAACTTAACTTTGAAAAAAGTTTTTTCAGTGATTCTTTTTTCTTATGTTTAATATTAGTGTGTTTTATCATTATATTCAATTTGGTAATGCTTAGGTTATTTAAAAAATGAAATGCCTTTGTAACAGTTAAGTTTTCGTCGGAAACCCTGATACTTCGAAAGAGATTGTCCATTTTATACACGAAGTGCATCCAGTTTTTGCCGTAACCCTCTCTACTTTCTTGCGCATGCTATTTGTATGAAATTATGATACCATGCCAACTTTCAACCTTTTCTGAGTTTATTTGAAATGCTTTTCAATTTCAGGGTCATTTAGCTAGAAAAAATCAGTAAATGCATGAAAAGAATTTGTTTGCACATAAAATTTCTTCGCGTTTCAAATGCCAAAACACATAACTACCCTAATTATTACAGACATTCCCTCCTGGGTGTGAAACACAGAAGAAAGTGATGATAGTGAAGCCAATCACATCCCAGATCTTTCGGTGTGAAACTTTTTCTTCGCGTGTGTCCCTTTGCGCCGTAACCATGGAAAATCTTCATCATTTAACAGGATGCTCGTGTCAATATTCACTGTGAATGGAGCAATTTCATCAAACTTTTCATAATCTTCTGACATGTCTGTCTTGTCATCCACTCCCACGATGTTTCTTTTTCCTGAAAGAACTATGTGGCGCTTTGGCTCGTCGTATGATCCATTCGCTTCCTTATCTTTTCTTTTTCTCGGCCTGGAAAACATGTCTTTCACATAAAAACCTGCGCCACATCATTGGCTAGGACGAATGGTTCGTCCGCATACGCAAGATTGTTGAGATCCACTGTTGTCATTCCGTACTGCGGGTCTTCCGTTACCCCGCCTCGTGTCATATTGACCCATTTGCACCGAAATAAAGGGACCTTCAAATCACCTGATCCATAGTTAAGTTCCCATATGTCCTCTATGTAACCATAATATGTTTCCTTTCCCGTGTTGGTTGTTGCATCAAAGCGGACACCACTATTTTGATTGGTGATCTTCTTATCTTGGGCGATCGTGTAAAATGTATTCCCATTTATCTGGTACCCTTTGAAAGTCATTATATTCGAAGATGGTAACTGGGACAGCGAGTACAGGTCATTTTGAATATCGCCATCATTCAGGGCACGTTTCTGCAACCAACCGGCGAAAGTCCTCGTTTGTTCGTGTGTAATCCAGTCGTTAGACTTCTCCGGGTGTTTGGACTGTAGAAAATTCTTGTGTTCCTCCATATACGGAGCCACCAAGGCGGAATTCTGTAGAACTGTGTAGTGTGCTTCAGTGAGAGAATGCCTGTCCATACATATTATTTGATGCCCTCCTAGCGTGCCTTTTCCTTCCAGTCTGCCCTTATGCCGCGATTCAGGAACACCAATCGGCTTAAGGTCAGGAATGAAGTCAATACAAAACTCAATGACCTCCTCATTTTCATGGCCCTTCGAGATGCTTCCTTCTGGCCTAGCATGGTTATGAACATATTTCTTCAAGACTCCCATGAACCTTTCAAAGGGGAACATATTGTGTAGAAATACAGGACCCAAAACGTTAATCTCTTCGCAAAGGTGAACTAGGACGTGCGTCATGATGTTGAAGAAGGATGGTGGAAACACCAACTTGAAACTGACAAGACATCGCACCAAATCATTCTGTAACCTTGGTATGATTTCTGGATCGATTACCTTCTGAGAGATTGCATTGAGGAATGCACATAGTTTCATAATGGCTAATCGAACGTTTTCCGGTAGAAGCCCCCTTAGTGCAACCGGAAGGAGTTGCGTCATAATCACGTGGCAGTCATGAGACTTTAGGTTCTGGAACTTTTTCTCTGCCATATTTATTATTCCCTTTATATTCGACGAGAAGCCAGACGGTACCTTCATGCTGAGCAGGCATTCGAAGAAGATTTCCTTCTCTTCTTTGGTAAGAGCATAGCTGGCCTGACCCTGATGTATGCCGTCTTTTCCGTGCATACGTTGCTGGTCCTCCCGTGCCTCTGGTGTATCTTTTGTCTTCCCATACACGCCCAAAAAGCCAAGTAGGGTCACGCAAAGATTCTTCGTCACGTGCATCACGTCGATTGCGGAGCGGACCTCTAGGTCTTTCCAATATGGCAGGTCCCAAAATATAGATTTGTTCTTCCACATGGGTGCGTCCGTCAGCGTCCTTCGGAACAGGTTTTCCGCCAGGACCCTTTCCAAAGATTACCTCCAAATCCTTTACCATATCATGTACATCAGCACCAGTACGGTGGCGAGGCTTCGTCCGGTGATCCACCTCACCTTTGAAATGCTTGCCTTTCTTTCTTACGGGATGCCTTGTCGGAAGAAATCGACGATGTCCCAGGTACACATTCTTCCTACAACTATCCAAATATATACTATCGGTATCATCCAAATAGTGCGTGCATCCGCGGTATCCCTTGTTTGTCTGTCCTGAAAGGTTACTGAGAGCAGGCCAATCATTGATGGTCACGAACAGCAACGCCTTTAGGTCAAATTCTTCCTGTCCGTGCTCATCCCACGCACGTACACCTGTTCCATTCCACAGTTGTAATAGTTCTTCAACTAATGGCCTTAGGTACACATCAATGTCGTTGCCGGGTTGCTTAGGGCCTTGGATGAGCACTGGCATCATAATGAACTTCCGCTTCATGCACAACCAAGGAGGAAGGTTATACAAACATACAGTCACAGGCCACGTGCTATGGTTGCTGCTCTGCTCCCCAAAAGGATTAATGCCATCTGCGCTTAGACCAAACCATACGTTTCTTGGGTCACCTGCAAACTCCTCCCAGTACTTTCTCTTGATTTTTCTCCACTGCGAACCGTCGGCGGGTACTCTCAACTTTCCGTCTTTCTTACGATCTTCTGCGTGCCACCGCATCGCCTTCGCATGCTCTTTGTTTTGGAACAAACGTTTCAACCGTGGTATTATAGGAGCATACCACATCACCTTGGCAGGAATCTTCCTCCTGGGGCGCTCGCCCTCGACATCACCAGGGTCATCGCGACTGATCTTATAACGCAATGCACCGCATACCGGGCAAGCGTTCAAATCCTCGTACTCACCGCGGTAGAGGATGCAGTCATTAGGGCATGCATGTATCTTTTGCACCTCTAACCCTAGAGGGCAGACAGCCTTCTTTGCTTCATACATACTCTCGGGCAATTCATTGTCCTTTGGAAGCATATTCTTTATCATTACCAGCAACTTGCCAAATCCCTTGTCAGATACACCATTCTCTGCCTTCCATTGCAGCAATTCAAGTGTGGTGCCCAACTTTTTTTTGTCAGCTTCGCAATTCGGGTACAACAATTTCTTGTGATCCTCTAACATGCGCTGCAACTTCGTCCTCTCCAGATCGCTTGCGCAGTTTCTCTTTGCATCGGCAATGGCCCGACCTAGATCATCAGCGGGCTCATCTGATGCCTCTTCTTCAGCTTCTTCACGCATTGCCGGCTCAGCTTCTTCCCCCATTGTTGTATCATCGTATTCAGGGAACCCATGGCCAGGATAGCCGTTGTCGTCCTCTTCTTCTTCATTGTCTTCCATCATAACCCTTATTTCTCCGTGCTTGGTCCAAACATTATAGTGGGGCATGAAACCGGACTCAAATAGGTGGACGTGAATGGTTCTTGACGTAGAGTAACTGTGACCATTCTTACAGCCAGCACATGGACAAGGCATAAAACCATCCGCCCGCTTGTTTGCCTCAGCGGCAAGCAGAAAAGTATGCACGCCATTAATGAACTCGGGAGAGCATCGGTCATCATACATCCATTGTCGGCTCATCTTCATTACACAACACCGAATAGACTAAATTAATACAAGTTCATACATAAATTTCATATACAGCACTTAATTAAATGCAACATACAAATAACTCTCTAGCTAAAGAATTTAAATGCAACAACAAATGCGATGAAGATCACAACTAAGGTAACAATTGATCCAACAGCATAATGATACCAAGCCACACTATCAATGGCATATTTTCTAATCTTTCTAATCTTCAACCTCATTTTCTCCATCTTGATCTTGTGATCATCGACGACATCGGCAACATGCAACTCCAATTCCATCTTCTCCCCCTCAATTCTTTTCAATTTTTCTTTCAAATACTCGTTTTCTCTTTCAACTAAATTTAACCTCTCGACAGTAGGGTCGGTTGGAATTTCCGGTTCACATACCTCCTAGATAAAAATATCTATGTCACCTTGATGGGCATAATTTGTCATAAACACGAAATGCAACAAGTAGTTTTAAAAGAGAATATATCACATCCGAATCATATCAAGGACGAGGGCCGACGGGGACGGATATCAAAACCATGGCACTATGTATAACAAACAACGTACGGGTAAGATAATTATACGATTAACTATATATACAAATCACACAAACATCAATTTGGTAATGTAAAACATTCATGAACAAGAGCCTCACCACAAGGTGGTGCCGGGCGACGGGACGGTGCGGGCGATCGACGGTGGTTACGACGGAGATTTAGAAGGCACTAAGTAAACCACACCTACATATATATGCAAACTAAGTGTTATTTTTTACCTCAAATTGCATATAAATCAAATACTAGCAAATATAATTCCTCCCAAATTAATAACTATACAAAGCATTGCAAAAGCTAATCTAGCAATGAGAGTTGAAAGGACAAAGTTGCTAACCTTTGTGATCATTTGAATGGATGGGGGCCTTCAAATCTTGACAAATTTTAGGCAAAATGTGTGATGAGCTCGAGAGGAAGAGGGGAAGAACAGAGGAGGAGAGGGGAAAGGGGAAGAACAGAGTGAGCTCGGGTGGACGAAGGGTTTATGTAGGTCGACCTTTAGTACCGGTTCGTGCCATGAACCGGTACTAAAGGTGCTGGACGGTCCCCAGACTGACAACACCCTGCCACCACCCTCTTTAGTACCGGTTCGTGCCACGAACCGGTACTAAAAGTTCACCACGAACCGGTACTAATGAGAACGGCCGGCTAGCCGTTGGAACCGGCACTAATGGACACATTAGTGCCGGCTCAAAACCAAACCGGCATTAATGTGTCTCATATTAGGTGCTTTTTCTACTAGTGGGGGCACAAATAGGGCTATTTATTGTATTGCAGCTGCTTGAAGGAGGCTTGGATGTTATCTTTACAGATTGATACATAGGTTTCTTAACTGAAAAGAAAATGTATTGCTTGCTGTAAACCGTTGCGCTTGGGAGCTAAACAACTAGGAATCGATCTATAGGTATTGGAGCAACCAAACCACCACCTTCTCTATCTCTTCCTCTGGCTATAATGAACCGTGTGCGGTTAGCCACTCCACTCACATGAGGTCATCAGCTACAATCCTCTAGTGACAAACACAAACCGTCTGCAATCTATTTTTTTTACTGTATGCCTGCTCTTTGTTTATTAGTGGCCCCTCTAATGAAGAGTAGGACGTGCTCATCACTGTTGTGGTGGCTCCGGCAACATTGTAGCCTGCGATGCCGTTACGACGACGACGCACCTTGTGGTTCCACCATGACCTCTGTAGATGATTTGTACCGAGCAAGATAAAACGAGCATGAGGTCGCCATAGGGATTAATGTCGGGCAACATAGAAGCAACAGCAAGAAAAGTGGAATAATAATCCAAGTCTTAACTCACAAATGTACCCCGCCATGAGTCACTCAACTTTCATGTTAGCGAGACTGGATTTTTAGATCCCCCGGTGCCCAGGCACCCCCTGCGTCACTGTAGCCAATGACTCCTTAACAGCTCTGTTATCTCATTAGCGCAAGAATAGTGATAGAAAACAAAAAACCTGGGCCTAGTCTAGCACTGCCTCTCCTTCTAAAAGCTACTCTAGGCCAAGACTGACTTTGCATGTGCATGTGGTGCGAGTTGGAAACTATCTTCCTGATTGAATGATTACAGGTGTTACAGATTACATCATAAGTACAAGTGGAGGCTGCCCAACGTCCCTACAATGGTGGCACGCAGGCCAGACGTGGCTAGACTCGGTCATACATTAGTTACAGAGTACATACAGAAATACAGATGCTAACC
>NC_041383.1:56697334-56770465 GCF_002162155.2 Triticum dicoccoides
CAGGCTGGAACGAAAATCGAAGAACACCGGTGATGGTAACCCCTTGGTGAAGACATCCGCAAACTGAGAGCTGGAAGGAACGTGGAGAACACGGGCCTCGCCGAGAGCCACCTTGTCGCGGACAAAGTGCAAGTCAATCTCGATGTGTTTGGTGCGTTGATGCTGTACGGGGTTACAAGCGAGATAACTTGCACTGATGTTATCACAGTACACGATGGTGGCATGAGTAGGCGGACGCTTAAGCTCGAAGAGAAGATGACGCAGCCAACAAGATTCGGCTATATAGTTTGCGACGCCGCCGTATTCCGCTTCTGCACTGGAGCGGGAGATGGTGGCTTGCCTCTTGGAACCCAATCGGCGTCGGAATAAGCAATGAGATCCGCGGTGGAAGACTTGTAGAGCTGAAGGCCATAGTGCGATGTGCCGCGCAAGTAACGGAGAATCCGCTTCACGAGCTGCATGCGAGAGTCGCGAGGGACATGCATGAATAGGCATGCCTGCTGGACGGCATAGGCAATGTCAGGACGGGTGAGTGTGAGATATTGCAGGGCACCGGCGAGGCTGCGGTAGAGCGTCGGGTTGGAGAGAGGCATGCCATCATGAGAGGACAGCTTGGAGCTGGTGTCAACCGGTGTGGATACTGGTTTGCAATTGAGCATCTTGGCCCGCTCCAAGATCTCAAGTGTGTACTGTTGTTGACACAAGAAGAGACCGGGCGCGTTGGGAGTAACGTTGACGCCCAAGAAGTGGTGGAGAGCACCGAGGTCCGTCATGGAAAACTCGTGCTTGAGCGAGGTGATAATGGAGTGGAGTGTAGTGGGAGTGTTGGCGGTGAGAATTATGTCATCCACGTACACCAGCAAGTACGCGATGGATGTGCCATGGTGCAAGACAAAGAGAGAAGAGTCACTCTTGGAGGTGCAAAACTTGAGAGAGAGGAGAAAGGCTTGGAACTGGAGGAACCATGTACGCGGCGCCTGCTTGAGGCCGTAAAGAGATTTGCGTAGGTGGCAAACATGGTCCGGTCGTGTGGCGTCCACAAACCCGGCGGGTTGAGCGCAATATACTGTCTCGTGAAGATCACCATGAAGGAAAGCGTTCTTTACGTCGAGCTGATGGATGGGCCAAGAATGGGAAGTGGCAAGACTCAAGACGACGCGGATGGTGGCCGGCTTGACAACCGGGCTGAAAGTCTCTCCATAATCAATGCCTTCGCGCTGAGTGAACCCTCGAACAACCCATCGTGCTTTATAGCGAGCCAAAGAACCGTCAGGATTGAACTTGTGACGAAAAACCATTTTCCCGTGACCACGTTGACACCTGCAGGTTTAGGCACCAAAGACCAAGTGAAGTTTTTCATTAAAGCAATGTATTCTTCTAACATAGCTTGGCGCCAATGGGGGTCTTTGAGAGCGGATTTGTAAGTGGGTGGAATTGGGGAGATGGAGGATGAAGTGGTGTCAGCTAGAAAAAGTCGCTTGGGCATGAGATAACCTGCTTTGGCTCGTGTAGACATACGGTGGCTGTTTTGGGGTGGCTGGACAGGGATAGCATGGCGAGGGAGACATGGCGCGATGGGTGTGGTTGGCACGGAGGAAGAGGTGGATTTGGTGGGACCGGAGGCAGAGCAGGGTGTGGGATCTGAGGGAGATTCGGTGCCAGCGGATGCGGCAGAGGTGGCAGAGGCGGGCGTGCGGGAGGCAGGCGCGGATGGCGAGGTGGATAGACCAGGCAATGCGGGGATTGGGGAAGAGGCGGGGCACGCGGCAGAATCGGTCGGGTGGGTGGGAGGCTGGTGGGTCGCCGTGCGCGAATCAGGTGGGGAGGTTGGATCGAGCGGGGGAGTGGGGGTAGGTGGGATCTGGTGGGGCCCGGCGGTGGGATGGGAGCGTGTATCGGGAGGGGAAAGCGGATTCGCTGGTGGGGACGGTGGCTGATCCGAGGCATGCACGGGAGGGAGGTTGCCTGCATGGGGATTTTCTGTGGAGAGAGGCTGCTCGTGCCAGGATGGGGTCGGCTGGTAGGGAAAAATTGTCTCATCAAAAACTACGTGACGAGAAACAATCACGCGACGAGAGGCGAGATCATAACATCGATACCCTTTGTGTTCGAGGGGATAACCAAGAAATATGCAGCGAAGAGAGCGTGGTGCGAGCTTGTGGGTGGATGTGGCATAGGTGTTGGGAAAACATAGACACCCAAAAACTTGAAGATGATCATAGGTCGGATGGGTGCCATGCAACAGAAAATAGGGAGTGTGGGATGCAATGGCACGGGAGGGACGCCGGTTTAGTAAGTATGTCGTCGTGTGCAAAGCTTCGACCCAAAAGGGAGGAGTGAGATGGGCTTGCATGAGGAGAGTGCGAACGATGTTGTTGGTTGTGCGAATGAGACGTTCGGCCTTGCCGTTTTGGGGAGAGGTGTGAGGGCAGGAGAAGCGGTAGGTGATGCCGTTGGAGGAAAAGAACGAGCGTAGGGATGCATTGATGAATTCACCGCCGTTGTCGCATTGCATGCTTTTGATGATCACATGGAATTGCGTGTAGACGAACGTGAAGAAATGTTGGAGCACGGTGGACGTGTCGGATTTGTAGCGCAAGGGAAACGTCCAGGAGTAATGTGTGTAATCATCTAGCACAACAAGATAGTATTGAAAACCGGAAAAACTTACAACCGACGAGGTCCATAAATCACAATGGATTAAATCAAAAGGAGCAAAAGTTCTGCTTGTGGATGAAGGAAAGGGGAGGCGGGGTTGTCGTCCTAATTGACAAGCACTACAAGGAGTGTGTGGCTCTTTATTACAAGCAATAAGAAAATCATGGGTGATGGAGGAAAAGCTTTGAGCGCCGGGATGCCCAAGTCTACGGTGCCACACGTCCGAGGAAGCAGCAAGAAAGGTCGTCGCCCGCGCCGGAGTGTTGCCAAGGAAGGGGTAGAGGTCGCCGGTGCTAGCGGAGATCATGAGAACCTTCCGTGTGCGTAGGTCCTTCACAAGAAAACCACAAGGAAAAAATTCAACAGAACAAGAGTTGTCAGTAGTGAACTTGCGAACGGAGATGAGGCTAGTAACAATAGTAGGGGAGACAAGAATATCGGTGAGACGAAAATCGTGAGGGGGAAGAGTAGTGAAACCGGTGGCCGTGACGGGAAGATGTTGTCCATTGCCGACAAGAATAGAAGAAGTTACATGCTTTAAGGAAGAACGAGACGTGGTCAAGGTACCTTGGTTGCCGGTGACGTGAGAGGAGGCACCACTGTCCATATACCACTCGGGGGTAGGAGTGGCGGGGAAGCCGGAGTTGCTATAGGCGGCGTTCAGCATGGCGAGATGCTCCCACGAGGGTTGCTGGGGTGGGTAGTGCGGCGGCGGTGGCGTCGGCGGGTACATGGTGTATGCCTGAGCATGCGCGCCCGGACGGGCCCGAGGACGCCGGCGGCATTGGGAGGGACGTCCCAACCAGAGCGCGGTGGCGGGAGGGCCATGCCGTACGGGGCAAAGTACCCGGTGAACGGCGAGAACATGGGTGCCTGGTGACCGCGCCAAGAGGAGTCACCGCGTCCACGTCCGCGGCCCCGTCCGCGTCCATGGCCATGGTCACCACGACCGCGATCAGAGGACGGCTGCTGGGGAGGAGGGGCCTGGGCGCGGTCGGAGGAGGAGCTGCCCGGGTCGCGATCAGCGGAGCCGCGTTGGCCGGAGCCAGAGCCGCTGGTGGAGCCGCGGTCGCCGCTGGGAAGGGCGAAGGCGGAGGCGCTCTCTTCGGCGGCGCGTTGCGCCTGGGACTCCTCAGCAAGGACCACCCGTGAGAGGACGGTGTCGAACGGGAGGCCCTGGTCACCAAGGACAACACGGATTGTGTCAAGACACTTGTCGAGGCCGTGGAGAAACTGAGTGGTGAGGTCGGTCTCCATGACGGCGTGGTCGATGTCCGCGAGGCCGTCGGTGAGGAGCTTCATGCGGCGCGCATACTCAGCCACGGGGAGGTCACCCTGCTCGAGATTACGATACTGCCGGTTGAGAATCATGTACTGGGCAGCTCGATTGGCGAGAAAGAAATCACGGATCTTCTTCCAGAGGGCGTAGGTGGTGGTGGCGCCGACAGCGTGGTCGACCATGGGATCCGCAAGAGTAGCGTAGATCCAGAGGGCGACATGGGCGTCAAGCTCGCGGTAGGAGGCATCTGCATTGGGAGGGAGCGGGTGCTCGATGAGAAAAAGAACGCCGTAGCGAACCAAGACCATGAGGAAGAAAGACTTCCATTTGTGATAATTGTGGCCAGCGGGATTGAGGAGGAACTTGATGTGATTGGTGATGTGGTCTTGGAAGATGGGGTTGCGGGGAGCGGGTGGTGGCGGCGCCGGTGGAGCCGAGGTGAAGATGGGGGCGAATTGGGATGCGGAGGAACCAGTGGTGCCGTGGAAGAGAGAGGGGCTGGAGCCGAAGGCGAAGGGCGGCGAGGTCACCGCGGTAGGGGCCGGGGCGCTGGGGGCGGCAGGCACCGTGGAGGAGAGAGAGGGCGGCGAGGTGCCGGAGTTGAGTGCGGCGGAGGAGGGGGAGTCGTCCGCAGCCATGACCTGGGTAGCTGATACCAAGTTGGAAACTATCTTCCTGATTGAATGATTACAGATGTTACAGATTACATCATAAGTACAAGTAAAGGCTGCCCAACGTCCCTACAATGGTGACACGTAGGCCAGACGTGGCTAGACTCAGTCATACATTAGTTACAGAGTACATACAGAAATACAGATGCTAACAGTGCGCGCTGAAGAGAGAGACAAGGTTTGAACAGTGACATTTGATGTGCTGCGTTGGTTACTTTTGGTGTTTTTGATTCACGGACTGGACAACGACCTGGCTAGGATGGTGGGAATCTGTACTGTTACCATGACAAGTCCTTTCACCACATGCACACAAAAAATACGGACAAGCAGAACCTACAAACAGTGTTGTCAACTCATCTCTGTCTCCATTGAAAAGGATCCTAGGACGACCGGCCATGTTCTGTCTCCTGCAGCCCTGATCACACCCTGTAAAACAGCTGCCTAATTAGCATGCGCATGCAAATGGCCTGCTGCTGACTATTCTTCAGCATGAATCTTCAAGTCACTGGACGGGCCGGCTTAGGCCTTCTTTGGATTGGAGAATTTTCGTACGATTTTTACGGGATATCAATTCTCAGGATTGTTTCCTATGAAATGCATTTGGATCACAGGATTGGGTCATTAAAATTTCTTAGGATTGGGACTCCAAGGTGCTGATTTCAGAGGAATTTACACATGAGGTCCGATCTCTGGAAAAATTCCATAGGATTGGCTATGGCATGGCAATCAAATCCTCCATTTTTCCTATTCCTTTGTTTTGCAGATCCTGTGATCCAAAGAAGCCGTAACAGGGTGTCGGGGCAGCCGGGTGCTATGGCACCTTCCCGTATAGACAAAGAACATAGTATATATATGTGGGTTATGGGTATCATAGGAGCCAGTGCGTCCTAAGCAATTTAGCCATGTCGTTGCTACGAACCCTGCTCCTTCTACTTGTCTTCTATGCCGCGCTCCTCGCCGCTGCCGTGTCCGGCGCGCCATCTCCTCCTCCAGCCCCGCGGCCGCCGGAGCCGAACAACTGCCCTGACAAGTGTGGGGGCATAGACATCCCCTACCCATTCGGTATCGGCCGCAGGTGCTCCATGTCCCGCCGCTTCGCCCTCAGGTGCAACGAGACGACGAGCCCTCCCACCCTGCTCAAGGGTAACATCAAGATCGTCAACATCACGCTGGAGACGGCGCAGATGTTGATATACACCTACCTGACCTACAAGTGCCGCGTGCCGGGCGGCAACAATACTATCGAGGACACGACGCAGAGCATGGACCTTAGAGTCGGCGACCCGTTCCTGATCTCACCGTCGGAGAATGTGTTCACGGCCGTCGGGTGCAGCTCGACGGCCAGGCTCAAAGGCAGCAGCAAGGCCACCGCCGCCTACCTCACTGGCTGCATCACGACATGCGTCAGGGTCAACAACACCGGGGACGACGGCACGGCCTGCAGCGGACACGGCTGCTGCCAGGCCTTGCTCACGTCCGGCCTCAGGCAAGTTAGCTTGGTGTGGGACATGAACGAGCAAGCCGCACGTCCTGTGTCTGTACGCCTTCATCGCTACCAAAGGCTGGTACGTGAAGAAGTAACTTTTCCGTTTTTCCTTTTTCTCGATGGGATTTCCTTTGCTTTTCAAGTCATCGTATGGTGTGTACGGTATGGCTGGCCAATTGGTGGATGTGTGGAATTCAAAAATATATGATCCTTCCTTACCTAATTGCTGATGTTTTAGTGAACTAATATTAGCCATGCCAAAAAAGAAAGTGAAAGTGAAAGGATTTTCTTATTTTAACATGAAATAAATATATATGCCAATGCCAAATACCAAAGGATAATAAAGGGAGGTGTGTTTCTCCGTTTTTCAGCCTGTCCACCTACCCTAAGTTGCCCATAAAGTTGTTGCCCATCATGCCACCCGTAAGTTAAAAAAAAAATCTCTGTTAATTTTTCTTTTTTTTTCCGCCTGTCACCGAAACTGCCCCTAAAGTTATAGTAAATTATCCATCCCGTCATCTGTAACTGGAAAAAAACTCTTCGTTAATTGTTTCTCTGAATTTGTAGTCTGTCGTCGAAATTGCCCTTAAAGTTGATGTAAATTGTCCACCCCACCACCCGTAAAAGTGAAAAAAAACCCGGAGGGTTCCTCTAAATTATTCGTACGTCATAGGGCCCTTTAGTTTTTCATCCATCATGAGACCGACCTTTTATTTTCCTTCTCATACACGTGTGCGACTTGCGGTAAACGTCTTACCGATCCTGGTAGACGTGTTGCGTGTTATATAGAGGGGTTGCGAGCCCAATCACGTGTACAAAGTTGTTAGGAGATTTACATCTTGGAAAGGAAGAAAGGCTAGAGATAAGAAGATAAAGATTACAAGATATTCATCTAACCAACTACTCCTTCGGTGGTGGTGAACTCCTCCTTGTACACGCCATGTACCCGAAACGATATCATGTTTGACACCCTCCCTTAATCACAACTTCATTAGGTTGAGATTATGCTTGAAGTCTTCAAAACTTCTTGTAGGCAATGCTTTGGTAAAACCATCAGCAACTTGGTCTTGAGAATGAATGAACCGAATATCCAAAAGCTTATTTGCAACTCTTTCTCGAACAAAGTGAAAATCTATTTCAATGTGCTTGGTCCTAGCATTAAAGACTGGATTTGCTGACAGATAGGTAGCTCCTAGATTGTCACACCACAAACATGGAGCTCTAGTGCTTCTTATACCAAGTTCCTTTAAGATTGACTGTACCCATATGATCTCTGTTGTTGCATTAGCCAATGCTTTGTACTCTGCCTCTGTACTGGATCTTGAAACTGTAGCTTGCTTTCTGGCACTCCAAGATATCAAATTTGGTCCAAAGAATACCGCAAAACCACCAGTTGAGCGTCTATCATCTAGACACCCAGCCCAGTCTGAGTCAGAAAAGGCACTGACAAGTGTGGAGGATGACTTGCTGAAGTTTAGACCAATGCTCAAAGTGTTTTTCACATATCTTACTATACGTTTTGCAGCAGTCATATGAACAGTGATAGGTGCATGAAGAAACTGGCATACTTTATTGACAGCAAAAGAAATATCTGGTCTAGTCAATGTTAAGTATTGAAGTGCACCTACCAAGCTCCTGTATTTTGTACCATTTTCTGAATTCAGAGGCTCTCCTTCAACAAGAGACAATTTTTCTGTGCTAGACAAAGGAGTGGGTGCAGACTTACAATTTTGCAAACCAGCCTTTTTTACCAAGTCTGTTGCATACTTTTCTTGAGAGAGGTGAAGACCATCCTTGTGTTGCTTGACCTCAATACCAAGAAAGTAGTGTAAATCTCCTAGATCCTTTAGAGCAAATTCTGCACTTAAATCCTTCAACAGTGCTGTTATTGCTTCATCAGATGAACTTGTTACAATTATATCATCAACATAAATGAGAACAAATATGGATATTCTTGACTTGTTATAGATAAATAACGAAGTGTCAGACTTTGAGGGAACAAAACCAAGTGTTTGCATCTTTTGACTGAGACGAGAATACCATGCTCTTGGGGCCTGTTTTAGTCCATACAATGCCTTGTCAAGCTTGCACACATGAAGTGGTGCACGTGCATTTACAAACCCAGGTGGTTGTTTCATGTAAACCTCTTCTTCCAGAACACCATGAAGAAACGCGTTCTGAACATCTAGCTGACGTAGACTCCATCCCCTGGACACGGCAATGGACAAAACAAGACGAATAGTAGCAGCTTTTACAACTGGACTAAACGTGTCCTCATAGTCAATGCCATACCGTTGTTTAAAGCCCTTTGCAACGAGTCTAGCTTTGTAATGATCAATGGTTCCATCAGCTTTCCTTTTTATCCTAAAGACCCACTTACAGTCAATGAGATTTTTACCTCGTTGAGGAGGAACCAAGTGCCATGTTCTGTTCTTCTCAAGTGCCATGATTTCATCATTCATTGCTTTTCTCCAACGTGCATCTCCCAAAGCATCTTCGAGGGTATTTGGCTCTCCTGGTTCACCTGTCGAACACACCAGCCCATATTTTGTAATATGCTTATAATCAATAGGTTTAATTACCCCTTGCTGAAGTCGAGTTCGTCGTGAAGTAGCAGCCAGGGGCTCTGCAGGGTGCTCTGGCGCAGAGAATCCCGGGTCTGACGCAGGTTGATCCCGCCCTGATCCCGAGGAGGATCCTTCCAGGGGGCCCGAGCCCGCAGCATGCACAGGCGATGTCGGAGGCGGATTCTCTGTGGTTGTGGACCGAGGTGCAAGCGGCAGTTTAGCCGCAGAAGATCTGGGCCTGAGTAAATCATCATGGCCCAATGATTGCCGCCTGGGCCCCGGGCTGACAAGACCTGACCCCGCATCCGCCGGGCCAGCCGCGGCGCGCCGCTTGTAGACGCGCAGTTGGCCATCTTGCTGGACCCGACCCAGACCAGACCCAGCCGGCCAATTGTCGGGCGCGGACTCGCGCGCGCAAGAGGAGTCGCTGCGGCCCGCCGAGGTCTGCCGCGTGGCTGGCGCGGATTCGTCTGCATGGCCACCTGATGCTGGCCCGTCTGTGCGCCCGCCTGCAGCTGTCGGGACTGGCGCGTCCGGATCACTGTCAGACGCGGATCCCGGAGAGGATCGACTGCGCTGTTGCAGCACCTGCGCCGATCCCGAAGAGGATCTGTCCCCTGGACCAGGACACATGAAATAACGCCCTGTTGACCCGTTTTCTTCGCCATTTTCTGCGATTTGAACACCACTGTTTTCTGCATTATCACAAGGCTCAAGGAGACTATCAGTAGGGTTAGTCAACATATGATCAACACAATTTGTAATACCCCCTTGATCATAGCCAGAGAGATGAGAGGGTAGGAGCAAAATTTCCTTGCGGAGGAGTGCGCCGGCATTGGGATGGAGATCCGCAAAGGGAAACTTCGTCTCATCAAAAACAACATCGCGAGAGATGTAAACCCTACCAGTGGAGATGTCGAGGCACTTAACACCTTTGTGTTGTGCACTATAACCAAGAAAAGCACACTGTTTTGATCTAAACATAAGCTTGCGATTGTTGTAAGGACGAAGATTGGGCCAACAAGCACAACCAAAGACACGGAGAGAGGTGTAGTCTGGTTTTGTGTGGAGGAGGCGTTCCATGGGTGTTTCATTGTTGATGACACGGCTAGGTAGCATGTTAATGATGTGAACAGCTGTAAGAAAAGCCTCATCCCAAAATTTGAGGGGCATGGAAGCTCCGGCTAGGAGGGCCAAGCCAACCTCTACAATGTGCCTATGCTTGCGTTCGGCCGACCCATTTTGTTGGTGAGCATGCGGGCATGACACATGGTGAGATATGCCTATGCTTTGGAAGAAGGAATTAAGTTTCTCGTATTCCCCTCCCCAATCGGATTGGACAGTAATAATCTTACTATCAAACTTTCTTTCAACAAGTGCTTGAAAGTTTTGAAAAACTTGAAACACATCCGATCTTTTCTTAAGGAGATAGATCCATGAAAATTTGCTATAGTCATCGATGAAACTCACATAATACGTGTGTCTACCAACAGAAGAGGGTGCAGGCCCTCACACATCAGAAAAGATCAATTTGCAAAGGTTTGGTGGAGACACTAGTAGATATAGGGTATGGTAATTGATGACTTTTAGCACACTGACATGAATCACAAATAGTTTCAATGTTTCGCTCACCAACAAACGGGAGCTTATTTTTCCTAAGTAGTTTTTCAACTAAAGAAAAAGAGGCATGTCCTAAACGATCGTGCCATCGTGTGGACGAAAGCTTGATAGCACCACAAGCTTGTTTATTGAATCTTCTAAACTCCGGAATCAACGGGTAGAGCCCTCGAACGCATCTACCTCGATAGAGAACTTTCTTCGTGGCCTGATCCTTGATCAAAAAGAAATAAGGATGAAACTCGAGAAAAACATGATTGTCAATGGCTATTCTATGAACGGAGAGAAGATTTTTATGAGCACTAGGAACATGCAAGATTCTTTTAAGATGAATTTTATGACTAGGGGTATTAAAAATTGAATGACCAATGTGACGTATGCCCATACCTTCGCCACTGGCCGTGTGAATTTGGTCCTTGCCACAATATTTTTCTTTCATGGTGACTTTCTCTAGCTCATTGGTGATGTGGTTGGTGGCGCCACTGTCCACATACCAGTTTGTGTCAACTCCATAGGAGCCATCGGCCGCAGCAGCAATTTTTTCTTCATCTCGCGAGGAGTCACCATCATCCTCTTCGTAGCGGTACCAACAGTCCTTCGCCCTATGTCCAGGCTTGTCACAGATTTGGCAGCGAGGCAATTCCGGGCGTGGTCTGTTGGAGCTGCCATTGCCACCACCGCGGCGCCCTTTGGAGTTTCCCGAGCGGCCGCCGCCACGCGAGTTGTTGGAGTAGCCACCACCACCGGAGCCGAACCTCCCCTTGCCACGGGGAGATGAGCGCGAGCGAGAGCCACCGCCGCGGCCTCTGAACGCAGAGTTGGCCGATGATTTGAAGCCACCACCGGAGTCTTGGTACTGCGCCATGCGTTGATCAAAGTTACTGAGCATAGCGAAAAGTTCATCAAGAGTTACCGGGGTGACGCGAGCATCCAGTGCGGAGACAAGGGGCTGGTAATCTTGGTCTAGCCCGTGGATGATGTAGGACATGAGCTCGTCGTCCTGGATGGGTTTGCCCGCCGCAGCGAGTTCATCAGCGAGACCTCTCATGTTGGCGAAGAAGGAGGCCACCGATTGATTTCCCTTCTGCGCATTGATCAGCGTTGTACGGATGTTGTTGACGCGGCTAAGTGACTGCGACGAGAACATGCTCGCCAGTGCCACCCACAGTTCGCGCGCCATGGTGTCACCGTGACGAGCACCTCCTTGGAGAGGTTTTGGAGCAGGTATCCGAGGACCTGCTGATCCTCCCTCACCCAAAGTGGATGAAGGGGATTTGGCCCAGTCGTCTCCTTGCCGGCGGCGTCCTTACTGATGAGGACTTTGTCCGGCTCAGTCGTCGTGCCGTCGACATAGTGGAAGACGCCGGCGCCCGCAGTTGCGGCGTGATCTGGGTCCGCCACAAGACATAGTTGGTGCGGGAGAGCTTCTCCGGGACTCCACCGCTGAGCGACGACTGGAAGGAGGCGGAGGAGGAAGACATGGCTGCGCACTTGATGGAGATGGGTAGGCTAGGGTTTAGTGGAAGAAGAAGGCTCTGATACCATGTGCGACTTGCGGTAAACGTCTTACCGATCCTGGTAGACGTGTTGCGTGTTATATAGAGGGGTTGCGAGCCCAATCACCCGTACAAAGTTGTTAGGAGATTTACATCTTGGAAAGGAAGAAAGGCTAGAGATAAGAAGATAAAGATTACAAGATATTCATCTAACCAACTACTCCTTCGGTGGTGGTGAACTCCTCCTTATACACGCCATGTACCCGAAACGATATCATGTTTGACAACACGCATTGAGGATGTATTAAAAAAACACAAATCAAGGATCAAGTCGAACATATCGATCCATTGTGAGCATGTTAGAATGCACGTGCCTTACGCCCACATGCGCGCCGGTTGGTGCACAAATATTCAAATACGTGTATAGACATGGAGTGTGAATATTTGGAACTTGATTTGAAGACTACAATTTTATTATCCTGTTGCAACGCACGGGCCCTTTTGCTAGTATATGCCAAAGGACAGAAACATAGTATAATGATACTAATCATGGGATACATATATGTTTCTTTGTTGGAACATGGCAGAAGAGTGAGCCGCCAGGTTCAAATTCCTTTGACTTACCTTATATTACATGAAGAGTGGCTCTTTCTTGGATACATGCTGAAACATGGCAGAAGAGTGAACCACCAGGTTCAAATTCCTTTGACTTTCCTTACATGAAGAGTGGCTTTTTCTTGGTACAAAGAAAGAGTGTCTTTTCATCTACCAGATCAATCCTCTCCCTCGCCCTGCGCTACAACACCTCTGCTCCTCCCTGCCCCCTCCCTCCACGCACCATGCGGCCACCGGCTCGATAGCGGCCATCGCTGCGGTGAATGGAGTAAAAGAGCTGCAAGCTGGGATGTACCGTCGTCGCTGTTGGCCGGAGCGGAAGCACCGACCGGCAGGATTACCGGTTGTGCGTGCTACAATGGTGGCAACAACCCGTGCTACAAACGGGCCATGGAAAAGCTGCAACCGGCCGGCGAAAAAGCCACGACCAACGCGCAGAAGCTACAACGGGGTGTGTTGTGTTAATGTTGGAACCAGCGTCGAGATTTGCTGGAATCGGCTTCTCGATTTGCTGGAATCGATGTCATGAGCGTATCATTTTGCTGCAACCAGCCGCAGAGATTGCTGGAACCGGCGTCCAGAATTGCTGGAACTGGCTTCTTCATTGACGGCGCCCATGGTGAGTTGGTGACCATGGTGACCATGATGCTCTTTTGCTTCTTCTTTTTTGTTGCAACCAGTATATGTTTTTCCAGCAACAGGTGATTTGCTTTGCTACAACCGTTTTAATTTTTTGCTACATTCATCCACGGCCGAGCTGACTCTCGTGACGGCGGCGACTTTCTTGCTGCAACCATTGCAGTTTTTGCTACATCCTTCGAGGATTTTTGCTACATCCTTTTTTCATGGTGGAGCAGCAGGCTCGACGGCGGCGACTATGTTTTTTTGTTGCAACCATCGCTGCTTTTTGCTAAGACTTCGTTTTTTTGCTGAGATCGCGTGCTACATCTGGCGACAATCTCTGGCGAGGGGATTACGACGAGGGTCAACGTGAGCGCGGGAGGCCAACGCAAGCGCGTGTGGTGCTTCAATCTTAGCGAGGGGATTACGACGAGGGGCGCGGGCGCTCGCCGCAGCCTCTCTCTCTCTCTCCCAACGACGCGGGGCAAGGGGGGAGGGGGCGCTGAATCGTGAGGCGCGGGATGCACGCATCGTGTGGCTGCCGTGCGACCGGCCCAAATTTGGGCCGGTGCGCCGGCGCCTATTAGTGCCCAATAGATAATCGTGAGAATATGTTTAAAAGAGCAGGACCTTCTTTTGTTGTTTCAAACTCTCCTGCGAAAAAGTATGTAAAATATTTATGCAAGCCCTAAAGAGTGAGTATTGAAGTGTTATCAAGGATTAAGAGATGATATTTCACCATAAAAGTATTATCATACATGTTTTACATGGGTGGAGAGTAACATTCCGTAAACTACTAACCAAGTTACTATGACCTTCCTATAACTTAGTAATGAGGTTACTATAACTTGGTAATTACTAAACAGAAGAAAAAACATAGAAACATGTAACCATGGGATCTACTTTGGAAGATCTTGTGGCAACGAACCAATGGTGAAAGCAGATCCTGAATAAGTTTGTCAGTTAAAGAGATAGAAGAGTCTTAGTGATGTCATGCTTGTGTGCATGTGTGAAAGCGGATGGGTGACATCGCATAGTATGGTTAAATGTATTATCGCTTTCTAGTCTCACCCATCATTTTATAGATGTTACACATTTTGTACGGATTGTCGTGTTGTTAGTCTAGACATATATATTTACATATATACATTGCAAGTTGAAAAATCTTTACCTGTACTAACGGCTGAATTTGTTGAATAGGTACAATTTCACAAAAAGTGACCTAACTGGGAATATGACATTCCTCAATAGACTTGGAGGCGACAGAGTCATTCCAGTTGTTCTTGACTGGGCAATTAGGAATGGAACATGCCCATCGGCGCCAAAAGGGGATAACAATGAGAATCTTTCCCATGGCGCTTGTGCTAGCACCCAGAGCTACTGTGTAAATGCCAGTAATGGAGAACATGGCTATTTCTGCAGATGCTCCAAGGGATACACCGGCAATCCATACATAAAAGATGGATGCACAAGTTTGTTACTTCATTGCATTTTTTTATAATAATTTATTTAAAGGAACTTCATTTTTCCAGATGCTACCATTAATATTGTGCATTCCTTGCAAAAGTGAGTAATTTGCAATATTTAGATTGTATTGCATGTTACCAGTATGAAAATGTAATGTGTATGATTTGACATCTCAGGATTTTTTTAATGCTCAATCATAGTTTTAAGAATAGAAAACTTAAGAATAAATATCGGTGAGCTTTGTCATTGTTTTTGTATTCACCAAACTGATCATATGCATTATTCCTCATACATCTTCAGATATTAATGAGTGCGAGCTGCGGAGATCCCCAAAGTCAACAATGTACAAGAACATGTATCCTTGTCACGGCGGGACATGCCATGATAGAGAAGGTGGTTATGAGTGTAAATGCAATTTCGGACGAAGAGGTGATGGTAAAAGTTACAAGGGTTGTGAACCCATCGTGTCCACGGCTGCAGTGGCAGTAATAGGTAATGCTCTCATTATTTTTAAGAAAAATAAACAAATCCTATGGTATAGACGTGAGAAATTAAAATGGTTTATTTGTGAGCTGCGTTGAAAAATAAAATGTACATGATGGTACATAATGTAAGTAATGATGTCATTGTTTGCTAATTTTAGGTCATCATGCATACATATTTGTCGTTGCTGTGCAGGGCACCTTCGAAAACATTTTCCCATGAAATCTAGCAAACATATTTCCATGTTAGTTTTGGATTTGTTTAGAAACTATTAAATGTACTGTCAGAAGAAAAAAATATTAAAGAGCTCAGTGGAGTTTGGAAACTAATAATTATGTTTTGAAATCTATTAACATACGGTACTATATTTTTTCACCATACAAACATATTCCTATTCCACTGAATTTCAATATTTAATAAATAGTACATTGATGTCTATGGCTCAATCGACGGTCGTGTAGCCATCCAATCAACATCTTCTTATCTCTTTGTACTTCTGTGAATCTCATGTTTAGCCCCTGCTTGTTGTTAAATATGACTTAGACATAATTGTTTCTCGATCATTCAAGAAATGGCAAAATGTTACGGTACATATCATCACTAGGTAAAAAAAACATGGAAGTTCACGTGACACATGTCCTCCTGCAGGAACAATCGGTGCCATTGCATTACTCGCTGTGCTACTAATATTCTTACACATGGAACGTGAGAAAAGAAAGTTGAGGGACCGGTTCAATAAGAACGGTGGAGAGTTACTCAAAAGTCTCAAGATCGAGATCTTCACAAAGGAGAAGCTAGACCACATCACACATAACTACTGCGACATCATCGGCCAAGGCGCCTTCGGCAAGGTCTACAAGGGAACCATCAGCGCTGGAGACAGTGCACGGGTCGCCGTGAAATGCTCGATCCCCAACAACCAGGACTGGAAGAAGGAGTCCTTCGCGAATGAGATCACGATCCAGTCCAATATCAGCCACCGGAACCTGGTCCAGTTGCTAGGATGTTGCCTGGAGACGGAGGTGCCCATGCTGGTCTACGAGTTTGTGCCCAGGGGGAGCCTCCATGACGTACTCCACGGCGATAATAAGAAACCTCTCCCGTTGGAAAAACGCCTGGATATTGCCATCTACTCAGCGGTTGCCCTCGGATACATGCACTCGGAGGCGAGCCAGAGGACCATCCTCCATGGAGACGTGAAGTCGGGCAACATCCTCCTGGATGACGGGTTCGTGCCCAAGGTGTCAGACTTCGGGACGTCGAGGCTCATGTCCATTGACAAGGACCATACCAACTGGGTGGTCGGGGACAGCAGCTACATCGACCCCGTGTACATGAAGACCGGGCTGCTCACCGAGAAAAGCGACGTGTACAGCTTTGGCATCGTACTGCTGGAGCTCGTGACCAGGAAAAAAACAAGGTATGACGGGAACCAGAGCCTGCCACTGGATTATGTCAAGGCTTCCATGGGCGGGGCGGCGAGGGAGATGTTTGATCCGAAGGTTGCATCTGGTGCGAAGGAGAACGAGGAGTGCCTCGAGGAGGTGGGCAAGATCGCGGTGCAGTGTCTCAAGGACGATGTGAACGACAGACCCACCATGAGTGAAGTGGCTGAGAGACTTAAAATATGTAAGTGCCGGTGGTTGGAGTATGACAGGAAGACGAATGAGATATGCACTTAGTTACTGTCAGAGAAAAGTACTAGTCCTACCTACTTAAGATTTTTTTTCTACAGTTAACTTGTACTTTGAGTAATTAGCTAGTATGCTCGCATGTATCCCGGAGTTAAACTTTGTTTCGTGTACTTGTGTATAATTATTTTTTCCTTTTTGCAGATGTGGTACAGTTTTAATCAACTAATGCATTATAATAGTATCTTGCTAGCGGAAAAAAAAGTTATATCACTGACATTCCAAAGTCTTGTCTTATGAAAGTTTTAAACGGTCTTAATTAAGCTGGTCAAGTACATGGGTTTTAAAAACTTCGAAGTTTTGGTTCAAATTCGTTCCCCTTGCAGATATGGACCCTAATCAAAATTTTCACGGAATTTGAAATAGAACCACACACAAACTCCGTTAGAGACTAGGAAAGTATGAAATTGCCCCAACAGAACTCCTACACGGGTTCCTATCCTGTGTTCTGACCGTCCAGAACGACGCATGCACACACGCCATCAACCTTCCTTCGCCGGAACAGGATCATATAGAAACACCGAACTCTCTCCGCTCCCAAATATAAAAAAGTATTACAACTGATATACTCGCATATTGATTGTAATAACATCTTGTATTATATTATGGGACAAAGGAAGTAGATGCGTAGCACCACCCCTTATGCATCCAACAGAAGCAAGTGGAACCAAGCAAATGGAACGGGCTGTCTAAAAGCCGTGCACTCTGCAGCCAAATCCAACTCACGTCGAGAGGACAAACCATGCGAGAACGAGAAAAAGGGCGCGAGACAACGAAGGAAAAGAAGTATAATTCTTGAAAGAAGCGATCGCCAGAGGGGACGAGCTGCCTTACTCATCGATCCTGTGTATGTCTCAACAATCTGTCTTTCTCTTCCCTTCTTCCTCTTTTATCATCGCATTGTTTTGAACCCGGTCAATATTTCCCTTTTGTCATGAAAGAACAATCGGTTGATATCCAATTCAGAATTCTGCACATAGACATGTTACCATTTAGTGGAAAATTCAAGTAAAGATGCACAATCTGAACTTGTATGCATGTACATGTGTACGGTTGCCATTCATGTGCATGTTCGATTCTACACATTCACAAGTCCTTTGACAACTCTTGAATGTTCAAAGTATGTAAACTTTTTGAAGCGCGCAGACTTTTTTCAAATCTGTGAACTTTTTTTTAAATCCGTGAACATTTTTTCAAAGATGCAAATATTTTCTGAATTCATGAATACATACTTTTCTTTTAAATTTTGTGAACATTTTTCAACTCACAAACTATTTTAAATTCATATTTTTTAAAATTTCCCAAACATTTTCCAAATATGCGAACTTCTTTAAATCAATAAAAGAAAACCGTAGCCTGTTTTTCTGGAAAAAAAAACGTACTTGCAAGCCTAGAAACCGAGAATACTGTGGCGAGACAAGCAAGGAAAAAAAGCACGAGCGAGCAATGACAGAGAGAGCTGTAGCTAGCTGGCAGCGATTGGGCCATGGCCCGTGAGCCTGGGAATTTCGAGATCCCGAGAAAAAAAACGTGGGAGTTTCGTTCGTGGGCTGCAAACAGGCTGCCTGCCGTGGGAGTTCCGTTCCCTCCGCAGCCCAGGCTCGCTCTCCTCGCCCGCTAGCCTCCTCCCCCGCCGGCGCTCCGCCCTCCCCCCGCCGGCCGCTCTCCGCCCCCCTGCAGCACCTCCACCACCCGTCCCATCCCTTCCTTCCCCCCTTCCCGCGCGTTCCCGTCCCCGACCCGCCTCGCCGCCGTCGACTTGACGGCCCCAGCTCGCCGCCGCCCGCGAAGGCGACGACCGGCAGCAGCGGCCCGAATCGAGGGGCGAGGGCCCTCTCAGGTGAGATTCCCTCTCTCAAGTGTCGTGCCCCACGCCTCTGGTTAGCTCCCCGATTTGGACGATCCCGGGGTTTGATGCGTGCTGCAATTTATTTGGGGATGGATCTGGGACGATGGATTTACCGCCGCAGGAGATGGATGGTGGCTTCCGCGCTGCCCACCGTGCTCCCAGCGGGCGAGTCCCACAAAATTGCATCTCATACCAACCAACCTGAGCGAATGACGAATAGTTGACACTGTGTGTGAATGAATCAACCTTACATCGCTCGTGCCATGCTAGCAAATTTTCTGTAGGCAATTTGGATTCATGTCAAGTGTATGCCATGTGCATGAACATTAGCCTCATATGAGTATGCTGTTTTTTTTTTTTAATTTTTTCTTAGATTTTCTGGGCAGTTCAAGCTTTTGGCCTTTGGAACGCAACAATGCTATTCCAAACCTTAGGTCTGTTATTACTTGTTCCAACTTTTCTAGTTCTGTAGTTTGCTTCTGTGTGTGAACTATAGCTGCATTGGGATGTTCTGTTAGTGGATTAGTGGATGGTTTTGATGTTAATTACTTCACTTCATTGAGCAGAATGGATGCCATCTATAAGTTGCGAACATCATGTGTAATACTTTTCATCCCCCCCTTTTAGGAGTTTTCCTCTATATTTTGCCACTGTCGCTGTTTTTCGACATGCTATCTAATTACTCACATATGCATGCTTCTTTGTGTTAAGAAGAACATCTTTTTGATGTATTCCTGAAATATGAAGGTGTTGGGAACTTCTCAGCATAATCAAGAGTGTGTGTTTCTGCTCCTGCACTCCCTATTGCAATCTTATGTACTTTTGTTGACATTGAAGAGTTTGAATTCCTTGTGTATCAGATTAGGGGGAAGAAATGTCTGGTCATTGATCCGAAGCTTGCGGGCACCCTCTTGCTGATCCTGCAGACCTCGGTGCTAAAGGTTTGGTGATAGACTCTGGATTTGCTGCCAATAAGCGATACGTTTCATGTCCCTAACTAATATCTTAATACATAATTTAGACTTTGGGAATGTGCCATGGGAATATTCCTTCAACTACCTTTCATACATAAGCAGAAGAGTAAAGCCACGTTGCAGTTACTTTCTTTGTTTCAACTTGGATAGCTCAGACTTGTTTTTTTATGTTGATTAGGAATATGGCACGGAGCTGCGGATCCTCTCGGCTGACCCTCTGCGGACGGAATGCCCCAAAGTGGTGTATCTTGTTCGCTCCCAGTTGAACTTCATGAAATTTGTAGCTAATCAAATTAAGAATAACGAATCCAAAGGGCTCCATAGGGAATACCACCTCTATTTTGTACCACGCCGTATAGTTGCCTGTGAGAAGGTATTTTGGTTTCTGTATATATTATTTCCATTAATGTACATGCATGTTCTATTATGTTGTTTGGACTTATAATTCTAGTATGGTAGAATAGTTTGTGAGACTCATGCGATATTCGATAATTATAGACCTCATTACAATAAGAGATGACTCGAACACAATCACCATTGTCCTGTATGGATGGCATGTGTGTACTGTGGAATTTATTGATCTCATACATTACTACTGCACAGAAAGAATGGAATTCCATCTTGTATGGGTGAAATCTGCACTAGTAGATATCATAATTATAGTTAAGCTTTGTTTGACTAGGTTTTTGAAGTTGGCAAGACGGAATCAGTCCTTCAGAGTATTCCCGAGTGTATTCCTATAGTTCTTAGCCCAATAGGTTTATTAGACATGATGCCAATGACAGGTATTAACTGAACACGTGTTGACATGACAGGTATTAACTTCATGACCTTATGTACTAAAATGTTGACATGACAGGTATTAACTGAACACGTGTTCTTTTCATTGCTCATGATGCTTGCCAGGCCTGAAATGTTTTTCCAATCTGAACACCACAAATCTTTGCATTATTTCTTCCCAAATACAGTTTTATCCATACCAGTGACATGTACCGTAGTTACCGTAGGATGGAACTTATGTTACAGATTGTTCATATAATATTTCTTTACAATCTGAATGAGCTTCTCAAGGATTTCAGCTTGCCTGCTGCTTCACTGTTATATAAAGCTGATGCCCTTTTACTTTAATTCGTGACCCATTGGCTGTGTTGTTTTGACAATTAAAATTAAGAAGCTTGAGCTTGCATTTACACTAAGTCATAATGCTGGCTATGATCTTCTAGTCTAAACTAGCGATAAAATATTTCAATTTCTCTTGAACTTCGTCACCATTGTTTGGTATTTATAAAGGAGTACCGAATTTGACTAGCCAGAAGAGGATCCAGGAGTGCTAACTATTTTTATGTATAATAAAATAAATAAATTCTAACCTATCTTTCGTAATCTCCCCTGAATTTCATGTGTCTGCAATGCTAATGGCCAAACAATTGTAAATCATAATTCAATATAGATTTTTTCCGAGTTGTAATATTTGTTGAGGAATAAATAAACGTTTACAAATTGGCAAACACATCATTCATAGCCTGTATGCAATTATTATACCATTTACATACTTTCAGGTGCCAAAAAATTATACTGTCCTGTTGTTTTGATGATTGGTAGACATTTTCCTTTTTATAGTAGTAATCTTATCCTGGCAAGTTTTTCTTCCCCTTAACTCGCGGATGCCCAAACACATGCTTAGCTATTGTTCTCAAAATTTTGTGAGCTAGGAGCCTAGGACACATGAATCCAGGAATCCACTCCATAAATTCTCTTTGCACTAAGGCATCTTCAATTTAATTCTCTTTTTTTTTGCTGCACAGATTCTGGAGGAAGAGAAAGTTCATCAAAAGTTGACAATCGGAGAATATCCCTTGTATCTAGTTCCTTTGGACGAGGATGTCCTTTCTTTGGAGCTTGACTATTCCTTGCAGGTACAGCTACATAATTGGTGTAGCATGTTTTTCTAACATTTTATGGGCCTCATTGGAGCATTTGTGATTTTCAGGAATGCCTTATTGAAGGATATACAAGTTCTGTCTGGCATGTTGCAAAAGCTATCCATAAGTTAGAGGTATGTATGTATGTCTTCCCTTCCTGTGTTTGGAGTGTTCTGTACTTGAAACAATGATTACTCCATTTGTGATTCATTAGTTTATGGCCGAAATATTGTTATGGGTAGACTAAGTTGCGATCGACCACTATACTTGACGTTTGCATATTACTTACTAACTCTGCATCTGCAATCTCACAAGTTTTTTGACACAATCTTTCGTTTACTAGAAAGCCTACCACCCTATTTCAATGCGGGAAACTGGCTTCCATCAAATTCATAAAGTGTTGCTCTTACGCGTATAAGGTTTCTTTTCCAGTTTGCTTTCGGGGTTATCCCCAATATTAGAGCCAAGGGTGTAGCATCAACCAAAGCTGCAGAATTGCTGAACCATATGCAACTTGAAGACCCAGTCAGCATGGATAATGTAATGCCATTTTTTTTCAACCTTTCATGACTCAGTTCTCTAAATTCAGCTGATTGCCTAATTTTAACTTTATGGTGCTTTTAGATGGGGATTCCAGAGATAGACACCGTTATTTTGCTAGACAGAGAGGTAATTTTCAGTTGCACACTTTGTGATTATTTCTTGCTTTTCTCAGCATATATGAACCTTTTCACTGTTTTTTAAGTGATCAAAGTTTTATAAATTATAGTGATCTTAGGTGTGAATGTGTGATATATTTTCTATTGATGTCTTCTGCTTTTCTGGAATGCATCTTCTTTTATTCATTCAGGTGGATATGGTGACACCAATGTGCTCTCAGCTAACGTATGAAGGTCTATTAGATGAGGTAGGCTATGAAGTTTTTGATACTGGCATTACTTATAAGTCACAAGTGTTTGATCTATCAGCTTTCTCTGTTGAATCTTGATTGATAACATGTGAACGTATGACTCTTCGAGCTAGCATGTTCCTGGCTTTCTAGTATTGCTTTCTCTTATGTTGGGGTTGATGCGAAACGCCACACAGTTTGTGTTCCTTTGCCAGTCAAAATAAGACATTTTTATTGCCACCTCCATCTTTGTTGTGGCTCCTCCACCAGATCATGCATGCAGCAGTGTAGGCCTTGTAATGAATTCAGCAGTATGTATGTTGTGAACCACAGTACTCAACGGGGTAAACACCGCCGGAGAGTGTCCAAATGGAGTCGGCCTGATTGGGGAAGCGATTAGATCATAGGTGGGAGATACATTTGGGAAGGAATAGATTGATTTCTCATTAATTGTTTGGATGGGAAGATATCAGACCTGGTTGCTGGCTATATACTAACAAACCCAATCTCTAATTGGTAACTATCTACTCTATGCATAACTGCGTGATAGCTATCTACACTTAGCTGATACATACGGCTGTTGCCATCCACCCTAGTGTCGCAGCCGTCCGGCTGTAGTCCCCAGGTCCATACCTCCCTGATCTCTACCAATGACATGTAGTAAATTTTAAAAACCATAGAGTTGCAGATGGAAATCACAGGATGCCACCAAAGGCCACCTAAAACTCTGGTCGTTACTTGGTAATGGTTCCTTGAGCCTTCATGTTTACTACCCTAGTTCCAAAATAGATGTCATTTTAAAATGTATGCAGTCAAACTGTTGTGGATTTGACAACTAATATACACTAAAGTTGTTTAGACTGGCCTTTGTTGGTGGATTTCTTTATCAAATAATTTTTGAGATAATGTGGTCAAAGGTGTATACTGAACTGTATGCCAGAAACATCTACCCTGGATGGAGGGGGTCCTACACATTATTGTTGTCCTAATCGATGACTGATTTGTCATTTAATATTGGTCTATCCAGATGGCTACTGGAGTTGAGCTGCATACAGAATGTCGTATCCTGACTGAACTAACTGTGATAATATCTAGCTTTTAAGTAATGTCCACCTTGCTTTGGATTGTTGTCTTGAACAGGAGATGTGAAATGCAAGTAGATACTTCCCCTATGTACTCTTTTACCCTCCTAGTTTGCTAGGTTATATGCATTGCAATGATAGCAGTGATCATACTAGTTTTAATTGTGTTAGAACGAGCAGGGTGCAATGACATTTTGGTAAATGGTGAACTCGTTAATCTTAGACCAAGTGGAAACGCCTATGCAGCTGCATACTTATACTTGTCTTTGCAGCAGGGTGTTGCTTAAGATTTTAGTTCATTGGCTGGGTTGCTCTCGGTTTTATCAGTATTGTTTGTATGATTCTGGAGCAACATTAACCCAGGTGTATCCGCTGCATGAATGGCAGTTGTGCGATGTTTATTGCGTAAATCAATGCAACCAAAATGAACTGAATTTCTACCATCCTGCCATTGCATTTCCATTACAAATCTAAATTTAAAGTAGCTTTAAATGAATCATGCGATTATGTTTTATTCGACAGATGTTGGAAATTCATAATGGATCTGTGGAAGTTGATGCCAGCATTATGGGTGCTCAACAAGATGGAAAAAAGGTCAAGGTTCCACTCAATTCAAGGTAAACTATCCTTGGTATGTACTATCTGGGAAAACAAACAATGAACACTGTTATAACGATGTGGGGTGTAACATTTTTGTGTGTGCAAGAATTGTTGCTTTGCTGTTTGGAAGCTTCCTCTATACGTGTATATTATTGCCATTTTCATTCCACGATATTGGTTTTAATCTTTTTAGTGCATTTCTGAAGACTCGATGATGGAGATCATGATGATGGAGATCATGGTGTCATGCCGGTGACGATGATGATCATGGAGCCTCGAAGATGGAGATCAAAAGGAGCAAAATGATATTGGCCATATCATGTCATTTTTTGATTGCATGTGATGTTTATCATGTTTATGCATCTTATTTGCTTAGAACAACGGTAGTAAATAAGATGACCCCTCATTAAAATTTCAAGAAAGTGTTCCCCCTAACTGTGCACCGTTGTGAAAGTTCGTCGTTTCGAAGCACCACGTGATGATCGGGTGTGATAGATTCTAACGTTCACATACAACGGGTGTAAGCCAGATTTACACACGCGAAACACTTAGGTTGACTTGGCGAGCCTAGCATGTATAGACATGGCCTCGGAACACAAGAGACCGAAAGGTCGAGTATGAGTTGTATAGTGGATACAACCGACATGAAGATGTTCACCTATGATGACTAGTCCGTCTCACGTGATGATCGGACACGGCCTAGTTGATTCGGATCATGTAATCACTTAGATGACTAGAGGGATGTCTATCTGAGTGGGAGTTCATAAGATGGACTTAATTATCCTGAACATAGTCAAAAGATTCTTGCAAATTATGTCGTAGCTCGCGCTTTAGTTCTACTATTTTAGATATGTTCCTAGAGAAAATATAGTTGAAAGTTGACAGTAGCGATTATGCGGACAGTAGAAAGCTTATGTCCTTAATGCACCGCTCAGTGTGCTGAACCCAAAACGTCGTCTGTGGATGTTGCGAACATCGGACATACACGCTTTGATAACTACGTGATAGTTCAGTTAAACGGTTTAGAGTTGAGGCACCAAAGACGTTTTTGAAACATCGCGGAACATGTGAGATGTTTCGAGGGCTGAAATTGGGATTTCAGGCTCGTGCCCACGTCAAGAGGTATAAGACCTCCGACAATTTTCTTAGCCTGCAAACTAAGGGAGAAAAGCTCAAAGCTTGTGCTCAGATTGTCTGAGTGCAACAATCACTTGAATCGAGTGGGAGTTGATCTTCCAGATGAGATAGTGATGTTTCTCCAAAGTCATTGCCACCAAGCTGTTAGAGCTTCGTGATGAACTATAACATATCAGGGATAGATATGATGATCCTTGAGGTATTCGCGATGTTTGACACCGCGAAAGTAAAAATCGAGAAGAAGCATCAATTGTTGATGGTTGGTGGAACCACTAGTTTCAAGAAGGGCAAGGACAAGAAAGTATACTTCATGAAACGGCAAATCAGTTGCTGCTCTAGTGAAGAAACCCAAGGTTGAACCCAAACCCGAGACTAAATGCTTCTGTAATAAGGGGAACAACCACTGGAGCAGAATTACCCTAGATACTTGGTAGATGAGAAGGCTGGCAAGGTCGATAGAAGTATATTGGATATACATTATGTTAATGTGTACTTTACTAGTACTCCTAGTAGCACCAGGGTATTAGATACTGGTTCGGTTGCTAAGTGTTAGTAACTCGAAATAAAAGGTTGCGGAATAAACGGAGACTAGCTAAAGGTGAGCTGACGATATGTGTTGGAAGTGTTTTCCAATCTTGATGTGATCAAGCATCACACGCTCCCTCTACCATCGAGATTGGCGTTAAACCTAAATAATTGTTATTTGGTGTTTGCGTTGAGCATAGACATGATTGGATTATGTCTATCGCAATATGGTTATTCATTTAAGGAGAATAATGGTTACTCTGTTTATTTGACTAATGCCTTCAATGGTCTTGCACCTAAAATGAATGGTTTTATTAAATCTCGATCGTAGTGATACACATTTTCATGCCAAAAGATATAAGATAGTAATGATAGTACCACTTACTTGTGGCACTGCCATGTAAGTCATATTGGTATAAAATGCATGAAGAAGCTCCATGTTGATGGATCTTTGGACTCACTCGTTTTTGAAAAGATTGAGACATGTGAACCATGTCTATTGGTATATACGCATGAAGAAACTCCATGCGGATGGACCGTTTGGGCTCACTTGATATTGAATCACTTGAGACATGCAAATCATACCACATGGGCAAGATGACTGAAAGCCTCGTTTTCAATAAAATTGAACAAGAAAGCAACTTGTTGGAAGTAACACATTTTGATGTGTGCAGTCCAATGAGTGCTGAGGCACGCAGTGGATATCGTTTTGTTCTTACTTCACAGATAATTTGAGTAGATACTGAGTATATTTACTTGATGAAACACAAGTCTGAATTATTGAATGGTTCAAGTAATTTCAGAGTGAAGTTGAAGATCATCGTGACAAGAAGATAAAATGTCTATGATATGATCATAGAGATGAGTATCTGAGTTACGAGCTTTGGCACGCAATTAAGACATTGTGGAAATTGTTTCACAATTAATACCGCCTGGAACACCATAGTGTGATGGTGTGTCCGAACATCATAGTTGCACCCTATTGGATATGGTGCGTACCATGATGTCTCTTATCGAATTACCACTATCGTTCATGGGTTAGGCATTAGAGACAACCACACTCACTTTAATAGGGCACCACATAATTCCGTTGAGACGACACCGTTTGAACTATGGTTTGGAGAAACCTAAGTTGTCGTTTCTTAAAAGTTTGGGGCTGCGACGCTTATGTGAAAAGGTTTCAGGTTGATAAGCTCAAACCCAAAGCGGATAAAATGCATCTTCATAGGACACCCAAAACAGTTCGGTATACCTCCTAATTCAGATAGCGTAGGAATGCTTTGGGTGTACCAAACGTCACAACGTAACTAGGTGGCTATAAAGGTACACTACGGGTATCTCCGAAAGTGTCTGTTGGGTTGGCACGAATCAAGACTGGGATTTGTCACTCCGTGTGACGGAGAGGTATCTCTGGGCCCACTCGGTAGGACATCATCATAATGTGCACAATGTGACCAAGGGGTTGATCACGGGATTATGTGTTACGGAATGAGTAAAGAGACTTGCTGGTAACGAGATTGAACAAGGTATCGGGATACCGACGATCGAATCTCGGGCAAGTACTATACTGCTAGACAAAGGGAATTGAATACAGGATTGATTGAATCCTCGACATCGTGGTTCATCCGATGAGATCATCGTGGAACATGTGGGAGCCAACATGGGTATCCAGATCCCGCTGTTGGTTATTGGCCGGAGAGTTGTCTCGGTCATGTCTGCATGGTTCCCGAACCCGTAGGGTCTACACACTTAAGGTTCGGTGATGCTAGAGTTGTTATGGGAATTAGTGTGCAGTTACCGAATGTTGTTCGGAGTCCCGGATGAGATCCCGTACGTCACGAGGAGTTCCGGAATGGTCCGGAGGTAAAGATTTATATATGGGAAGTCCTATTTTGGCCACCGGAAAATGTTCGGGATTTTTCGGTATTGTACCGGGAAGGTTCTAGAAGGTTCCGGAGTGGGGCCCACCTGCATGGGGGGACCCACATGAACGTGGGTAGTGGGGGCAAGGCCCCACACCCCTGGTCAAGGCGCACCAAGATCCCCCCTTAGAAGGAATAAGATCATATCCCAAAGGGATAAGATCAAGATCCCTAAAAAGGGGGGATAACAATCGGTGGGGAAGGAAATGATGTGATTTCTTTCCTCCCACCTTTGCCAACGCCCCAATGGACTTGGAGGGCAAGAAACCATCCCCCTCCACCCCTATATATAGTGGGGAGGCGCATGGGAGCTTCACCCTTACCCCTGGCGCAGCCCTCCCCCTCTCCAACTCCACCTCCACCTCAGTAGTGCTTGGCGAAGCCCTGCCGGAGAACTGCAAGCTCCACCACCACGCCGTCGTGCTGCCGGAGCTCTCCCTCAACTTCTCCTCTCCCCTTGATGGATCAAGAAGGAGGAGACGTCCCCGGGCTGTACGTGTGTTGAACGCGGAGGCGCCATCTGTTCGGTGTTAGATCGGATCTTCCGCGATTTGAATCACCGCGAGTATGACTCCCTCATCCGCGTTCTTGTAACGCTTCCACATCGCGATCTTCAAGGGTATGAAGATGCACTCCCCTTCCCTTGTTGCTAGATTACTCCATAGATTGATCTTGGTGCTGTGTAGAAAATTTTGAATTTCTGCTACGTTCCCCAACAGAAAGAGGCCGAGCTTGCGAAGGCCCTTGCGAGTATGAAAGACGCCAAGGCCGAAGCCGACAAGGCACAGCAGGAAATCCAGGCAGCCAGAAGATAACGGCGGGTAAGACATTCTTTATGCAAAGCAAACATGTGGAGGAGGCATTTCTTTTACTTACCTGACTTCAGAGCTCTCCAGGGGCATTCGCAGATCTGCCACGCAGCGTATCAGATGCCACAGAGTTCTACCGTGCCAAGGAGGGGAGCTCAACGGAGAAGCTATTCTGGTCCCAGTATGCTGGGGCCGAACACCCAATGCCTCTGAGTGACCAACTGAAGCAGTTGGTCGAACTCCACAGGGCGGCCGAAGTGGCTATGAAAGATTTCATAGTCCGGATGTGGCCTGGTGAGTCCCTGCCCACCAGCTACTTCGGCTGCCTGGATCCGAGTGGGTCCATCGGGGGGGACCTGAGGGGGGGAGGCGCCGACGTCGGTGAGGCCGGAGGCAGCAGAGACACCAACGTCGGGGACGAGGGGGCCATGGCCACTATGGGTAGGGCGCAAGGCGAACGCGGCGAAGATGCCGGAAGGACGAGGAGACTGACGCTAGAGATGTCGCTGAGTTCGGCCGAAGAGGAGGGAGAGGAGACAGGCAGCGCGGCGGGGGCGGCCTCGGTGGAGGGGGCTGTCGGTGTCAAATCGGCGGATCTCGGGTAGGGGGTCCCGAACTGTGCGTCTAAGGCTAATGGTAACAGGAGGCAGGGGACACGATGTTTTACCCAGGTTCGGGCCCTCTCGATGGAGGTAATACCCTACTTCCTGCTGGATTGATCTTGATGATATGAGTATTACAAGAGTTGATCTACCACGAGATCGTAGAGGCTAAAGCCTAGAAGCTAGCCTATGATTATGATTGTTGTTGTCCTATGAACTAAACCCTCTGGTTTATATAGACACCGGAGGGGGCTAGGGTTACACAGAGTTGGTTACAGAGAAGGAAATCTACATATCCGAATCGCCAAGCTTGTCTTCCACGCAAAGGAAAGTCCCACCCGGACACGGGACGAAGTCTTCAATCTTGAATCTTCATAGTCCAACAGTCCGGCCAAAGTATATAGTCTGGCTGTCCGAGGACCCCTTAATCCAGGACCCCCTCAGTAGCCCCTGAACCAGGCTTCAATGACGATGAGTCCGGCGCACAGATTGTATTCGACATTGCAAGGCGGGTTCCTTCTCCGAATACTCCATAGAAGATTTCGAACACAAGGATCGTGTCCGGCTCTGCAAAAACAAATTCCACATACCACCGTAGAGAGTACAATATTCCACAAATCTAATCTGCTGACAGCTTTTTATAGCATGACATCACACCACGGTCCGGTCATTATTCGAACCGTTTTTCACAACCAGCTACTGCACGTAATGCGAGGCGGTTTCCTTGATACGTCTTGTCGAAGCAGAGATCGTGTCCCGTTATCACGTGATTCCCATCAATACAGGTGTGGGTAACCCGACTGTGTTTGTTTAATATGACTCCTCGATTGCAGGCAAGTCCCAAACGGTCACGCGGGTGACGCTTGATATTCGTCCTCATTATAAGGGGGGCCAAGGCCGGTCCCTTTCTTCCCACGCTTGATCCTTCCCCTCCTGCACCTCGAGTTCCAACACCCAAGGCTCAAGCTAAAGCACTTCAGTCCTTCGACCAGGTCCGGATCCAATCTTCAAGGCCGGTGGATGGCCTCCTCCGTCACAGAGGAGGACATCCGGAAGCTTAGGGAGGCCGGGTATCTCACCGCTGAAATCCCGCATAGGCTGCCTGCTCAAGGGCAGGTCATCCCCACTCCCGAACCCAATGATAGTGTTGTATTTATTTCCCACTTCCTCCGAGGGCTAGGTTTTAGTCTCGATCCCTTCGTGAGGGGGCTTATGTTCTATTACGGGCTAGATTTCCATGATCTAGCTCCGGATTCCACCCTTCACATCTCGTCGTTTATCGTCGTGTGCGAAGCCTTTCTCTGCATTACCTCCCACTTCGGCCTGTGGCTCAAGACCTTCAATGTGAGGCCGAGGGTAATTGACGGGCGTCACGCAGAGTGCAGAGGTGCTATAATAAGCAAAGGCACCGACGCCCCATGGCCAAAAGGTTCTTTCGTAGAAACATCTGATTTATGGCAGCAAGAGTGGTTTTACATCACGGCTCCCCGAGGTACAAAGCGGTCGGCCGCTCCAGCATTCCGCTCGGGCCCTCGCCGCAACTGGCGTCATGGGTCAACAAGGGCCTTGATTGGGGGCCGATTAATGACGTGCTGACACTGCAAAGCCGCATCCGAGACCTCCTTAAGAGGGATGTCAGTCTTGTCAAGATAATGCAAGTGATGCTGGTTCGTCGAGTCCTGCCCTGCCAGTGTTGTCCTCTCCGTATGTTGGAGTTCAACCCGGAAGAACCGCGAACCATTCAACAACTCATTCCGCATGAGGCTCAAACAAATGTATGGGTCATTCTTCGGATCACGAATAAAGTGTCCGGACACCATCGAGGATGTGGGTCTTACTTGCAACCGCCCGGATACTCAAGTAAGAAATTCCGCTATCGAACACACCATCCTTTATGTTTATTATAACATCATTCTGAAAAATTGCTAACTGCCAGGACTGGCTAAGGAAGGCAGAGAGGATTAGGTGTTCGACCCCTCTTCCCGAAGGCTCGCCGAATCCTTTGTTGACCAGGATGCTTGAGCGCGCGCCGTATCAGGTTCCATCAGGAGAGGACGAGGGGAGGAATAGAGAAGCCACAAGTGGGCCTCATATTTTCAACATCCAAATTGGGGGAGTAAGCGCCTCCACGAAGGAGGATAATCGGGGAGGGGAACCTAAAATCCCCTCTCCTCAAGGTAAGAAAAGGGCCACCTCCGAAGATTTGGAAACGAAGGCTTCTAAACGAGGGAAGAAAACCACGCCCAGGGGCCCTGCCCCCGAGGGAGTTCTTGCCACACAATGCCCGCAAGGGGGCCAGCCCTCCACCGAGCCGTAAGTAAAAGAGTAATTTGGTAAATATACATTGTTTTGTCTCTGAGGATTAATGATCAAAACATATTTTGTCGCAGTCCGGCTCGTAGCCCATCTCCATAGAGTTCGTCTTCGGGGGATCTTCCTCCGGAGATGATGGAGAGCGAAATGCCTCCCTCGGCCTCCCTGTCACATGGGGCGGACGACCCTGAGATGTCGTCCCGGAGGATTTATGATCCGCCAAGGCCAGAAGTTGACACTTCGGCTGCTCAGAGTCTGGAATATCTGACTCCCAAAGAGAGCTTCAGGAGGAGTCCGGGATTGTCCGGCACACAGCCGGACACACTAATGGGCTTTCTGGAGCGAGCGGCCATCTCAGGGACACATCGTGCCTTAATGGGTACGGTGGTTGAGAGGATTTCATTCGCGAAAAGCGGTTTGAATGAATCTTTTACGAGTCTGCTGAGAGGCTTTAAGGTACGCAAAAAATGTATTTTTGATGGTACCGCAGATGCTAAGTGTGCTCTATATAGATAGTAGCCCCTGAGACTCTGGTTTCCATCAACGTGGCGAACAGAGGATCATAATCTCTGGTAATAAGCGCGCTGCTTTATGTGCAGGTGGCTGAGGGTCCGGCGGCCGATCGATCTGCTGATTTTGCCGAACTAAAGTGGCAGCTTGACGTGGCCGATGCTGACATTGCGCTGGTTAACAGGCGGCTTGACGAGGTCCAGGGTATGTATATTCGGCTTGTCAGCAAATGTTTGAGAGGAGCTTGATGCTAGTATCTATAACATGCTGTGACTGCAGATGGACTTGCTACCGTGGAGACCCTTCAGGCAAAGCTTGCCCGAGCCAAGGAGCAAGCCCGAATAAGTGATGCGGCCGCTCTGAAGGTGGTCGAACAGTTAAGAGCCGAACAGGCTGCTCATCGCTGGAGCGAATAAAAGATAGCCCAGATGGCTACCGAGATGGAAGATGCAGCCAACCGACGTGAGCTCCTTGAAAAGGAAAATCAAGCAAAAGCGGCTGACTTGAAGAAGGCCCTGCAGGCAGCCAAGGAAACCCGCTCTGAAATGATGGGGATGAGGGAAGAGCTTCGTGAAGCCGAAGATATCGTGGCTGGGAAGCCCTATTTCTTGCGGATGAAATTCAGAGATCCAAAGTACGCCCCTCTGGATCAGTTGTGGAGAGCGGCGGACGCGTATGCGGACCTGGCAAAGAGTGCTGCTGATGCGATCGAGTTTTTCAAAGATCGGAAAGACCATAAGGCTGAGAGGTTATTCTGGTCGTAGTTCAGTGCCCCGACGCGTCCGCTGCCATTGAATGAACAGATGGCTGCATGGGCCGAACTCCACAGGTTGTCCAGGCTTGCTATGAGGTCTGTCGTGGATCATCTTTGGCCACGTGGACCAAGGCGTACAACTATTTTGGATTGGTGCAACAATTCCTTGGTGATGTGTCGCATATCAATGCTGTGAAGAGTTCGGCATGCATAGAGGGTGCGCGGATGGCTCTTGCCCGTGTTAAAACATACTGGACTGGGATGGATACCACCGATTGCAACCCGGGGTGCGGCGGAAGGCCAGGACCCGGCCGAGCACTATTTTGAAGAAGTGTGCCTGTTTAATAGAGGCTCAGTGCTCGAAGAGTGTCATGTTCGAATGACATGTACCTCAATTGTAAAGACAATGCTATTTTGATTATAAAGGTTGTGTTTATACTTTTGCCCGAAAGTGTTATAATGCCTCCTGTGCGGTCGTTTATGTATGTATGTAACCTGAAAGTTTGCAGTCGTCGGCTTCAGTCCCCACGCATATAATGCGGGGGTGTTCGAGAAAACGCGTAGTCACACTTGCTCCAACGTCTTGGTCCGTTAAGGAGGTGATAGCGCGGTGAACCAGGCAATCGGACTATATAGCTTTACCACTTTCACTTAGCCATAGGAGTTTGACGATGGGGCTACTATATAGCCCCTGGTACTTTCGCGTTTATCTGGATATGGTGCGCATATGTACGTGACCAGGAAACCGGTCCTTCGTTAATGCGGAGGAATCGCGAAGATTCCAGTGGGTCATCGAGTGGTTGACCAGTCTCATGCTGTATCATGACAGTTAGTTTTCGGCTTTCTCTACTGAGGTGCTCATCCAAATGAACCAGGGCACAATCGCAGTAGTTCTCCCGGTGCTGCCTTAGCCGATAGAGCAGAACATAAGGTAGCAAAACACGGGAGCCGGGCAAACCCAACATTTGACCAAAGACATGATTTGGAGCTGATGCATATAAAGCCAAACTCGCGACGCCGAACACTCCCTAAGGTATTCAGACTTTATAATGTGTACTGGGCTGAATAATGCCCTTGATAATAATCCCTGAGTTTCCAGGTATGAGCAATAGTCCGGTGTGACAAAAATGCCGAAAACGCCAGTATCCCTCCCGGTTGTATAAAGTTTCCGGAGGGGAAGAAGCAACAAGAGACATTAAAAGGGTTTACGCAGGGTCTTAATCTAAAAAGAAACCTTTGAGCGGAGCCCTGCTGCACGTCTGCGCCTTTATCTCCGTTGTGCCATATCCTGGAAGGGTGTAGCACGATGATCATCTGTAAAAATAAAAAACCCAGGTGAAAGACTTCGTGCGAGGAGTTCGTTAATCTGAATGAACCATGAAAATGCAATATGTTATTGTATTGATAGGGTGGAGCCAAACTATTGGCTCTTTTTGCGGGCAGCCCTAGCATCTTTTATGGGGAAATCCCAACTGGGCTGTTACATTGGGCAGATCGCCGGACTCATCTAACCGTGTCCGTGGTCTTGACGACCGACCATTTATCCCGGTTGGAGGGATCACTCAGTATTCGGCTGCTAGAGCCGCCACGTATTCTTCCGCACGTAAGGAACGCTCTGTATTTTCGCTAACTGTGATGACGACGCGTGGACCGGGCATCTTAAGTTTAAGGTAGGCGTAATGCGGTACTGCATTAAAACGAGCGAAGGCCGTTCTACCGAGTAGTGCGTGATAGCCGCTTCGAAAAGGAGCGATGTCGAAGGTTAGTTCCTCGCTTCTGAAGTTGTCGGGAGAACCGAATACAACCTCTAGTACTAGAGAGCCCGGACTGTGGGCCTCGATGCCTGGTATCACTACTTTAAAGGTAGTGTTGCTTAGGCTGATTCTTGAAGGGTCTATCCTCATTTTGCAGACAGTGTCCTGATATATCAGATTTAGACTACTGCCGCCGTCCATAAGGACTCGGGTGAGATGGTATCCATCAATTAGTGGGTCGAGCACCAGGGCGATCCTCCGTGCCAGATACTAGTCGGATGATCCCTGCGATCAAAGGTGATCGGGCTGGCTGACCAGGGATTGAATTTGGGGGCGACGGGCTCCACAGTGTATACGTCTCGGAGTGCGTGTTTGCGCCTACTCTTTGGAATGTGAGTTGCGTAAATCATATTCATTGTTTTGACTTCTGGTAGGAATTTTTTCTGTCCTCCAGTGTTCGGCTGGCGAGGCTCATCCTCGTCTTCACTTGGTGTCTCCCTCCCCTTGTGTTCGGCATTTAGCTTGCCGGCCTGCTTGAAAACCCAACATTCTCTGTGGGTGTGATTTGCAGGTTTTTCGGGGGTGCCGTGAATCTGACATAATTTGTCTAGAATATTGTTTAGGCTGGATGGTCCATCTCTGATGCCTTTAAATGGCTTCTTCCGTTGACCGGGTCGAGAGCCCCTGAATCCGGCGTTGACCGTCGTGTTCTCTGGGTTGCCATCATTGTTTTGACGCTTGTTTTTGTTGCATCATGGTTTTCCGTTGCCATCCCTGACTTCGAATGTGCCTGGGTCGCTGGTGCCGCTACGGGCCAGCCAGCTGTCCTCGCCAGCGCAAAAGCGGGTCATAAGGCTGGTTAGGGCTGCCATTGTCCTCGGCTTTTCCTGGCCGAGGTGTCTGGCAATCCATTCGTCCCGGATACTGTGTTTGAAGGCCGCTAAGGCTTCGGCGTCCAGGCAATCGACTATCTGATTCTTCTTAGTAAGAAATCTGTTCCAGAGTTTCCGGGCTGACTCTCTGGGCTGTTGAATTATGTGACTTAGGTCATCTGTGTTCGGAGGTCGGACATAGGTCCTGTTGGGGATATAACTACTGAGTGTAAACCGGCTAGGAGGGCCCGGTTCACCCTCGACTATGCTGAAGCCCATGAAGATCCAGAAGATGGCGCTTTACAAATGAAGCTTAGAGGCCCGGAGCCCATAGGCGGATTAGGGCCCATAATGGTAAACCGCCATGACTATGTAACTTGTAATGTAAGTTAGGAAAGGAGAGACCGAGCCAGACACTTTGTATGAGTCGGCCTCGGGGCTCTGTAGATCGGCCGGGTGTCAACCTATGTATATAAAGGGACGACCCGGCGGCGGTTCAGGGACAAGAAACGACAACTCGAGACTCAGGCAAGCAAATTTGCTCCCTGGTCATCGAAACCCAATCAATCCCATCACAACTAGACGTAGGCTTTTACCTTCATTGAAGGGGCCGAACTAGTATAAACTCCTGTGTCCCTTGTCCTGTTTAACCCCTTCAAGCTAACCCGCTGTGATGGCTCCACGACTAAGTCCTTTCATGAGGACATCTGACGTGTTAATTCCACGACAGTTGGCGCCCACCGTGGGGCTATCGCACGATGGTTTCGAGTTCTTGAAGGGCAGATTTGAAGGACTCAAGGGGTACGTGGTCGGCCGGATGACCAAGAGTCGTCGCGGCAAGCTCTACATCAACGACAAAGGATGGGGCCCCAAGGCCGGCTCAATCAAGTACGGGTACTGGGTCCGCTTTGGCGGAATTCATGTCTTCATCAGCAAGATCGGCGAACCGGGCCCTGAGCCGGACATCTGCACCGACCTCGTCGAAATGGCTCAGCGTGCGAGTCCAGCCTGGGTTAAGCCCGCCATGAAGCATGCGTTCGTAGGACGTGTCCATGGGATCGGATCTAAACCGGTGTCTGAAGGCGAGACGGCTGTTTATTCCGACGGCGAGTCATCCACTGGCGAAACCGAGTCTTTGTACCAGATTCATAGTGGTGTGTTCGAAGGATATTCTGATGGCAACAGTATTCCGGACCTCCTTGAACCGCCAAGTCAGGTTGCTGTTTACATGGCCGGAACACAGCCCACTTTGTAGTCTTCATCTACAGCGGCAAGGAATACCTGATCAGCAGCCGCGGCAGGAGCCCCGGCGCGCCGACCGGCTCAAGTCCTCTCTGGTTTGATGGATGCCTGGGCGACCTTGTTAACCACGACAGTCACCCCGGAGACGCGGGATCAGCACAACACGGACATTGTGAAGCTGAAGCACCAGATAACACAGGCTAAGGAGGACCTGGCAATTGAGGATGCTAGGATGGCTGATGAACGAGCCGCTTTGGATGCCCAATCACAACAGATACATGCGCAGAATTATCTGCTCATGCTGGATCAGACCGCATCGGAAGATGTAATGCAAAGGAAGTACCGGTCTCGTCTGCCGTCGGTCTACGAAGGACTGAACCTCTTTCAAACACCAGGCGCCGGGTCGAGCGATCCGGCAGTTGCCAACCGGACTGATGCACCTAGGACAACTCCGGATCAACTACGGATAACGGAACCACCCCGACGAACAGATAACCCGCTGCGATACGTGTCCACACAGCCGGGTCACTTCTCGAGTCCTCTGGATAACATGATTGCCGCAGCATCGCGCCTGGCAGCCATTCCGCTGGAGGGTGATTCGCTGGCAGCAATTGAAATGCGGCGGGCCAGGGGCCTTCTTCAAACCGCCGTGGTGCAACAGCAGGCTTATTCCTATAGAGAATTCATTCAACCCCCCGTCCGAGCCCAAGCTATAGCAGGCATATGGATGAACCAGAGGTGTCTAGCAGTGCTCGGCGTCGTAATGCTCAAGACGTGGTGGATAATGGCAGAGCATGAAGGGAGGCCGCTTTGGGTCGTCATCAACCCGCCCCGGTTCAGCTAGCGGCATCAGTAGACCGAGGCACCGGGCTTGCCTTCAGTACCTGGGGAGTGCCATGTCTTATTCCGGCTCTCTGTAATGTGCATCTGCCCAAGGATTTCAAGAGTCCACGTAAAGTGCCTAACTACACGGCGGATCAGCCACCTGAGGCATGGGTCGAGAGTTATGAACTGGCAATGGAGATGCTAGATGTGGATGAAGCGGCCTGTGCAAAGTACTTCACGATGATGTTGGAAGGGACGGCCCGTACTTGGTTGAAAAATTTACCAGCTAACTCCATCGAGTCATGGGATCAGTTGAAGGCCCGGTTTATAGCCAATTTCAAAGACACATGCAAACAACCCATGTCCATTGTGGATCTGGATGCTTGTGTTCAAGGGGAGAACGAGTCAACAACTCATTGGGTACGCCGGGTGTCAGAAGTTTTGCATTCGTCCGACCGGATTAACGCTGGTCAAGCAATCATAACACTGGAGCATAATTGCCGGTTTAAGTCACTGAAGATGAAGTTGGGACGGCTCAAGCACCACTGCAATGACATGGGAACCCTTATGGCAGCCTTGGTCAAGTATGCCGATTCTGATAATACCAAGGATCCCGATTCTTATGAGGAGAAGACGGAGAAGGGAAAGAAGAACGGCGGTGCAAAGGGACATCATCACAACCAAGGAGGCCATGGGAATAATGGTAAGCGCAACGCAAATAATTCAGATCTTGTCGCTAACACCAATATGCAGCGTCGTAAAGGTAAACCGCCCCAGCGCGATGGAGGGATGAATCTGGAACGTTTGATGAACCAGCCCTGCCCAAAGCATGGGACCAAGGAGGCCCCTTCCACGCATCTGTGGAAAGATTGTTATATCATGAAGGAGTTCAAGAATTCCGATGTTTTCCGGTATGATCAGGGTCCGTCGGGCGGTTCGGGTCCAGGTTTTCATGGTGGCGGCGGTTCAAGCTCTGGATTTCAGAATAATCAGGGCAACTAGCATAACCAAGGTGGTAATGGCCAACAGAATAATCAAGGGAATCAGCAATCAGGTTATCAAAGTCACCTCAAGCAGTTGAATGGTGGGCAGTATCATGTGTTCACTACTAGCCTGTGTAAGCGAGATTAGAAGCTTCACAAAAGGGCAGTTAATGCTGTTGAACCGGCAGTGCCACGTTACCTAAGGTGGTCTAAGCAGCCCATTTTGTGGAGTAGAGAGGATCATCCACCCCGGGTTGACAATCCGGGTCAACTGGCTTTGGTAGTAGCACCTCAGGTGGGAGGTTACAAGTTTACCAAAGTCCTGATGGATGGAGGGAGCAGTATCAACATCCTGTACTATGAGACTTTTCATCATATGGGATTGACAGACAGGAGTCTTAAACCGTCCAACACTGTTTTTCATGGTGTAGTACCAGGTAAATCGGCGTATCCTATTGGCAAGATCTCTTTGGAGGTTGTGTTTGGAGATGAGCATGATTCCAGGTCTGAAAAACTGACCTTTGAAGTGGTGAAAATCTAGAGCCCGTATCACGCACTGTTTGGACGGCCGGCTTACGGAAAATTCATGGCGAGGCCCTGCTATATCTACTTACAGCTCAAAATGCCGGGTCACAAGGGGACTATAATGGTACATGGAAGTCGAAAGATCGCTTTGGATTGTGAAGAAGGTGATGCGGCCTACGCTGAGTCGGTTTGTGCTACGGAGGAGCTGAAGTTTTATAAGGACAATGTTGATCCGACTGACATGACTCCTTTGAAGAAGCCCACCACTGAGCATGACCCGACCTTGAAGTTCAAACCGGCTGATGAGACTAAACTTGTTGACTTTGTTCCTGGCGATTCATCCAAACAGTTTAACATCAGTACCAATCTGGATCCGAAATAGGAAAGCGCGCTCATCGAGTTCATCCGTGAGAACCGAGACATTTTTGCATGGAAGCCTTCTGACATGCCAGGTGTACCGAGGGAACTCGCGGAGCACACTCTCAATATTGATCCCAATTTTAAACCGGTTAAGCAATTTCTTCGGTGGTTTAACGAGGAAAGACGCACGGCCATTGGTGAAGAGGTAGCCCGGCTGTTAGCTGCTAGGTTTATCATCGAAGTGTTTCACCTCGAGTGGTTGGCTAATCCGGTGCTCATACTTAAGACAAATGGCACTTGGCGTATGTGTGTGGACTACACAGATTTGAACAAGGCTTGTCCGGTAGATCCTTTTGCTCTCCCGCGTATTGATCAGATTATTGATGCGACGGCGGGTTGTGAGCGCCTGAGTTTCTTGGATGCTTATTCAGGATATCATCAGATTAAAATGGCAGTTAAGGACCAGGAGAAGACAGCCTTCATCACTCCCTTTGGAGCCTTCTGCTATGTTTCTATGCCCTTTGGGCTCAAGAGTGCCCAGGCAACTTATCAGCGTTGTGTGCAAAATTGTCTTCACACGCAGATTGGGCGTAATGTTCATGCCTATGTGGATGACATTGTAGTAAAATCCAGGAAGAAGGAAACCTTGATAGATGACCTCAAGGAAACGTTTGACAATCTCCGGGTTTACAAAATGATGCTTAATCCAGACAAGTGTGTTTTTGGTGTTCCGGCAGGCAAGCTCTTAGGCTTTCTGGTTTCAAACAGAGGTATTGAGGCTAATCCGGAAAAAATCAAAGCAATTACATCTTTGGCTAAACCGAAGTGTATCAATGATGTTCAGCGCCTGGCGGGTCGAATTGCCGCCCTTAGCCGATTTATCAGCCGTTTGGGAGAGAAAGCCATTCCTCTATATCAGATATTGAAAAAGACAGACGATTTCGTCTAGAGTGATGCAGCTGATGCGACATTTGAGGACTTAAAGCGACAGTTGGTTGAACCGCCAGTTCTTGCTGCTTCGGTTGACAAAGAGCCCTTGTTATTGTACGTGGCTGCTAATGCCCGTGCTGTCAGCGTGGCGATTGTGGTGGAACACAAGGAGGCTGGTAAGGAATACCTGGTTCAACGGCCGGTTTACTACCTCAGTGAAGTACTTATCGAGTCAAAGCAACGATATCCACATTGGCAGAAGCTGGTTTATGGGGTTTTTATGTCAAGTCGGAAGCTCAAACAGTACTTTCAAGGCCATCCCATTATAGTGGTCAGTTCAGCTCCTTTGGGCGATATAATTCAGAACAGGGAGGCGACTAGCCGGGTTGCAAAGTGGGCAATTGAGCTTGGCCCGCACGGATTGAAGTATATGCCTCGGACATCAATCAAGTCACAGGCACTTGTTGACTTCATCAATGATTGGACCGAGTTACAAGCACCAGAGGACAAACCGGATAATACATATTGGACCATTCACTTTGATGGATCCAGGCAATTGGAGGGCTCGGGGGCTGGAGTTGTTCTTACTTCCCCTCGAGGTGATAAAATTTGTTATGTTCTCCGCTTAATGTTTCCTTGTACTAACAATGCAGCTGAGTATGAGGCCTTACTCCACGGTCTCCGGGTGGCTAAGGAAATGAACTTGAGCCGGGTTCGCTGTTTTGGAGATTCTGATCTGGTGGCTCAGCAAATTTCTGGTACTTGGGATTATAAGTACCCACTAATGGCGGCTTACAGACGCGAGGTGGATGTTGTGGCAGGTCATTTTAAGGGTTATCAGGTGGAGCACATTGACCGGCGCAAAAACGAGGCAGCAGATGCTTTAAGCCGGCTGGGATCTCAGTGTAAACCGGTACCACCCAATACCATTTTAGGTATCTTGCATAACCCATCAGTTAAGTTGCCTACAGAGGAGGATTTAGCTGTTCCTGATCCGGAGGCCCAATTGGTGGCCTCTTTACACACTACTCCGGATTGTACGGTTCCATATTTGGCGTATTTAAACCGAGGCAAGTTACCAGATGATGAGGTTTTCGCTAGAAAGATAATCCGGCGGTCCAAGTCCAGGGTTATTTACAATGGCGAGTTACACCGTTGTAGTGTTTCAGGCGTTTTTCAACGTTGTATTTCCCCTGAAGAAGGACAAGAGATTCTACGTGAAATCCATGAAGGGGACTGTGGTCACCATGCCGGTTCAAAATCCCTAGTGGCTAAAGGTTTTCGTCATGGGTTCTATTGGTTGATAGCTCATGCTGATGCAGAGGATCTCGTAAAGCGGTGTGACGCTTGTCAGAAATTTTCACGTCGAGCTCATGTTTCGGCTCAGGAGCTACGGATGATTCCTATCACTTGGCCATTTGCCACTCGGGGGCTTGATATGATGGGACCCTTTAAGCGCTCCCAGGATAAAAAGACCCACCTGTTGGTGGCGGTTGACAAGTTCACTAAATGGGTTGAAGCGGATCCTATCTTTAAGTGTGATGCAGCCACGGCGGTTCAATTTCTCAAAAAGATCGTTTTCCGTTTTGGGTTTCCACACAGCATCATCACAGATAATGGCACCAACCTTTCCAAAGGTGAGATGGAGGAGTTCTGTCAATGAGAGCACATCCGGCTTGATGTAGCGTCCGTGGCTCATCCTTAGTCCAATGGTCAAGCCGAGAGGGCGAATCAAGAGATCTTGAAGGGTATTAAGCCCAGACTTATGGTTCCCTTATAGCGGACGCCGGGTTGTTCGGTGGAAGAGTTACCATCTGTGTTATGGAGTATAAACACCACCCCAAACTGATGCACGGGTTATACACCTTTCTTCATGGTTTACGGGGCTGAGGCTGTCCTCCCAAGTGATATTCGTCATGACTCACCCCGGGTTGCCAATTATGTTGAAGCGGACAATGAGCAAGCGCGTCAAGAGGCGTTGGACCTGTTGGATGAGAAACGGGACATGGCTTTGGCTCGGTCGGCGGTTTATCAACAAGACTTGCGGCGTTATCATATCCGCCGGGTTAAGACACAAACCTTTCAAGAAGGCGACTTAGTGCTTCAGCTCATCCAGGATCAGACCGATATGCACAAGTTATCCCCACCTTGGGAAGGACCCTTTGTGGTCAGCAAAACTCTACACAACGGGTCTTACTACCTCATTGACGTTCGAGAAGACTCACGCAGTTCTGAGGAGGAGACCCGACGGCCATGGAACATAGCTCTCCTTCGGCCTTACTACACCTGAGCCATAGGCTTTCCTTATGTACATATTATGACAATGTATATATTATGATCAATATAATAAACCGACATCCTTGCTACAAGAAGGGCCTCTGCCGTTCTTCCAATATTTCTTGGTTATAAGGGGGCTTCTGCTCTCAAAGCGATGATTCACCTTGTCCATTAAACCAGCTATCATGCCGCAATACAGCTTGGGAGCTTCACACCCAAGGGGCCAAAGAGAGTCTGGATGTTATACACAGCTCAAACATAGGCACCCATTGAGCACAGCTCACAAACTTACTTGGGGGCTCTTTTGTGCAAAATCCACAAGAGTTTGAAAGGACCCTTGTAATTGGGTATCGACCCACGACTTGGAAGCCTGGTGTATTCACCTAAAACCCCGGGTTAACCTGCCTTCATCAAGTAAGCCACTTCTATCCAGGTAATCCTGGCATGACCCGCCGAATGTTTGACAAGTCAATCTTATACAGACCCTGAACTTGTCAAAGTTAAAACGACGATTGGTTAGTTGGAGGCCCATCTTAAAAGGCTTTGCAAAACGGTTTAACTCAGTGGCCTGGCAGCCCATGAAAAGCCTCGAATTTGGGCCTGGCCGCCCTTGAAAAGCCTTGACTACATGGTTTCTTGTTTGCTTTTCTTGCTAAGTTTTCACCTTTTTTTGTTGAATTTGTTTTAAACCGGTGTTCTTTGACCCGGTGTGGCTTTTCAGTCATAATGTTAACCCGGTGTTTGTTAACCAGGCTTGGCTTTCAGCTATAAGTTGTCAGACCATCTTATCAAACCGGTGTTTGTTAACCCGACCTGGCTTTGACTATATGTCGCCAGTATGATCATCCGGTGTTCATTGTAACCCGGCATGACTTATTCATCCTATTATTATAGGGTAAGGGTCTTAATAGCTCAAAATTTGGGCTTCCACCCTTATTAAAGTGATTCCATGTCACAGGTATGAGTTACTTCATATTTATTCTGCTTTGGTTATTAGCCAGGTTTTATCTTGGGCACTATGACCCGTCCAGCGGTAAACCACCAGGACAGCTTTTCCACATGCAGACATAGGGATTGCATAAATAGTATAAAGATATATAAGCCAGCATTGAAATCGGCATGGCAGATCAAGCAAAGTATATCACAGCGCACGATGGCAGTAGATCAAAGTATTTTAATTAGCCTATTACAAGGCGCTTCAAGGCCCGAAATATGGACTTGTTCTTTCCACAGATCAAAGTTCATGATACATCAATCAGATTGCCGGATCAGGATTCATCACCATGTTGACGTGATGTTGATGGATCATCTTGCGTCGGTTCAGCCTCCTCTTCTTCATCCAGTAGTTGGAAGTCAGTGGTAGTCCGGTCAATCCGGGTTAAAGCCTGAAAGACAGCCTCTTCACTTATAAGTTCAGCCGGATCAACATCAGGGGCGTAAGTGTGCTTACGGATTGGCGGAATAAGATTTTGCACTTCCGGTATGACAGTGTCAACCCGTTTGTTGTTGGCATCGTAGAAGGACCGGTGAACCGTCAAGTTAGCTTCTTCTGCCAGTTGACTCACCAGAGGACGCATCTCCCTTGTCACAGCTTTGAGGGCTTCATTGTCAAACTCTGTCCCGTTCTCTTGCTCACTAGGGAAGCCCTTGGCAATATCCACCGGATCAAGGTCAGCTATCCATGCTTTGGCTCGGGTAAGTGCCAACAAAGCGCCAGCCCTGGCAGCAGATCGATTCATCTCTTCTATCTGTGCCGGCATTACGGATAACTTTGCTAGAGTATCCTTGATCAAAGTGGGGGCCGGATTGTTGTATGAAGCTGCGCATATAACCCGTTGGGCACCGGTATATAGTTGTTCAATCAGAGTGTACGCTGCCTTCAGCTTCATCCGAATATCAGAGCCTAGATGAGCAATGCGGCTACCTACAACGGTTTAAGAATTTCATGTTAAACCGGCAAATTACCAACATGGTCACTCAAGAAGTCTTGTCAACATTACTTACCAAAGACTGCAGAAGTTATTGCATTCACTTGGCACTTCAACCCAGTTGGCTCTTCCGCCACCGGTTTAAGAGCTGATTCGGCGTCTTCCGCTCGCTTTAGCAATGCATTTTTCTCCATCTCCCAGTTGGCACGCTCCATCTTGAACCCTTCTTTGAGTTGATCCATGGCTGCCAAAGCGGTTTTCAGTTCATCTTTTGCCTTGGACGCTTCTGCTTGTTGGGTTTGAGGTTCTCTTGAAGATCGGCGATTTGAGTGCCTTGGCTGTTTTTATCAGCCTGTTACAGACAGAGGAGGAGCATGTAAATATTGTCAAATTCCCAAGCATATAACCAGTTATACACTTGGCACTTGGGGGCTAATGCGGGTTGCTTCTTCACTACTAATTGTTTAAAGTCCCAAGGATCAATACAAGTTTTAATCTTGGCACTTGGGGGTAATGTGTGTTTGATCCAAAAAATATGCAAGGAAAGCCAACAAGGTACAGTATGGAATATAAAAGTCCCAATTCGTCTTCAAAAGACAAACTGACCCTTGGGGGTGTAACACTCCAAAAATTTAACCAGGTTTTAGATATTAAAATTTTGCCAAGAGTTAAAGTTTTTGCCTGCAAGAATATTTCTGTTGATTTCAAAACCTTTCTTTTTAAGGAGTTTTTCCCAAGTGGGTCCTTCCAAAACATATTGGACTTCTATGCCATCTCATTAAAAACATTTCCTAATCAGTAGGATTATTTATTAAATTATTTCACCCTGAGCTATATTCATTAAAATGACTTGTTTTAAGTTTTGGAGCTCTTTTTGAACTACAACCATTTGATAAATTTAACTAAAAACCCAACCAAAATTTGGAGATGTCAAGGGATGCCTCTAAATCACTTTTGTGCATTAATATATTTATTTCATTGCATATTTTGAGTATTACACATGTTTTTCTTCTCTGGTCCAGTGGACAATTTTGCACTACAACCCTTTTAAATACTTCTTTCTAGCTTCCACCAAAATTATGGGATGTCAGCAGGAGCATATCATTCCATTATATGCAAAAATCCAGGGATGTTCTTTGAAAATTTTGAGAGAACCAACCTCATCTTCATTCTGGTCCATCATGATAGTTTGTACAGCAACCTTTGTCTTACTTGCCCTCTGGCCCTTGATTCTTTATCCTACTTGTAGACCACCCTACTAAACCCCTAAGTCCAGGAGCATACACTCATTTGATCATTTTTGGTTCATGAAATGATACCATTCACTCCCTGCCCAGAAGTGTAGTTTTGCAAAACTTGCACTAGCAAGTTTCTCCCTTTTGCAAACTAACTTCACCACCCTCTCATACACCCACAGAGATACTGATCTGGAAGAAGTGGCCACTCCAAGACCTGCCTAGATGCCTCTGGCATTTTGTCAAACACCCTGTGGGCATGGGCAGATTTGGCATGATTGTAAGTTTGTGTTGTAAACTTTCCCATCTGTCCAAACCAAGTTGTCTAGTAGCCTGCTAACGATCTCTAGCCCAGGCCTGTGGATTTGCATTAGCTCTCTAGCAGTTTTGGCCATCCTGGCATTTCGTCGAGCAGTCGCCGTGCACGCCCGGAGCGCGAGCAGAGCACGCGTTTTCCACGTGCTCGCGCCCGAGCCAGCGCGCCCCTGGATAAGCTTTCCCCAAGCTCATCCTGATCCTTACCCACTCGCCACGTCGCGCCAAGAGCCCCGACCGCCTCCTAGCCCTCTGCAGCATTGCCAGCAAGCTCCTTGGCGGCACGCCTGCGTCCGCATCCGCCACTGCCACGGTCGGCGCCGCCCAAGCCACCACAGCGCGCCAGCTCGCCTCCTTCGACAGTGGAGCGTTCGTCGGTAGCTCCTGGAGCCGGCCAGCCACCGCCACGTCGCCCTGCAGTACAGTAGGGCGGTTCGCCGGCAAGCTTATCCCCGGGCGCCGCGAACCGACTTGGACGTGCTATAAAAGGGGTCCCCAGACTCGTCCGAGCACCCAGGCAGCTTCACGCCGTCCTTCTCGTACCCCCTTAGTCGTCAATCGAAGCGAGGAGGTCGTCTTCAACCTCTCCGGTCAGCTCGGCCGCCGCCTCGTCCCGGTCGGTTCCGACGCACCAAGACCTCCCCTGCCCTCCCAAACACCACCGTTCGACTCCACTTGAACCCGCGGAGCTGCCTAGCCTCCCAGACCCGCTCGGGAACCACCATGGCCGGAATCCCCAAATCCACCGAAGCCTTCCTACCGCCGCAGAGCTCGCCTCCGGCGACTCCCTCCACCCCCGGCGACCCTGCGACCACCGGAAGGACCGCCTAGGAGTGGCGGATCCATCCCTGCACTCAGATGCCCGTGAAGAAACGCCGTTCGCCGGCGACGATCGCCGGACGCCCCGCCTCTGCTTGGGCAGAGAAGAGGGGGGAGTGGGGACTGGTCAAACCTGACCAGTGGGTCCCCGTGACCCACTGTCAATGACCCAGCCCCGCCTCCACGTGTTTAAGTGGAAGCGCAAAACCCCGAGACCTTGGAGAGAGAGAAGAAACTTTCAAAAGTTTTGGAGTGCACCCCTGCCTTTACACCCATTGAAGGCAAGCATTCTGAACCCGGGCATGATATTTTTGGGTGTTCGTTGACACGTTGTTATTTCATGTGATGTGATCATTTGCATGAATGCATATTGGTGATTTCCATGATGTTGGAAATGAGCATACTTGTGATGACGATCATCCTCATGTGCCTTGCATGCATACCAGAAGGAATCCGGGAAAACCTCGGCCTTGGGTAGGCATGAGTTTGTCGCCGGTCTCTGTCGGGACGGTTATGTCCGGTATGGCGTGGTAAGGTATAATGAGCGGTGACTCTGTCGGTTGAAATATATTCGTTATGCTAATCATGCAGGGAATACTTAAACCTCCCGAGTCGACCATAGATCGAGTCTTGTTCCAGTAACCCCCATACTTGTTTTGTACTACCACTCGTCTCTACAACAAGTAGAGTACGGTTTAGTAAGTTGTCAACCTCTTTCTAGCACACACCGTATAGAGAGGCCAGGGTGGAAGACACCGCTTGTAGGTCCGGGGGCATGGGTGTTTCCGGTTGAGACCGAGAGGGGAGGCCACCCCTTAGAGCGCGCAATATAAATTTGATCCCATGCTACGCGAGGTTGTAGCCTCCTCACTTAGAGTTTGCTTGACAGGTGTCGTGGGTGATTCCAGACACGTGTGAGTTAAGCTGGTGTGTGCAAGTTAGGTGTGTTTCCAACAGAAAGAGCGTAGACGGAATTAGTCCTGATGGACTAAAGGAATCCGTTACTCGTGGGTAAAGAGTACACCCTCTGCAGAGATTAAACCTATTCGAATAGCCGTGTCCATGGTTAAGGATTACAGTCTGGGATGGGTCAGGTGTCGGTCTTAGTGTCGGTCTTCGGAGGTGAAACTGTTAAATCAGAACTTGTATCACGACTTGTGACATGTGATGATGATGATTATTATTTTGTTGTGGACTAACCCATGATATTATTGGTATTATCGAATATCCCTGGGATGGTTTTACCTCTGGTATATTCACTATGATTGTTTCTTTTAAAGCCCTGTATGTGGTGTCGCTCAGACGCCCGACTGTGGCATTTCTTTTAAAGCCCTGTATGTGGTGTCGCTCAGACGCCCGACTGTGGCATTTCTTTTAAAGCCCTGTATGTGGTGTCGCTCAAACGCCCGACGGTGGCATTTCTTTTAAAGCCCTTTATGTGGCGTCGCTTCAGACGCCCGATCGGTGCCTTTTATTATTAATATGTTATTGCATTTCCATAAATAACCTGCTTACATGCATCAGAGATTTATTTACCTTTTGTGACTGACGTCATGAGCATAACATAATTTTTAGCACATCATTATTATATTATTCCTGTGTTCATAATGTTTGCGAGTACATTCAAAGTACTCACTGGCTTGTCCCTGGCTATTGTCTTGGCCAGATTTCTTGCGCGGAAAGGAGCGACCGTGTTGACAGCCTCGGAACCTAAGCAACAGTGATAGCAGCCTCGCGAAGATAGGAGTTAACCTGGTCAGCTGTTCCCGTGGGAAATGGAGTCCCATAGACACTGATGATTCACAACCCGCTTCCGCCATCAACCGCTAGAAACCATTTGTTGTATTCACAGACCGGAATGGTCTTGTACTGCATATTTTATGTTTTGCTTGGAATTTCTGTATCAAGTTGGTGCCTCATCAGCTAACAGTTATCCTGAGGCTGATGAGCACAAGGGCCATTTTCTGGGAATTAATACCCGGAGAATCGGTCGCCACAAACTTGGTATCAGAGCCAGGCTGACCATTGGCTAATCCTATCCCAGCCAGGTCGATAAACTTAGGTAAACCAACCTACCAGACCTTAAGCAAACCCCAGCCAAGCTTCCCGTGCAAGATAGCCACACAGTGACCCCGACACTTTTGGCAGTCGGTGCCCAACCTATCAACCTAGCCTGTCGATCACGCGCTAGTGACCAGCACCCAAGATGTCTCCTTCACAAGCGTGCGAAGGAAGACTCCGTCCCCTTTTTCTATAAAAAGGGCACGCTAGCCCCAACCCAGCACAACCTCTACCCCAAATCGAGCCATAATGCCAGGCCCCTTCGTGCACAACGAGACCACAGCAACCAACCTTGGAGGTTTTGTGACCATACTCGCAAACCTCACCTGTCGTGCCTATGCGTTAGAAAACCCCCCAGAATATGTGGTGTACCAAGGGACCATGAGCGGTGAGAGCCGTCAATTCTGGGCCACTCTGCACATCTACGGTAGGGGTCTATCTCCAGAACGCCCCTACAGGTTCACTGGAAGAACGACTTCCTTCGAGCCACAAGCCATCCAGCTAGCTGCTTGAGAGGCTATGGTTCAACTTCGGCAGTTGTCGCCCAGAGTTAACTGTCGCTCGTTCTACTACTACCTCAGGCGTGAAGGGTATGGTAGACCACCCCAAGTTGCCAACGGAGATCACGAGACAGATCCCGCATTGTTGCACCTAGTGCGCTATGTAAGTGCACTAGAGGCACTGTTCGACCAGATCACCATTGATCTGATCGCAGCTCGAGGAGAACTGGTTCGCCGGGCCCCGGTAAGCAGGGAAACCGAGCCCGACACCGACAACCCAGTCGTGCTGTTCGGACACCCAATCGAGACCCTGAGGTGAGCTCCAGCCATCATCCAAGATACTGTGATGACCCCAGAAGTGCTTCGTCTCCTTTTGGAAACACACTCCAACGGGATTGTGGCTAACAATCCCCGCGATGGTCATCATCGCTACCCTGACCCTGCAGTGCCTCCACCATCTCCGACTAATCCCGACAGTGAGACACGTGGAGAAGCCTCAACATCCACCAGGCACGCCCGTTTAGACATAAACGAGGTAGACTAAGCCGTACGAGCAGTACCGAATCTCAGTGTATCCTCGCTTGGTAATCGCGTAACCTTGTGAATAAACACAGCCTGTTGTTGTGCCTCTATTATAAATAGTAGCCTTGCGTATTTTGTCAGCGCATAGTTGCATATTTTCCGGGCACAGCTACCAGAACCAACCCCGACGACAACCACAGTAACACGTCTCTTTATGAGATATGTGTATCTCTGACACTGACCCGACCTTTGGAGCTGAGCTGGCAAATTTATTACCTTTCACCACGGTAAAGTGACCCAGCTCCATTGCTATATAAGGGCCACCTTGTGACCTTACCCAGCACCCCTCGCCTTGTGCACCACCCTCACAACCTTTTTCCTGTCATGCCGAGCCCCAGTATTCATCTGAGAACCCCAGATGCAACCCCAGGTAGCTTTGTCAAAATATTGTGGGACTTTACGTGCAGTACCATGGGTTCTACCCAGCCATCCCAGTACGAGCTGTTCAAATCAAGAATCACTTTTTCCACCTCGGAATATTGGGCAGCAGTACACATTCCTCCCATAGACCCCAACCAAGATCCAACGGAAGTTTCCTTCATGGGGAAATCTATGCCGACCCCACACTTGGCCATAGAAGCTGCTGCGAAGGAAGCAATTGCTCGCCTTCGATCCGCAGTACCCTATGCCCGCGAACGAGGATATTATTACTTTCCGAGCCGTACAGCACCCGGAGGAGTAACATCTTTTCCCGGTGGACGGATTGAGAGAGACCCAGTACTAGCCAACCTTATCTAGTACATCATCGCTCAAGAGCATTTGAACCAGCGAGTGATGGATTATCTCCAGAATCTCACTGATCTGAATCCTCAGATTGCAATCGGCAGACCACTGAGGCCCAACCCGGAGAGACGCATACATCGACTGGTCAATCCACTTCTTCCGATAGAAGAGGAGTGTATTCCATTGACAGAGACATTTTATCAGGACCCCGTCCAGTTACCGTTTTCATTTTAGACGTCACTGCTGTGTTTTTTATTGCAGCATTTATTATTACGTAGTAACTTGTGCATGGTACCTCGAATGTGTGCGATGAGTCGTGTATTAAGTTTCTACTAGTATGACTAGTTTTCTTCGTGATTAACTTGTGTAACCGCAAAAAAAATATATCCTAGAATGAGATTTCTTTTCCCTGAGTTGCTGCAACAGTTATCCCCTCACTACATGAATTATTTTTATTCACGCAGCACCACGGCAGCAGACTCACAACCGCTCGGACACATATGGAGCATTTGTTTTTCACAACGGCTCTTAGCAAATCTCGAGGATGAGATTTTTTCTTAAGGGGGGTAGTAATTGTAACACCCCAAAAATTTAACCAGGTTTTAGTTATTAAAATTTTGCCAAGAGTTAAAATTTTTGCCTGCAAGAATATTTCTGTTGATTTCAAAAACTTTCTTTTTAAGGAGTTTTTCCCAAGTGGGTCCTTCCAAAACATATTGGACTTCTATGCCATCTCATTAAAAACATTTCCTAATCAGTAGGATTATTTATTAAATTATTTCACCCTGAGCTATATTCATTAAAATGACTTGTTTTAAGTTTTGGAGCTCTTTTTGAACTACAACCATTTGATAAATTTAACTAAAAATCCAACCAAAATTTGGACATGTCATGGGATGTCTCTAAATCACTTTTGTGCATTAATATATTTATTTCATTGCATATTTTGAGTATTACACATGTTTTTCTTCTCTGGTCCAGTGGACAATTTTGCACTACAACCCTTTTAAATACTTCTTTCTAGCTTCCACCAAAATTATGGGATGTCAGTAGGAGCATATCATTCCATTATATGCAAAAATCCAGGGATGTTCTTTGAAAATTTTGAGAGAACCAACCTCATCTTCATTCTGGTCCATCATGATAGTTTGTACAGCAACCTTAGTCTTACTTGCCCTCTGGCCCTTGATTCTCTATCCTACTTGTAGACCACCCTACTAAACCCCTAAGTCCAGGAGCATACACTCATTTGATCTATTTTGGTTCATGAAATGATACCATTCACTCCCTGCCCAGAAGTGTAGTTTTGCAAAACTTGCACTAGCAAGTTTCTCCCTTTTGCAAACTAACTTCACCACCCTCTCATACACCCACAGAGACACTGATCTGGAAGAAGTGGCCACTCCAAGACCTGCCTAGATGCCTCTGGCATTTTGTCAAACACCCTGTGGGCATGGACAGATTTGGCATGATTGTAAGTTTGTGTTGTAAACTTTCCCATCTGTCCAAACCAAGTTGTCTAGTAGCCTGCTAACGATCTCTAGCCCAGGCCTGTGGATTTGCATTAGCTCTCTAGCAGTTTTGGCCATCCTGGCATTTCGTCGAGCAGTCGCCGTGGATGCCCGGAGCGCGAGCAGAGCACGCGTTTTGCACGTGCTCGCGCCCGAGCCAGCGCGCCCCTGGATAAGCTTTCCTCGAGCTCATCCTGATCCTTACCCACTCGCCACATCGCGCCAAGAGCCCCGACCGCCTCCTAGCCCTCTGCAGCGTTGCCAGCAAGCTCCTTGGCGGCACGCCTGCATCCGCATCCGCCACTGCCACGGTCGGCGCCACCCAAGCCACCACAGTGCACGAGCTCGCCTCCTTCGACAGTGGAGCGTTCGTCGGTAGCTCCTGGAGCCGGCCAGACACCGCCACGTCGCCCTGCAGTATAGTAGGGCGGTTCGCCGGCGAGCTTATCCCCGGCCACCGCGAACCGACTTGGACGTGCTATAAAAGGGGTCCCCGGACTCCTCCGAGCACCCAGGCAGCTTCACGCCGTCCTTCTCGTACCCCCTTAGTCGTCAATCGAAGAGAGGAGGTCGTATTCAACCTCTCCGGTCAACTCGGCCGCCGCCTCGTCCCGGTCGGTTCCGACGCACCAAGACCTCCCCTGCCCTCCCAATCACCACCGTCCGACTCCACTTGAACCCGCGGAGCTGCCTAGCCTCCCAGACCCACTCGGGAACCACCATGGCCGGAATCCCCAAATCCATCGAAGCCTTCCCTCCGCCGCAGAGCTTGCCGCCGGCGACTCCCTCCACCCTCGGCGACCCTGCGACCACCGGAAGGACCGCCTAGGAGTGGCAGATCCATCCCTGCACTCAGATGCCCGCGAAGAAACGCCGTTCGTCCGCGACGATCGCCGGACGCCCCGCCTCTGCTCGAGCAGAGAAGAGGGGGGAGTGGGGACTGGTCAAACCTGACCAGTGGGTCCCCGGGACCCACTGTCAGTGACCCAGCCCCACCTCCATGTGTTTAAGTGGAAGCGCAAAACCCCGAGACCTTGGAGAGAGAGAAGAAACTTTCAAAAGTTTTGGAGTGCACCCCTGCCTTTACACCCATTGAAGGCAAGCATTCTGAACCCCGGCATGATATTTTTGGGTGTTCGTTGACACGTTTATCATACCACCTCATTTCGGAGAGTTGTTATTTCATGTGATGTGATCATTTGCATGAATGCATATTGGTGATTTCCATGATGTTGGAAATGAGCATACTTGTGATGACGATCATCCTCATGTGCCTTGCATGCATACCGGAAGGAATCCGGGAAAACCTCGGCCTTGGGTAGGCATGAGTTTGTCGCCGGTCTCCGTCGGGACGGTTATGTCCGGTATGGCGTGGTAAGGTATAATGAGCGGTGACTCTGTTGGTTGAAATATATTCGTTATGCTAATCATGCAGGGAATACTTAAACCTCCCGAGTCGACCATAGATCGAGTCTTGTTCCAGTAACCCCCATACTTGTTTCGTACTAACACTCGTCTCTACAACAAGTAGAGTACGGTTCAGTAAGTTGTCAACCTCTTTCTAGCACACACCGTACAGAGAGGCCAGGGTGGAGGATACCGGTTGTAGCTGGTAGGCAGGCCACCTGGTCCGGGGGCATGGGTGTTTCCGGTTGAGACCGAGAGGGGAGGCCACCCCTTAGAGCGTGCAATATAAATTTGATCCCATGCTACGCGAGGTTGTAGCCTCCCCACTTAGAGTTTGCTTGACAGGTGTCATGGGTGATTCCAGACACGTGTGAGTTAAGCTGGTGTGTGCAAGTTAGGTGTGTTTCCAACAAAAAGACCGTAGACGGAATTAGTCCTGATGGACTAAAGGAATCCGTTACTCGTGGGTAAAGAGTACACCCTCTACAGAGATTAAACCTATTCGAATAGCCGTGTCCATGGTTAAGGATTACAGTCTGGGATGGCCCAGGTGTCGGTCTTAGTGTCGGTCTTCGGAGGTGAAACTGTTAAATCAGAACGGGTATCACGACTTGTGACATGTGATGATGATGATTATTATTTTGTTCTGGACTAACCCATGATATTATTGGTATTATCAAATATCCCTGGGATGGTTTTATCTTCGGTATATTCACTATGATTGTTTCTTTTAAAGCCCTGTATGTGGTGTCGCTCAGATGCCCGACTGTGGCATTTCTTTTAAAGCCCTGTATGTGGTGTCGCTCAGACGCCCGACTGTGGCATTTCTTTTAAAGCCCTGTATGTGGTGTCGCTCAGACGCCCGACTGTGGCATTTCTTTTAAAGCCCTGTATGTGGTGTCGCTCAGACGCCCGACGGTGGCATTTCTTTTAAAGCCCTTTATGTGGCGTCGCTTCAGACGCCCGATCGGTGCCTTTTATTATTAATATGTTATTGCATTTCCATAAATAACCTGCTTACATGCATCAGAGATTTATTTACCTTTTGTGACTGACGTCATGAGCATAAAATAATTTTTAGCACATCATTATTATATTATTCCTGTGTTCATAATGTTTGCGAGTACATTCAAAGTACTCACTGGCTTGTCCCTGGCTATTGTCTTGGCCAGATTTCTTGCGCGGAAAGGAGCGACCGTGTTGACAGCCCCGGAACCTAAGCAACAGTGATAGCAGCCTCGCGAAGATAGGAGTTAACCTGGTCAGCTGTTCCCGTGGGAAATGGAGTCCCATAGACACTGATGATTCACAACCCGCTTCCGCCATCAACCGCTAGAAACCATTTGTTGTATTCACAGACCAGAATGGTCTTGTACTGCATATTTTATGTTTTGCTTGGAATTTCTGTATCAAGTTGGTGCCTCATCAGCTAACAGTTATCCTGGGGCTGATGAGCACAAGGGCCATTTTCTGGGAATTAATACCCGGAGAATCGGTCGCCACAGGGGGCTACGAAGTCAAAGTGTTCTTCAACTTTAAAGACCCGGTTTACCTTTAAAAGATAAACAGGCCCTTGGTGGCTACAATAAAGTGAATGTATAGAAATAAGATGGTGTTTGGAAGATTACCTCATAATGTTCCTTCATCAAATTCACCAAACTGGCCTCATAATCTCGGCTGGTGTAAAGCCGGTTCAGGAATCCGGAATGAAGATCCTGAGCAGAAAGGTCAACATAGTCTGACAAATCGGTCTTCCCCTTCCCCTTCCCCACAGAAAATTCGTCCTTGGCAGTGTGCTTTGATAAAACAACTGGATTGCCTGGGGCGGTATAAGCAGTACTAGTGACAACAACGTCATCATCATCTTCGGCTGGGCTCGACAGATTGACGTTGTCTTTGGCTGGGCTTTGCAGATTGGCGGCAAGGCTTGGCGGTTTGGTTGCAGGGCTTGGCGGATCAGTAGCCGACCTCACCGGATTAGCAATTGGACTTGGAGGCGTGGCGTGTGGACTTGATGTTTCAACATGTGTTTCCGGATAAGCCTCCGGCAGATTGGCATCAGCAGCTGGATCTTGTGGAGCAGACTCATCCATGACATTATCAAGATCTTCACCAGCATTATCTGGGGTCTTCTCCGGTTCAACATCGTCAGAGGGACCGCTGGTCTTGGCTTTCTTGCTCAATCGAGCCTTAGCACTGCAACATCAAAATAAAGATCTGTATGATAAACCGATGCATGAAGAAGCAGACTAAAAAGCAATATACTTACCCAGCGACGGTCTTGAGGGGAGGCAGCTGTGTGGTTGATGAACCGCCAGAAGAGTTAGAAGACACCTGGTAATTCGGATTAGACGGATTAAGTGGGTATCGGAAGAAACCCTTCAAAGGATAACGTTTTTCGGGAGAGCAAGTAACCTCTGGATGACGCTTCTAGGTTGGTGTATCCGGTAAACCGGAAGAGGTGACCTGCTGGCCACTATGTCGGGTTGTGTGGTGCCCTTCAGGTTGTTGTTTCTTTAAAGAAAATTTTGGGTCCAAATAAGCAAGAGGGTGAGAGCGTTTCACTTTCCGAACTGCACGGCGAAATCTTTGAACCGGCACAAGATCTGAACCGGAGGAAAGAGAGATTACCTCAACATGGTCCGCATGGCTGACCTCCGCATCATCCTGATGATAGTCATTGTTAATAAGATGTATGAAAAAGGAGCCAAGGGAGTCAAGTTCTACCTCTTGATCCGAATCTTCAGCATCTTCGGGCGGATCAGCAGCTTCGCCGGTCTTCTTCTTGGTTGATTTCTTGATAGCTTTACTCTTGGCACGAGGAGCTCTGGCCGTTTTCTCTGAAGATTTCTTCTTCCAAAAGGATCTGTTGGGCTGAGAAGATTAAAGCAAAGGATTATTAGAACAAATGTTAAAGCGGAGGCGGATCAAGAAACTGCAAGGTTAAAAACTTACTGCTGGCGGTTTGTTGGCGGCGTAAAAAGGAGCCAGCCCGGTTTGACTGCATATGGCGATGGGTTCGTCTAACATCTTCTTTACTGATTCGGTGACTTCATCATCGGTCACCTCTATCTTAGTAAACCGTTGATGATCGTTGGAGTTGCCGATATACTCATGCATTAATCCAGAGCGGCGACTTAAGGGCAGGATGTGCTATTTAACCCAACAGCGAACAAGATCAACGCCAGTTAATCCATTGGCCATGAGAGCCCGGAGCTTGGTGAGTTGAGGGGCATAAGTTTGCATCTCTCTTGCAGTTAATCGTTTAGGTAATGGATGGACATTGCTGAGCCGATGAGGGCGGTAACCCGACAAGGGATTCTCTTCAGCAGGGGTTGTGTTCTGACAGTAAATCCAAGTTTGGTTCCTGCCTTTGGGATGATTGTGGTGTGATGCATGTGGGAAATCAACCTCCTTCCTCTTCTGGATTGATACCCTGCCAAGTTCTATGTTAGGGCCATCAGAAAACTCAGTTTGGTGGTTTAAGTGGAAGAAGTCCCGGAACAGCTCGACAGATGGTTCTTCTTGAAGGTAAACTTCACAAAAAACATGAAAGTTGCATATGTTTGACACGAAATTTGGTCCGATGTCTTGTGGATGGAGTTGAAAGCTGTCAAGGACATCCCGAAGATTTTTTGAACCGGGAGGGCTGAAGCCCCGGTCGAAGTGCTGCATAAAAACGATGACTTCTCCATCCTGAGGCTCAGGAGGGCACTTAGGGCCGGGAACTCACAAGTGAAGGACATTCTTTGAAGCTAAAGCACCTGTCACTACATATCCATTGATCTGCGTTTCCGTAATCCGGGACAGGACCCAGTTGCAAGTAGCGAATTGTTTGGTCATCTTGAAACAACAAACTGTAAAGGTAAAATGAAGGCCGGTTTACGACGGACGGTTCAAGAGTATTAATTGGTGTCAAACCGGAAAATCTGATCAAGGCATATGTGTGAGATAAACCGGAAACTGCTATTCAGATCAAAATGGCAGTTTAAAGCAAGAGCTAATGATAGGTGGCGGATTACCGACTGCTAAAAGTTTAAACCGCCCTTTGGCGGAGGAGACAAATGAAAATTTGCTAAGTGTTAACAGAAACAGGTTCCATACAATGATGAAATTTATTTGGATCTACCATGCTTCAGTAAAGAAAAATTACTGTGACTTATAATGGCATTAAGCAGGACAGAGAAGGTAGTGCGCTCTACAGAAGAAAGGGAAGATCTACTAGTGTTAAAAATGGATGCATGGTAACTACCGCACGAGATCTACACTACTATTGGATCAAAGCGACCACGAGAGAAGAAAAAACAAAGAACTGAGAAGGAAGAACGAAGAACTGTACAGACGAACTCGTGAACCCTAGCACAGATCTAAAAATGCGAGGAAGAGAAAACTTACCACTGTAGATCTACTGCGGGGGGATGCGGCGAACTCTGGTCCGTTTCAGGTTGATGCAGTGGCCTTTGTCGATGCAGTTCTCATGGGTCGAGGGCGGCGGTGGAGCTTCAGAGCCTGGGCGTCGCGAGGAAGAAGAAGGCACGGAAGGGGAAGAAAGAAAAGGACCCTCAGGCTTTATTTATAAGAAGGAAAGGATAAAGGACAGGCGCAAGAATCGAGGAGCCTGAAGTGGCAGAGTGGGCGCGCCTGTCGCCTCGATTTTCAGGATGCCATTAATGAGGGGAATCTTTTTAATCTTTTTATACAAAGATGATGCCATGATGGGCCGTTGCTGTGTCCAGAGGATGACATCACAACGGTTTAACAAAGTTTACAGGAGAAGACAACAGGGGAAACTTTGTTTTTGCCACTCTAGTTTTTGCCAACTTTGCTTATGCCACTCTAGAATTTGACATCTCTCTTTTGCCACTCTTAGCTTTTGACAATACATCACAAATGCCATTTCGTGGAAAAAACAATAATTTTTCATTTCACTTTTGCCACTCTTAGCTTTTGACATGCATCACAATTGCCACTCTAAATTTTTTGCTTTTGCCACGGAATGGCGAAAGTGATATATTGTCAAAAGCTAAGAGTGGCAAAAGTGAAATGTCAAATTCTAGAGTGGCATCACCAAAGTTGGCAAAAACTAGAGTGGCAAAAACAAAGTTTTCCCAAGACAATATGGCGGTTTACGAGAATATAAGAAGATGTTCACAAGATTTCTTTAAAGTATTGAAGATTGACATGAACAGGTTCAAATCAATCTGGGGCCTAATGTTGGGGATATAACTACTGAGTGTAAACCGGCTAGGAGGGCCCGGTTCACCCTCGACTATGCTGAAGCCCATGAAGATCCAGAAGATGGCGCTTTAGGAATGAAGCTTAGAGGCCCGGAGCCCAAAGGCGGATTAGGGTCCAGTGCAGACACAGCCGCGCTAGTTCCTTCTTTGGTGCTGGATGGAAGTTAAGCATTTTGTTTTTCATGTATATTCTCGAAATACATATCTTCATTTCTAACTCTATTTTGCTTTCACCTTGTAAATCAAGTGGTGTGTCTGGTATGTTTAGTTATTTTTTCTGTGCGGCAATGCCAACTCTGTGGTGTACCTGACTATGCTTCTGTTTTGGTTTGTGAGCGGCTCTGGGTTCGGCGAAGTGTCCGCTCTGTCAAATGGACCTGTAGGAGATTGGTGGTGTTCGGCTACTGGGTTACTGCAGTTTGCACCTGTCTGCTCTCACGAAAGCTATATCTCTCCATGCCAATTATAGTTGGAAATATAGTTGGCATGGTTTGTGAGGGGCTTGCCAGCAGTTTGCACTACTACATGATTTAGCTTTGGTAACACATCCCGGTAACACAAAACATGTGTTACTGGTTGAAATCCGGTAACACAACATTTGTGTACAGACCTAAGTTGTAACACATTCTATGGGAAGTGTTACGATGTTGTAACACATATTCCACATGCGTCGAATGCGTTACAGTGTTGTAACAAATTATTTTTGCCGGTTGAGAGAGTGTTACAAGATTGTAACACATATATGATATGCAATGTTGTGTTACAAGTTTGTAACACACGTAATAATATTGGGTTGAATTTTTCTTTCTTGTCATGAGAAGAGTTGTAGCAAGATGCATGCAATCAATTCATAGGTCGATCCCATCGTAGCACGTAGCCGCTGAGCTAATAGTTATGGACTTGTGCCGTTCACATGTTAGCTACGTATAGAAGTTTAGAGGATGCGTGTACGTATGTGCAAATTGATTTCCATTTTCTTTCAGATGTGAATAGGAAATGGACGCCAGGATGCTACAATTTCGGTACATTTTGGAGTTCCAAATTTGGAAAATAAAAATGGAAAGAGTTTGTTCCAGTTCCTTTCTACCTTATACACTGTTTTCACTATTTTTCATGTCTAGTTCTCTTTCGTGTTTTTTCAAAGTGATTGTTGGGAGTCTGAGTTTGACTTGACTCTGTAGAGGAGGTTTTGCTTGGAGCTCGACATTACAGTATCACACTACAGTTTATTTTAGGAAAATCCTGCCATAGACTCGAGTTTCTTACTTGCCATGTCCTGTCTCTTGTGTACCACAGGAAGGAATGGGCTATGACTTCCTGGTTGCAACAACAAAGGTTATCACTGGCAACACATTACTGAGTCCAATTATAGCCAGCAGCAAAGAGGGAATGATTTAGTTGTCTTTTCTGTGCACACCCCTTTTTCGATTGTACAAAGCAGTGCACACCCGAGCCCAAGATGGGATTTTCCCTTGTTCAGTTCTAGGCCACTTTTATTCTATCTCCGGAAGTGCTATTGCTCATGCTCTTGCGTTCATCGGTCTTATTTTTCTCGTCAGATAACGCGTATACATCGATATCTCCTGTACAGACACAGTCGCGCTAGTTCGTTCCTTGGTGCTGGATGGAAGTTCAGCATTATGTTTTTTCATGTATATTCTTGAAATACTTATCTTCATTTCTAAACTCTATTCTCACTAGTGCAGAACCGACCTTTAGTGCCAGTTCGTAACGGCCTTTAGTGCCGGTTCGGCAACCGGCACCAAAGAGTGGGGACTAAAGGTCCCCCCCCCTTTAGTACCGGTTCATCACGAACCGGTGCTAAAGTGTCACCACGTGGCACGAGCCAGGCCCGGGTGCGTGTAGGACACTAGTACCGGTTGGTAACACCAACCGGTACTAAATGTTTGGGAGGGTTTTGGCTTTATTTTCCATTTAATTCTTTTTTATTTGCTGGTATTTCACGATACTACAAATTGTACACGTTATGCATACATATAAATAGCTTTCTCGTACGTAGAACCGCATATATATATATATATATATAATATCATCGAATGTCTCACAACCAACACCATTAATTATTCACACATACACATGTATATACATATAAAATTTCTCCTACATGTTGCCTTGGTGCCTTCGGAGCACGATGGCAAGTGGTTCATGGGGGCGGTATCGGGTAATAGTATTCTCATTTGGGATCTATGACCTGATCGAGCAAAAATCCGGCTATTTCCTCTTGAAGTGCTAGTATGCGGTCCGCTAGTAGGAGCTTATCCCGCACCTCTCTGAACTGTTAAGAAGGAGATCAATATGCATGTGTATTAGTTGTGTGACAAGATATCGATAATGGTGTGAATAGTGTTCTGATAAACGTACCCAGTCCTGTCTTTGAGATCTGCTCCTTTCGGACGCCATCATGCGAATGTTCTCGCAAACGTAGAATGCACACAGATCATTCCCAGGCGCCTGCTTCAGGGCCTTTACGAGAATGGAATTGAATCCGATAATGATTAATCAATCATGATAATTAATTAATGGTATTGAAACAAGAATTAAAGAGATGGTAGCTAGCTAGTACTACTTAATTACTTACCTTTGGTCGATGCCAAAACAACTTTTTTGGCCATTTGCCTGGAGTCACCTTGATGAACTTTGCCCAAGCCCTGCCTGCCGGCAAAGAAAATTAATAAAAAGGTTATTAAATAGTTCATATCAGGAAATGACGAACTAATAATAGGCCGAGATATAGTTAATAATGATTGAAATTACCTGTTGACTATCCCCTTCATGATGGTGTAGTCTTTATCTTCTTTAAGTAGTGAGTCCAGTACTTCAACTGTTGCTTTGTCAACTTTAATGTCTAACAAGATCCAGTGGAAACTTCATGCGCACACGTTTGCATGTCTTAATTAAGCGGGCATGTGCATAAAATTAATCAACCATCGTAAACCGTATACACTTAATTATTAATATCTAGCTAGCTAGTAAGCAAAAACAGAATTTGTATTACAAGATAGTGTGACTTACAGGAAGTTGTAAGGAAGTAGTATATCTTCATTGGTATTGAGGCGCTTCAAGAACTCTAGCATGCTTTCCTCTACACTTACTTGAGAAGTTGCAAGATTCCATGTGTACTCATTAATGGTATTTGGGTCAATGAACCCAATGCCATAGTGTCCAGATTTTTTCATTTCATACATCTTCATCCTGCATATAATACCACAAAAAGAATATATAGTGAGGATAATTACATGTAATGATTGATCAAAAATTACAGAAATAAACCACTTACAGACAATAGCAACTGACGATAGATTTGTCGAGTGCGTCTTGATTGTATAACTGAAATAGTTCTGAGTACTCAACGCACATAGCTTTCTCATGGAAGTAATGCTCCTTCTTGACATTCACCATGAGGGACTCTCGATTGGAAATCTTGGTAATGTTCATGTACCATTGATGCAATTCATACATTCTCGTTGGGAGGTTCTTGACCTTGTCTGGCTCGACCAAAGGTTGGCCCCGGACATATTTCCGTTTTATTTCCTCATCTCTAAGCGGAGACATGGGCTCAATTTCGAGGAGTTGTCCAACAGAGATCTTGAGCATTTCAGTCTGCATTATATGCTCCTCCGTTATTACCACATTGCCTAGCTGGGGAACTTTAACGGTTTTCCCACAATAATATTGGGCGCACGGCCTCCTCTCATGTGTTGTTGGCTCAACAAGCGGGAGGATCGATTGTGCCGCCTATTCTCCCAGTTGGGGAACGGTTTTCCCGCATTTTTTGCCCGGTGCTTGTTGGCTCGAGCTTGAGCTCGCTTCCTTCTTTAGCCGTTCTTGATGTAGCTTCCTGATTTGGCGCTCATAGTCTGAGCTAACAGGCTTGGGAGCTGGTTCTCTAGCCATACTAATGAAGTGGTCAATCATTTTCTCAGGCACTTTCTCCTTTGGCGGCAGTGCCGATTTCGGTCCAAAATGAGCGTCCACTTGGGCCTGCACTATGGCTGCGTTTTGCTCCTCAGTCATGTCGTAAGGACTCTGAGGAAGAGGAGTGAGGCTTGGACCATATTGATATTGCTTGTCTCCGCCTGTACTTCCTGAACTACCTCGACTTGTACCGCTATGCACCATAGCTGTGGCATGTCTCTTTTGCGAGTGCTGAGACGGCGCAGACGGCTGACGTGGCTGAGTTGGAGAAGGAGAAGTGGCCTGACGATGTGCCGGACTTGAAACAGGAGGTGTGGCCTGACACGGTGCCGGACTTGAAACCGTAGAAGTGGCATGACCCTGTGCCGGACTTGAAACCGGAGGAGTCAGCTCACGCGTTCGGGGACTTGGAGGAGGTGGCGGACTTTGAGGAGGAGTCGGCTCATGCGTTCGTGGACTTGGAGGAGCGGGAGTCTGCTGACTCGGTGGCGAACTTCGAGGAGGAGTCGGTAGACAACACGGTGTCGGCGGACTTCGAAAGATGATGCAATCCTTTCTCCATAGGATGATACGATGTATGGCCTCTCCAAGTGTGCGCTCATCTTCACCTCCAGGAATGTCAAGTTGTAGCCCCGAATATGGGTCCACCACTTCATCAACCAAGACACGAGAATAGCCTTCTGGAATCGGAATGCAATGGAAGGTTGCTTCGGGGGTAATTGTAAAAGCAACGCCGTCCGCCACCTTCATGGATATGTTCTTCATTTTGGAGTGTAGCTCATAGTTAGTGTTCTCTATGATGTCATCCAGAGGGTATGTATCCAGTAGTGTGTCGCCCGGGCCAGAACCAACACTGCATCTCGGCATGGATCGGACGGTGCTATCCAATGCTGGACGATCATCCGCTTGTTGCTGCCGCTGTTGAGACCCCCTTTCCTGGCTAAGTGAGTCGATCTGCTGCTGCTGCTGCTGGAATTTGAGTGCCAAGTCCGCGTGCCTTGCTTCTAGGCCTTGAAGGTGTTCTGCGTCCTGCTTCCTCTGCTCCTCCTCCATATTCCTCTTCTTCTCCTCCTCCATCTTCCTTCTTGCACGGGTCCTGTAGTCCTCGTTCCATTCTGAAAAGCCCTCATACCAGAGAATAACGCCCTTGCCTCGTGTTCTTCCCGGGTGTTCAGGATTTCCCAGGGTGCGCGTAACCTCGTCGTTCTCTCTGTTGGGCGTGAACACCCCCCTTCGAGCTTCTTCTATTGCGTCAAGTATCTTTTGTTCGGCTCCTTTTAGATTTGCCTTCTGCGAAACCAGGCCTGTCTTCGGGTCCAACGCCCCCCATGCGCATCGAACCAAGTTCTGCACCTGGGGGGCAGCTCCTAGTAACCGGAGTGACCCCTGTATCCTCCATCTCTTGCTCAGACTTATCCCACTTAGGCATTCCCACCGCGTAGCCACCTGGACCCAGCCTATGGAACTGCGTCTTTTTTGCGGCATTTGCCTTGTTTTTTATCGACCATTCCTTAGATAATTTTGAATCCTTGAAGGTCATGAAATCGTCCCAGTGTTCTCTTTGCTTCTCCAGTGTTCCCGTGAATTCTGGAGTCTTCCTTTCTGCAGCGAGGTAGTTGGCCCTTATAGTTTTCTTGTGGGTGTTGAATGCAATTGCCATCTTCTTAAGAGCAGCGCCCTTGAATTTCTCCACATCTGCTTCAGTGAAATGATCTGGTAGGGTGAAATGTTCCATCAGAGATTCCCAAAGTTCTTTTTTGGCTCTGTCGTCGACCCAAGTAACACCTGGACGTTTAGTCTTTGGCTCTTTCCATTCTTGAATGGAGATCGGGAGTTTGTCCCTCACAAGAACTCCGCACTGACGAGTCCACTTGTTCGCAATGTTCTTAGGCGTGAGGGGTTCGCCACTAGGTTTGGTAGATTCAATGTTGTACTTTACACCATCCTTCAACAATCTGCCCAGGCCTCGCTTTGTCCTGCTGTCTGTAGAAGCAGATTTGCTCGATCCGGAGGGCTGAAAGAAGAAAGATCAATACGTTAATATATCTTCAATAAAAAAACATGTGATGATCACCATGTGAGGGATCAGCATTGTCTGTGTCATCATAAACATTGTCTGTGTCATCATAATCATAATCATAGTTCATGACTTCATCAGCTCGGTTGTCGAGATAAAATATCTTTTCATCACCCTCTCCGGTATTGTTCAGATATTAGGAGCCGTCATCTGCTTCATTCAGACCATCTAGCCTGTGAGGGCTGCGTATGATGTCGAACAATTCCTCTTCTCTCTCTCTGCCGGTATTGTCCACCATAGCTTTTACTTAACTAATACAGAAGAAATATAAAACAATTTTGTATTCAAATTACAATGCATGGATGCAATCAATAAGGAAAAACTGAATCATATATATAGTACATAATATATGCATCATCTCGATTAATATATAATCTCGAATACATCATCGTCTTAATATATATAATCTCGAATACATCATCTTGAATATTATATATTGAATACATCACTGGCTAGGTACCTAATAAAGATCGAGTACTACAGAAGAATCTAGGCCACTCGCGGTTCCTGGGGCGCGAGCGATGGACACCCAAAGAGAAGGAACCGTCACAGGATCATATCTCCGGTCATCTGCCTAAAGAACCTGCCAAGTATTGGAGAACGTGACGTCCATAGCATCCATGTAGCGATAGACGTGCTCGTCCTCCTCCCTGACACGGTGACGCACCACCTCCGGCTGTGCCGGCTCCCTCTGCATCGAGTGTGGCCCACACGAACGCCACCAAAGGACATCAGGGTCGACGACGGGACCCGAGGCCAGGTTCCACACCAAGCGGCATGCCCCTCAAGGTAGCACCTCCCAGTGCTAGCCCGGCGGAGCCCAGTCCCGAACATGGGTCCTCTGAAGCAGGACGTCGTCACGAACGGGTCGACGGCGAGGACGCGGGCCGGGCATATCGTCGAGAACAAATACTATATGCCCGCAAAAAGTAACATTTTTTTAAATGATTGGATTGTGATAACTAAAATTCTATATATATGCAAATTCTAACAATTTGACATTAATCTAATCCATCTAACTAAAACTAATTCTAAAATTTCTAACATTTCTGATTATATAACTAACATTTCTATAACATTTCTAATATTTCTATAACTAAAAAACAGAAAAATTGCTAACATTTCTATAAATATTTCTATAACTAAAAACAGAAAATTTTTATAACATTTCTATATAACTAACATTTGTAATATTTCTATAACTAAAAATCAGAATAATTTCTAACATTTCTATAACTAAAAAATAGAAAAATTTATAACAAACAAACTAATGTGTGTGTGTGTACTGTGTGTGTAGTGTGTCTCTCTGTGTGTGTAGTGTGTGTGTGTGTGTGTGTGTGTGTGTGTGTGGACATGGCGGCCGGGGCGAGCTCACCGGCGAGACGACGATGAGGCGGCGGGACGGGGCGGCGACGACGGGGCGGGGCGGCGACAACGGGGCGGCCAGGGCACGGCGACGGGGCGGTGCGCAGCGACGGGGCGTCCGGGGTGCGGCGACGGGGCAGGGCACGGAGACGGGGACGGGGACGACCGGGGCGGCGACGTAGACGGGGGCGGCGACGAGGGGTAGGGACGGCCGGGGTGCCGACGGCATCGATCGGGGCAGGGCGGCGCGACGGAGGGGAGAAACAGAGAGGGAAACTGAATTTTTTTCAACTGTTGTATATATAGGATGGACCTTTAGTACCGGTTGGAGCCACCAACCGGTACTAAAGGTCTGTTTTGGCCAGGCCAAGCGGCGGGAAGCGCCCCCCCCTTTAGTACCGGATCGAGGCACCAACCGGTACTAAAGACCCCCTCTTTAGTACCGGTTGCAGCCACCACCCGGTACTAAAGGGGGTGCGCTGGCGCAGTGCGGTGCGGCAAGTTTGGTCCCACCTCGCTAGTCGAGGAGCTACCGCACTTGTTTATAAGCCCCAGTGCGGTAGCTCTCTCGAGCTCCTCTCCCAAGCAGGCCTACTGGGCCTACCTGTTCTGTGCTGCCCTATGGGCCTACTAGGCCTTTGCGGGCCTGCATCCTGGCCCAACAAAAGGTTGTGTTTCTAGTCGTATGCAGGCTGCTTTGGCCCAGTAGGCGGGCTTTTTTATTTTCTTAAAAAAATTTGTTTTATTTATTTTTAAGTTGTTTTTTGCTGTATTTAGAGTTTCTTTGTGAATATTTTTGCTTTAGGTACAAAAAGTTACAAACTTTCTGTTAGTGCCGGTAGTTTTCAAATTTAAATAGTTTAAATTTTGAATTATTTGAAATTTGTGTGAATCACTAGTTTGTGAATAACTTAACTTTGAAAAAAGTTTTTTCGGTGATTCTTTTTTTCTTATGTCTAATATTAGTGTGGTTTATCATTATATTCAATTTGGTAATGCTTAGGTTATTTAAAAAATGAAAGGCCTTTGTAACAAATGAGTTTTCGTCGGAAACCCTGATACTTCGAAAGAGATTGTCCATTTTGTACACGAAGTGTATCCAGTTTTTGCCCTAACCCTCTCTACTTTTTTGCACATGCTATGTGGGTTAAATTATGATACCATGCCAACTTTCAACCTTTTCTAAGTTCATTTGAAATGCTTTTCAATTTCAGGGTCATTTAGCTGAAAAAATCAGTAAATGCATGAAAGAATGTGTTTGCACATAAAATTTCTTCGCGTTTCAAATGCCAAAACACATAACTACCCTAACTATTACAGAGATTCCCTCCTGGGTGTGAAACACAGAAGAAAGTGATGATAGTGAAGCCGATCACATCTCAGATCTTTGGGTGTGAAACTTTTTCTTCGCGTGTGTCCCTTTGCACCGTAGCCATGGAAAATCTTCATCATTTAACTGGATGCTCAGGTCAATATTCACTGTGAATGGAGCAATTTCATTACACTTTTCATAATCTTCCGACATGTCTGTCTTATCATCCACTCCCACGATGTTTCTTTTTCCTGAAAGAACTATGTGGCGTTTTGGCTCGTCGTATGATCCATTCGCTTCCTTATCTTTTATTTTTCTCGGCCTGGTAGACATGTCTTTCACATAAAAAACCTGTGCCACATCATTGGCTAGGGTGAATGGTTCGTCTGCATATGCAAGATTGTTGAGATCCACTGTTGTCATTCCGTACTGCGGGTCTTCCGTTACCCCGCCTCGTGTCATATTCACCCATTTGCACCGAAAGAAAGGGACCTTCAAACCACCTCCATAGTTAAGTTCCCATATGTCCTCTATGTAACCATAATATGTTTCCTTTCCCGTGTTGGATGTTGCATCAAAGCGGACACCACTGTTTTGGTTGGTGCTCTTCTTATCTTGGGCGATCGTGTAAAATGTATTCCCATTTATCTGGTACCCTTTGAAAGTCATTATATTCGAAGATGGTAACTGGGACATCGAGTACATGCCATTTTGAATATCGCCATCATTCATGGCACGTTTCTGCAACCAACCGGCGAAAGTCCTTGTTTGTTCATGTGTAATCCAGTCATCAGACTTCTCCAGGTGTTTGGAGTGTAGAAAATTCTTGTGTTTCTCCATATACGGAGCCACCAAGGCTGAATTTTGTAGAACAATGTGCTTTAGTGAGAGAATGCACGTCCATACATATGCCCTCCTAGCGTGCCTTTTCCATCCAGTCTGCCCTTATGCCGCGATTCAGGAACACCAATCGGATTAAGGTCAGGAATAAAGTCAATACAAAACTCAATGACCTCCTCATTTTCATGGCCCTTCCAGATGCTTCCTTCCGGCCTAGCACGGTCATGAACATATTTCTTCAAGACTCCCATGAACCTCTCAAAGGGGAACATATTGTGTACAAATACAGGACCCAAAACATTAATCTCTTCGCAAAGGTGAACTAGGACGTGCGTCATGATGTTGAAGAAGGATGGTGGGAACACCAACTCGAAACTGACAAGACATTGCACCAAATCATTCTGCAAACTTGGTATGATTTCTGGATCGATTACCTTCTGAGAGATTGCATTGAGGAATGCACATAGCTTCACAATGGCTAATCGAACATTTTCCGGTAGAAGCCCCCTCAATGCAACCGGAAGGAGTTGCGTCATAATCACGTGGCAGTCATGAGACTTTAGGTTCTGGAACTTTTTCTCTGCCATATTTATTATTCCCTTTATATTCGACGAGAAGCTAGACGGTACCTTCATGCTGAGCAGGCATTCAAAGAAGATTTCCTTCTCTTGTTTGGTAAGAGCGTAGCTGGCCTGACCCTGATGTATGCCGTCTTTTCCATGCATACGTTGCTGGTCCTCCCGTGCCTCTGGTGTATCTTTTGTCTTCCCATACATGCCCAAAAAGCCAAGTAGGGTCACGCAAAGATTCTTCATCACGTGCATCACGTCGATTGCGGAGCGTTCCTCTAGGTCTTTCCAATATGGCAGGTCCCAGAAAATAGATTTCTTCTTCCACATGGGTGCGCATCCGTCAGCGTCCTTCGGAACAGGTTGTCCGCCAGGACCCTTTCCAAAGATTAGCTTCAAATCCTTGACCATATCATGTACATCAGCACCAGTACGGTGGTGAGGCTTCGTCCGGTGATCCACCTCACCTTTGAAATGCTTGCCTTTCTTTCTTACGGGATGCCTGTTCGGAAGAAATCGACGATGTCCCAGGTACACATTCTTCCTACAACTATCCAAATATATACTGTCGGTATCATCCAAACAGTGCGTGCATCCGCGGTATCCCTTGTTTGTCTGTCCTGAAAGGTTACTGAGAGCAGGCGAATCATTGATGGTCACAAACAGCAAGGCCTTCAGGTCAAATTCTTCCTGTCCGTGCTCATCCCACGCACGTACACCTGTTCCATTCCACAGCTGTAATAGTTCTTCAACTAATGGCCTTAGGTACACATCAATGTCGTTGCCAGGTTGCTTAGGGCCTTGGATGAGCATTGGCATCATAATGAATTTCCGCTTCATCCACAACCAAGGAGGAAGGTTATACAAACATAGAGTCACAGGCCAGGTGCTATGGTTGCTGCTCTCCTCCCCAAATGGATTAATGCCATCTGCGCTTAGACCAAACCATACGTTCCTTGGGTCACCTGCAAACTCCTCCCAGTACTTTCTCTTGATTTTCCTCCACTGCAAACCGTTAGTGGGTATTCTCAACTTTCCATCTTTCTTACGGTCTTCTCCGTGCCACCGCATCGCCTTCGCATGCTCTTTGTTTTGGAACAAACGTTTCAACCGTGGTATTATCGGAGCGTACCACATCACCTTGGCATGAATCTTCTTCCTGGGGCGCTCGCCCTCGACATCACCAGGGTCATTGCGACTGATCTTATAACGCAATGCACCGCTTACTGGGCAAGCGTTCAAATCCTCGTACTCACCGCAGTAGAGGATGCAATCATTAGGGCAAGCATGTATCTTTTGCACCTCTAACCCTAGAGGGCAGACAACCTTCTTTGCTTCATACGTACTCTCGGGCAATTCGTTGTCCTTTGGAAGCATATTCTTTATCATTATCAGCAACTTTCCAAATCCCTTGTCAGATACACCATTCTCTGCCTTCCATTGCAGCAATTCCAGTGTGGTGCCCAACTTTTTTTGTTAGCTTCGCAATTCGGGTACAACAATTTCTTGTGATCCTCTAACATGCGCTGTAACTTCTTCTTCTCCAAATTACTTGTGCAGTTTCTCTTTGCATCGGCAATGGCCCGACCTAGACCATCAGCGGGCTCATCTGATGCCTCTTCTTCAGCTTCTTCCCGCATTGCTGGCTCAGCTTCTTCCCCCATTGTTGTATCATCATATTTAGGGAACCCATGGCAAGGATAGCCGTCGTCGTCCTCTTCTTCTTCATTGTCTTCCATCATAACCCCTATTTCTCCATGCTTGGTCCAAACATTATAGTGGGGCATGAAACCGGACTCAAATAGGTGGACGTGAATGGTTCTTGACATAGAGTAATTGTCACCATTCTTACAGCCAGCACATGGACAAGGCATAAAACCATCCGCCTGCTTGTTTGCCTCAGCGGCAAGCAGAAAAGTATGCACGCCATTAATGAACTCGGGAGAGCATCTGTCATCATACATCCATTGTCGTCTCATCTTCATTACACAACACCGAATAGACCAAATTAATACAAGTTCATACATAAAGTTCATACATAAAGTTCATATACAACACTTAATTAAATGCAACATACAAATAACTCTCTAGCTAAAGAATTTAAATGCAACAACAAATGCGATCAAGATCGCAACTAAGGTAACAATTGATCCAACAACATAATGATACCAAGCCACACTATCAATGGCATATTTTCTAATCTTTCTAATCTTCAACCTCATTTTCTCCATCTTGATCTTGTGATCATCGACGACATCGGCAACATGCAACTCCAATTCCATCTTATCCCCCTCAATTCTTTTCAATTTTTCTTTCAAATACTCATTTTCTCTTTCAACTAAATTTAACCTCTCAACAATAGGGTCGGTTGGAATTTCCGGTTCACATACCTCCTAGATAAAAATATCTATGTCAACTTGATGGGCATAATTTGTCATAAACACGAAATGCAACAACTAGTTTTAAAAGAGAATATACCACATCCGAATCATAACAAGAACGAGGGCCGACGGGGACGGATATCAAAACCATGGCACTATGTATAACAAACAGCGTACGGGTAAGATAATTATACGAGTAACTATATATCCAAATCACACAAACATCAATTTGGTAATGTAAAACATTCATGAACAAGAGCCTCGCCACAAGGTGGTGCCGGCGACGGGACGGTGCGGGCGATCGACGATGGTTACGACGGAGATTTAGAAGGCACTAAGTAAACCACTCCTACATATGCAAACTAAGTGTTATTTTTGACCTCAAATTGCATATAAATCAAATACTAGCACATATAATTCCTACCAAATTACTAAACTCACAAATTAATCACTATACAAAGTATTGCAAGAGGTAATCTAGCAACGAGAGATGAAAGAACAAAGTTGCTAACCTTTGTGATCATTTGAATGGATGGGGGCCTTCAAATCTTGGTAAATTTTGGGCAAAATTTATGATGAGCTCGAGGAAGAGAGGGGAAGAACAGAGGAAGTGAGGGGAAAGGGGAAGAACAGAGCGAGCTTGGGTGGATGAAGGGTTTATGTACGATGACCTTTAGTACCGGTTCGTGCCATGAACCGGTACTAAAGGTGCTGGAGGGGCCCCAGACTGACAACATCCTGCCACCACTCACTTTAGTACCGGTTCGTGGCACGAACCGGTGCTAAAGGTTCGCCACGAACCGGTACTAATGAGAGCGGTCGGCCAGCCGTTGGAACCAGCACTAATGGACACATTAGTGCCGGCTCAAAATCAAACCGGCACTAATGTGTCTCAGATTTGCCCCTTTTTCTACTAGTATCTGCTTTCAACTTGTAAATCAAGTGGTGTGTCTGGTATGTTTAGTTCTTTTTTCTATGCAGGAATGCCAACTCTGCGGTGCACCTGACTATGTGGCTGTTTTGGTTTGTGAGTGGCTCTGGGTTTGGCGAACCGTCTGCTCTATCAAATGGACCTGCAGGAGATTAGTGGTGTTTGGCTATTGGATTACTGCAGTTTGTTCTTGTCTGCTCATTATAGTTGGAGATATAGTTGGGATTGTTTGTGAGCGACTTGTTTGTTGTTTGTAATCCATGCCAACTATGCCGAAACCTTTTGCGGTTTGCACTTGTCTGCTCACAGATTCCTGGAAAGCTACATTGGTCTGATTGATCGAAATGAGCTTGTAGAGGATGCCAAAGGAAAAAGTGCTTTAGAAAGTTCAGGCACAAATTATGCTAAATTTCTGGTGCAAGCAGGGACTGTTGGGGGGGCAAACACCTCGTTGGTCTAGCACGGCAATGCTTTGGCTACCCTGGATGGTGGACTTCACATCCTCAAAGTGACGAATTTGAGATTATCAACATAATATCGATAATCTTCTAGCATTCTGGAAACACATTGCATGAGATTAATACTTGGGGTATTTTCACTTTGATATCATGGGGTTAGGCTGAGTTTGCAACTCTATTATACCAGGGGCGCATATTCCTTTACATTTTATTTATTTTTTCTTTTTACTACTTCTGCTGAATCTTTCCCTAATAAGAAAGCAGCTATTGCGTCGGGTCGTACGTCGTCAGTGATCTTACAAAAAAGTCCCTCTATTGTTTCTAAAGTTAAGTTATGGTTGTCAGAATTTATTAAGCATCATATCTTTGATATGGCGGTCTACCTTTCCAAAAAGTTGTAGAAATTCTCACTTATTCTGCTTCAAGATGCTATAAGACTAGCTTAATCTGTAGCATAGAACAGTTTCTTACTTAACCTTAGTTTCACTTTGAACTAAATGTGTGTTTCATCCTTTTTACAGGTAAATTTGTGCAACAAGGATTTGTGTCTGGGGAAACGACACCTATGGGATCACTGGAATCCCTTCTACGGTTGGCGGGCTTGGGGCTGTGGAAAGAGCGGGATTGAGAGATCAAC
>NC_041383.1:56770634-56778281 GCF_002162155.2 Triticum dicoccoides
TTATCCAGGTTCGGGCCGCAAGTGATGTGTAATATCCTACTCTTGCTGGTTTCTATTTATCTGGTGTTCTTGGATTAGCTACAAGGCGTGCAGGGTCCAAAAAGTCCGAATACTCTTCCAGTACGCCGCGGGTCTCCTTTTATAGACAAAGGGGCTGTCACAGTGGCACACAGGAGGTGGAAAGTTATAGAGTGGTTGAGTCTATCCTCTGGCACCGTAGGACAAACACATTTAATGCGCTGCCGATGTTCCCTCCTTGCTTTATCGGGGATGGCAAGGAAGCTCGTTCCAACTTTATCCACCTCGCCTGGCTTCAACGCGCGTCTGAACTGACGAGGCGTGTAGCGCCACGCTAGCTGGCTACTGAGTTGGTGTGGTGGCAGAGTCTTCACGAAGATCTGCATGCACCAGGCAGGTGCTTACTAAGTTGGCCTAGAGTCCGCGCTTCGTCACGCAGGTGCTCGCCTAGTTGGTGGGCTGGCGGCTGTATGGGAAGGGCGGTGGAGTCTTGGCAGACGTGGGCCTAGCTGCAGCCTCACGGATGTCTCTGGCAAGGGTCTTGCCGCTGCGTCGCAGTCGTCCCCGGCAAGGATCTTGCCGGGGGTCTCGTGGGTTTCCTCGGCAAGGATCTTGCCGAGGATCATTGTCTTCTATTTCTTCATCTAGTCTTGTATGCTTTTGGTCTTCACAAAGATCTGCATGCCACCACAGAGGCGCCTCCCATGCCTTGGTTCCAATGTGGTTGATGGTGTTGGAACTCTTGGGCTCGAGGGTCGCGGCTCTGCTGGTGTCGGGCGAGTTGCCCCGGCAAGGCTCTTGCCGGGGATGTGGAGGCTGCCCTGGCAAGGGCCTAGCCGGGGGAGTTCTCCTTGCTCCTCTGCTCCCTATGTTTCTGTCTTGGTGTTGCTCTTGTTTTCTTGTGGTTTTGCTTGTTCTGCCCCGCCAAGTGTCGGGGATATACCCCGCGGTATAAACCGCCGGATGTATGACCCGGCTAGAGTTTGCCGATTCACCAGCGACCCACTTGGACCTGGCGGTTTAAGATTCATTGGTAATCCGGCAGGCGGGTCAGAGGAGCGACAAGACCCGGTGGCCCAACGAGTGGTTTATGGAAGGCCGGATCACGCTATGGTGGGCCGGTTTATGAGGAAAGCACAAGGAATATTTTTCTACAAAGGAAGCAAGACTAGGACTCCACTTGTAATAGAGTAATCCAAATCCTACTAGGACTAGTCATGTAACCCGCCCCTTCAACATATATAAGGAGGGGCAGGGCTCCCCAAAGAGGACAAGCGAGAAAGCAAAGAAGAAACAATCTCTAGGGCTAGACACAACTAGAGGAGAGCCGGTTTACGGCGACTCCCTCGTGATGATAATGAGATCTAGCCTCAAACAGCATGTAGGGTTTTTACCGGATGATGTTTCCCGGGGCCCAAAGATGTCTAAACCCTTGTCTTGTGTTGCGTCTCTCGATTCCGCTCAACCCCTCTCAAGTTACCACATAGATGTGCTGGCCTCACGACTAAGTCCTCGCACTAGGACATCTGCCGTGACAATTCCATGACAGTTGGCGCTTTTTATTCATTATATTGAAGGGTCCACTGCTCAGTTGGTAAAGCACAATGCTCTTAACCTTGCGGACATGGATTCAAGTCCCATGATGGGGGTTACATCATATGATGTTATTTTCATTGAAGTATATATCAAGTCCTTGCTCATTATTGCATAATGACCCGGCCCTTGGGGGCTACACTGGTTGAAGTTTTTATGAGTATAAGACAATTACAAGTCCCAGGTTGCTACAAGCATGAAAACCCGGCACTTGGGGGCTACATAATATGGAGTATTCAGTTTTTACTAAGTGACTGGGATGAACAACATGGATTTCTTCTTAAGTGGCAGTATTTATATTGAAGCAAGTCTTAAGCCATCACTTTGTTCTGCTCAAGACTTGGGGGCTACAGGTATTATATTATTATCGAAGAACTATTTTCAAATTCTCTGTTTTGAGCAAACCAGATTGACCTGGTGCCACCAATCATTACGACCCTGTGTCAGCAACCCGGCGTCATCAATAATCATGAACCGGCGTTGGCAACAATCATGACCCAGAATTATCAGTTTTTATAACCCGACAATGGTGGTAATCATAAAACGGCAAGTTTTACATCTTCAAGCCGGTTGGATATTAGTGGAATATTTTAGAGACTAATATTTTTGTCAAGTCAAAGCATTTAAGGCCAATTCAAATGGATTCTTTATTTACAAAATATCTTCTACAAGCAAATCGATTATGAAACTGGTATATTGACTCGGATTTTTTAAAAAGGAAGAAATGACAAGGATTTAAGGATGATCAAGTGCCGGTTTACAAGAATATTGAAACCGGAGCACAACCCGACAAATTTGTTCTTGTGTTTATGTTGCAGATCAGTTTAACATGGATGAATCCAAATTAAACTGGGGGCTAATGTCGGGGATATACCCCGCGGTATAAACCGCCAGATGTACGACCCGGCTAGAGTTTGGCGATTCACCGGCGACCCACTTGGACCTGGCGGTTTAAGATTCATTGGTAATTCGGCAGGCGGGTCAGAGGAGCAACAAGACCCGGTGGCCCAACGGGCAGTTTATGGAAGGCTGGATCATGCTACGGTGGGCCGGTTTATGAGGAAAGCACAAGGCACTACTAGGAAAAGGCCTACTAATGGCGCACTAGTTTTGCCTACTAATGGCGCATTACCAGTGCACCATTAGTATCACGCCACTAGAATTTTTTAGTAATGGCGCACCACTGGTGCGCCATTAGAATCTGGTATTCTAATAGCGCACCATTTAGTGCGCCATTAGTATTGCCCACAGTGCGCCACTATTATCTGCTATACTTATAGCGCACCACATGGTAGTGCGCCATTAGTAACAATTTTTTTTTCTTAATCTCAGGTCACTATTTCACATATGAGATATTCAACACATATATATACAACAAGCATCCATATAACAATCATATCCAACACATAAGTTTCATCATATATACATACATAGCCAACACATAGTTCCGTCGTTACATATTACAAAAGTTTCACATTGTTCATCCAACACCGTTATCCATCGATTCACAAAATTTTCACATTGATACAAAATAAAAACACAAATGGAAAAGAAGCACTCCATCCACGCAAGCTTCCGTCAATTAAATCAAATCTGCAAAATGATAAACAAGAAGTTAGAAGAAGAAGAACTTAGGTAACTTAGGTAAAATGAAGCTAACCTATGTCATTTTGGAAAAGAAGAAGAATAAGAAAAAGACTATAAGCTTATTATGTAAACTTGATCATTTTGTGCTAACATAAGTTATTTTGGAGCTAACCTATAGGAAACTAAGCATATAAGCTCTTAGTTAGTATATTAGAGCCAACTTAGGTAAAATGAAGCTAACCTATGTCATTTTGGAAAGGAAGAACAATAAGAAAAAGACTATAAGCTTATTATGTAAACTTGATCATTTTGTGTTAACATAAGTTATTTTGGAGCTAACCTATAGGAAACTAAGCATATAAGCTCTTAGTTAGTATATTAGGGCCAACTTAGGTAAAATGAAGCTAACCTATGTCATTTTGGAAAAGAAGAAGAATAAGAAAAAGACTATAAGCTTATTATGTAAACTTTATTATTTTGTGCTAACATAAGTTATTTTGGAGCTAACCTATAGGAAACTAAGCATATAAGCTCTTAGTTAGTATATTAGAGCCAACTTAGGTAAAAATGAAGCTAACCTATGTCATTTTGGAAAAGAAGAAGAATAAGAAAAAGACTATAAGCTTATTATGTAAACTTGATTATTTTGTGCTAACATAACACTAGTGCAGAACCGGGCAATAGCACCGGTTCGTAAGGCCCTTTATGTAGGACGACCTTTAGTACCGGTTCGTGCCAAGAACCGGTACTAAAGGTGTTGGAGGGGGCCCGGACTGACAACATCCTGCCACCACTCTCATTAGTACCGGTTCGTGGCACGAACCGGTGCTAAAGGTTAGCCACGAACCGGTACTAATGAGAGCGGCCCGGCTAGCCGTTGGAACTGGCACTAATGTATACATTTGTGCTGGCTCAAATACAAAACGGCACTAATGTGCTTCACGTTTGGCCCTTTTTCTACTAGTGTAAGCTATTTTGGAGCTAACCTATAGGAAACTAAGCATATAAGCTCTAAGTTAGTACATTAGAGCCAACTTAGGTAAAAATGAAGCTAACCTATAGGAAACTAAGCATATTAGAGATAACATAGGTAACTAAGTATATATATATCATTTTGGATAGCTAACCTATAGGAGATCTGACATACCTGACAAAGTTCAGTTCTCATGCATTGTTCTTCTCCTTCTTCTCCTTCCCCTCCCTGATGCGCCTAGAGTGGCGAGGCGGTGGAGGCAGTGGAGGCAGTGGGATGTAGTCTTCTACCACAATTGGCGTGGTCATGTCGCCCAGCTGTGGGATCGCCAGCACCACCACCGGTGCGTGGTCATTGTCAGGCACCACCACCATCGCGAGGCCATCTTCAGGCACGACCATCGCTAGGTCATCCTCAGCCACCTCCATCTCTTGCCCATGGTCAGCCACCACCATCTCTTGCCCTTGGTCAGCCACCACCAGCGCTAGGTCATCCTCAGCCTGATGCCCATCGTCATCCTGCAGCTCCTCATCCTCACTCTGCTCCTCTTCTCCCGCACTCCAGTCCGGATCATCCTTCTTGTTGTCTATGCTGCTGCCAGAATCGGTACTGCTTTCGCTACAGCTAGAATCACTGCTGCTTTCGCTACAGCCATAGTCGCTGCTGCTTTGGCTGTAGCCAGTGTCGCTGCTGCTGCTCCCATTACCTGTCCAAAATGCAACGATGACTGTTAACAATCGATGTGAGACAAAGCCAAATGTAGAGGAATAAGAAGAGGCAGAACGTACCGGCATCATCATCGGCAGCGTAGCGCATGCGACACATAGTCTTGTTGAACACCTTCACGATGAGCATGTTGGCGTCGTCGTTGTACCTGAAGAGAAGGAAGTACCCCAGCTGCAGCTTGTAGGCACGGTAGAACTTCTCCCACCCAAGAGACAAGTACATGTGGCCCTTCTTGATCACCAACTGCACATCCCACTGCCTGCGAAACCCGCTGCCGGCCTGTCACAGCTTCACATTATTTGGCGGATCTTCACCCATCAGCAATATCCTAAAACTGTCAGGCAGCCTCTGCAGTTTGGGACAATGAGTGATGTAGCAAACAACAGATATCATAATGAGATGGGTGAAGGGGAGATCTCTCGTTTTATATACCTGCATCATGGATGATACTGAAGCCTCAAGTATGATAGTGAAGAACTCGGAAGCATCCAACTCGTACTGCGGTGTCGCAGATCGGCGGTGGCTGCTTCCCGCCATCTCTGATAAGCAGCAAAAGAGACCAATTAGTACCCATGCATGATAACAGGCATTAGTCGCAAGTACCCCATATGTCCTATTTTTAGCAAAGTAATGCTAAAATTCACGGAAAATTTCAGCATTACCTTTGCTGAAAATAGGACATATGGAGTACCCGAATTTGCCGGAACGGAAGTTAATCGACATTCTGGCAAACTCAATGGCCTCTTGGGGTACCTGCAAATTCATCACGACACAATGGTCGGAGACAAAACCCAGAAAACTAGCACCACAAAGCACATAACAAAATTCAGTAAATATCCAAATACTACTCCTAATGCAAACAAGATTCACCTAGCAAGGTTTATTTGACATGGAGTAGTTTATTTCATAGAGTAAACATTAGCACTATTTGACAGCAAAAGGTTTTAGCTAATTTGAATTAACTGAAAGCAGCAGTACATCATTTTTATTGATAGTAAAATGTTCAAAGAAACAGAAATATCAGTACAATAGCTAGATTACACTATCAGTACACTAGCAGTAAAATGTTCATTTACTTTGAATAAACAAATATTCAAGCAGATTTGCTTGTCCTACTCCTGCAGATCACCAAGCTTCTTTTTTAATCCAGCTAATTAACTGAAACTTGCACTAAACTACTGTTGTCCCGCACTACTACAAGTGCCATACTACTGCAAGTGCTATACTACTGTAGAGAATTATGCCCACTTGAGTTGGAGTTAATGACCTCGATAGACTGTCACTGGCAGTAAGAGAGTAGCACTACTAGTACTAGCCTTATAGGCATATTTATTCGGTTCAGCAAACATCCATAGCAGGAGATAGTTGTAGGTCTAGGCCATATATGCATATTTCTGCATATGTTTGGGATGTCAGTAAGTGATGATACATGAACCGTTAGGAGCCTATCAAACCATCAACCCGCGTGTTGTCGAAAAGAAGAAAAGACAGTTACCATTATCTTAATATTTTGCAATACTCCTAAGTCTTTGGTACTGGACAGTTGTGTCAAACATTAAACTGAATTTGTCTCAAACATTAAACTTGGAGTATATGTTGGTGCTTAACATTGCTTGAGGGAAAATATTGAAGGCAATTTATTTTATGAATTGCGTATAAAACAGACCAAGGATGTTGAATTCTCTTCTAAGTTTCCCCTACACTGAATGAATTAAGGCAATTTACTTATGAATCAAAACACTTAAAATATTGCATGAGTGGTCCATACTCTGTTTTTTGTTTCTACTGTTCAAAGCATAATTTTAATTAAAAGCATAATTCTCTTGATCTTGCTGTCCAGGACATGGAGAGAGAGGGAGAAGGGGCAGGGAAGCTCACCTTGGACGGCGCAGAGAGGAAGCAGGGGAGCTCGGGGTTGGCGGCGAGGGTCACGACACCGTCCTTGGCTCGCCGGCTGCTGCGGAGGTGACCGGTGGCGTAGGACGACAGGGGCAGGCGGGGTGGGCGCGTCGGGGCCGCGCTTGCCTACTGCTGCAGGGGCCGGAGGAGGCCCTCGCTCGTCGGAGGGAGGAGGAGAGGAGAGGATCGGGCGGCGGGGTGAGGAACCCTAGCGCGTGCGCTCGGCCGATCCCGTCCGGGGGGCGCGGGGGCGGCGGGGGTGGAGTCCGGCGGCGGTCGGGGCGGCGGCATCGGGGCAGCACAAGACCACAGCCAGGAGAGGCGGCGGCGTCGCCGACGGCGTGCAGGCGCGGCGGACGGAGGGGGCGGAGCAAGGCGGGACGGCGAACATGGGGGGAGGGCAGCGGGTGAGATCGATGAGGCAGGGGAGAGATTAGAGAGATTGGGGATTTAATTAGTGTACGACTATTCTAATGGCGCACCACCATCTCGTGCACCATAAGTACGACTATTCTAATGGCGCACCAGCGCTCGGTGCGCCATTAGAATTTTGTTCTAATCTAGCCCACTAGCCCTATCTACAACCTAACCCTATCTACAACATAACCCACCCACTAGCCCGACTGGTCAGCACGCAACACACACACCAGGAGGTCCTGGGTTCGATTCCCAGGCTCCCAATATTTTTTTATGCATTTTAAATGCTGTTTTTTATATTTATTTGTGTTTAAATATATTCAAACTTGTTTAAATCATAACAGTAATATTTTTTTATAAAAACAGTAATAATTTTTAAAAAATATGTTCAAATTTGTTACTTGGAAATATCATCGGCAGCGGCGGTGGAGCGG
>NC_041383.1:56778559-56810946 GCF_002162155.2 Triticum dicoccoides
GGGGTGCTCGTCGGCGGCGGTGGAGTGGGGGAGGGTTGCGGTGGGTCGGCGGCGGTGGTGGAACTAGCGGGGGAGGGTGCGGGTGGGATCGAGATCGAGATCAAAAAGTGTCCATGAAAATATACACGGTGCGCCATTAGCAGTTTTGCAAAAAAGTAAAAAAAATTATATACTAATGGCGCGCTGCTTACAAGGTGCGCCATTACTTGGTAGAACTAGTAATGGCGCACTTTGGCACCATGCGCCATTAGAGTGTATGGAAAAATGGAAAAAAAATTCAATACTAGTGGCGCACCCTGTGCCTGGTGCGCCATTAGTGTCTTCCACACTAATGGCGCACCTCCGATCGGTGCACCATTAGTATATAGTAGTGGCGCACTGCTTACCAGGTGCGCCATTAGTATCAATCCTATCTATAGCCTTTTTCCTAGTAGTGAGGAATATTTTTCTACAAAGGAAGCAAGACTAGGACTCCACTTGTAATAGAGTAATCCAAATCCTACTAGGACTAGTCATGTAACCCGCCCCTTCAACATATATAAGGAGGGGCAGGGCTCCCCAAAGAGGACAAGCAAGAAAGCAAAGAAGAAACAATCTCTAGGGCTAGAAACAACTAGAGGAGAGCCGGTTTACGGCGACTCCCTCGTGATCATAATGAGATCTAGCGTCAAACAGCATGTAGGGTTTTTACCGGATGATGTTTCCCGGGGCCCGAAGCTGTCTAAACCCTTATCTTGTGTTTTGTCTCTCGAGTCCGCTCAACCCCTCTCAAGTTACCACATAGATGCGCTGGCCTCACGACTAAGTCCTCACACTAGGACATCTGCCGTGACAATTCCATGACACCAAGGGTGGCCAGGGGCGTGGGGCTACGACTGCCCGCGCACAAGTAAAGGGGTGCAAAAAAGGGACCTCTACTTTTGTACACCGACAGGAGCCCCCGGGCCTGGGCCACATATAAGCATGGGGCGTTATTGGGGCGGGCCCCGAATGTTGCGCGGGCACGCGTGTGGCGGAGTTTTTACTGCAGTAACTCCCGCGCCCACTGCGCTTCCCCACAACCCGCATTTAATGCACGGCGTGGGGGGCGTGCGTGACGTGGGGGTCATGCGTGGGGCGGTCGCTGCCCTTATGCGTCACATCATAGTAAAGAGGCGGCTGGCTCCTTCCCCATAAAAAAAGGAAAGTGCAGGGGCGCGGCTCATTTACTAAGTGGACTCGACTCGCGGCCTTCAAGGCGCCCGTGCCCCACGATCTCGGGGTGAAAAATGGTCGTCTCACTCATCTCCTCGATTCTGGCTTGCTCGCCACATGTCCCCCATGCCTCGAAGATGCTGCCCGGTGGATGCGTGGGGGGGGGGCACGGGCCTTAAATGATGAGGTGGGGAATTGGGTCGTTGCTGATTGGAACAGTGGGTCGGTCGCGATTCCTTGCAACCCTGGTGGCTGGATTGGTTAAGCGGGGCGACCGAGCCCTGGCCCCACCCCTTTATAAGAAGGGGAGGGGGTGGCACCCCTCAATCTTTCATCATTCATCTCCTTCCATCTTGGCTCCTTTCTTTCTTCTGCTATGGCAAAAGGGCGCATTGGCACTTCGATGGCGGCGACGAGGGTCTCTGCTCGACAACGCGCCCCTCCTTCCCAAGAGCTCGTGGCGCCGGAGCCGGTCACGAGAGGAAGGGGGAGGGGGCAAGGCCGAGTCTGCCATGGTGCATGGGGAGGAGGAGGACGGGGCGACGCACCGGCCTCGCCTCCGTCAGCAGCCCCTCCCCCAATGGAGGGCCACGTCGGAGACCAGCCCCGTGAGTTCATCATCAGGCTGCAACGGCCAGTGCGCCGTCGCCTTCGTCTCCCTACTCCGTTCGCTCGGGGGATGGAGCTTGACTCGCCACAGGCTCTAAGGTTGCATATGAGGGGTTGTGGGAATGGTAGCATGCGGGTCGATGTCGACTTCCCCGCCCCTCACGTCATGTATCTTCGTCGTGGATGGAAGACCTTCACTCATGCCCATAGCCTGTCGGAGGGGCTCGTTCTCTACTTCAAATTAATGGAGAATGGCCTGCTCTCCGTCAAGGTCTTTGGGGACTTTGGAACCCGCCTAAAGTGTTGCGTGGAGAGTTCCTTCGATGATGAAGACTCCTCTTCAAGCGGGAGTGATGAGGAGGAGAGCGACAACGACGACGAGGGCGTCAAGCGGGAGGACGCCGACTCCGACTGACCGCATCGCCCTCCCCCCTCGGCCATGCTCCCTGCCGAGGGCCTTCCTCGTCAAGCTCTCCATCGGCGTGTTCCCCATTGCCTCCTTTTTGCCTTCACCTACCGCGCCTGGGAGGAAAGGGGCAAGGAAGGGGATCACGGGGCACTTATCTTTTTAGTTTTTAAGCCTGCGGGCCCCTGTTAGATTTAAACCTTGTAATCCCCTTGCTCATGTTCGCATTCCGTATGAACTGTACCTATTTGGAACGTATTAATGAAAAAGGGTGCTTGCCGGGTTCTTTGTGCGTGAGCGAGGCCCATGCCAAGGAACGAGTCCTTGTTATTTTTAAGATAATCATTGTCACCCTATAACAGGCATTGTCGTTCCCTCACTTCATCCACGACCATACTCATGCTCTTGGCGGAGGCAGGGGCGAAGTAGGGTTAGGCCCTTCGTTTGCTTCCTTGTCACCACAAATACAACCAAGTACCGGCCCAGGGAATAGTCCTTGGCACAGGAAAGGGGGAGCATGGTAGCCCAGGAATGAACGAGGCTTCATACGTCCCAATTTCATACGGAAATGCATAACAGGGGATAAAGGACTTATCTGGACCTGCAGCCCCCAGCAACCCTGGCTCGCCGTGGTCGGACGCTTGAAACTGCAGCCCCCCTTCCCCCGGCAATGGCTCGCCGGGGTCAGGGATGTCATTCTGTCTTCCTGCCCTTAAATGGCTCGGCAGAAACGCCTGTGCAGCCTGCGAACCAAAGAAAATACTAGAAAGGACGGAAAGACACACACCCGACCTCTATGCTAGGGGTTAGATGCCGCCGGGCACTATCAACCCTACCAGAGAGAGACTTAACCTAGCATGCATGCTAAAACTTAGGGCGCCAGCGCTTCATTTATTTATGCTCAAGGTCTGCGCCTGGCTTTGTACAAAGGGTTACATGCCTTGTCGGCAAGGCTCGTACAAAAGGTGGCTTGCCGGGAGGCCCGGCAACTGCGCCTCATGGGTAAAACTTATGAAGTTTTTCAATGTTCCAGGAGTTGTTCACTGGGATACCATCTTTGGTCTCCAAGCGGACTGCGCCGGGCCTGGTGACTCGTGTTACCCGATAAGGGCCTTCGCACTTCGGCGTCAACTTGTTGGAATTCTTGGCCGAGTGAATGCACCGAAGAATAAGGTCGCCTTCCTCAAGACTTCTGGCATGAACCTTGCAGCTATGGTAGCGGTGCAAGGCCTGCTGGTTGCATGAAGCTCGCACAGCCGCCCGAAGACGATCTTCCTCAAGGAGCGTCGCGTCATCTTGGCGCAACTGCTCTTGCTCAAGCTCGTCATAAGCGAGCACTCGAGGTGACCCGTATGTGAGTTCCGTGGGGAGAGCTGCTTCTGCCCCGTTGATACGTCTCCGTCGTATCTATAATTTTTGATTGTTCCATGCCAATATTATTCAACTTTCATATACTTTTGGCAACTTTTTATACTATTTTTTGGGACTAACATATTGATCTAGTGCCCAGTGCCAGTTCATGTCTGTTGCATGTTTTTTGTTCCGTAGAAACCCAATATCAAACGGAGTCCAAACGGTATAAAAATGGACGGAGATTTTTTTTTGGTATATTTATGATTTTGGGGAAGTAAAATCAACGTGAAACGGTGTCCGGGGTGGCCACGAGACAGGGGGCACGCCCTCCCCCTGGGTGTGCACTGGCTCTCGTGGGCCACCCGTAAGGCAGTTAACGCTCTTCTTTTGCTGCACGAAAGCTAATTTTATGAGAAAAATCTGGGCGAAAGATTCACCCCAATCGGAGTTACGGATCTCCAGATATAAAAGAAACGGTGAAGCGGTAAAATCTGAGAATGGAGAAACAGAAAGATAGATCCAATCTCGGAGGGGCTCTCGCCCCTCCCATGCCATGGGAGCCAAGGACCAGAGGGGAAACCCTTCTCCCATCTAGGGAGGAGGTCAAGGAAGAAGAAGAAGAAGGGGTCCCTCTCCCCCTTGCTTCCAGTGGCGCCGGAACGCTGCCGGGGGCCATCATCATCACCGTGATCTTCACCAACACCTCCGCCATCTTCACCAACATCTCCATCACCCTTACCCCTTCTATCTACAGCGGTCGACTCTCTCGTAACCCGCTGTACCCTCTACTTGAACATGGTGCTTTATGCTTCATATTATTTTCCAATGATGTGTTGCCATCCTATGATGTCTGAGTAGATTTCTATTGTCCTATCGGTGATTGATGAATTGCTATGATTGGTTTGAGTTGCATGTTTTATTATTGGTGCTGTCCTATGGTGCCCTCCGTGTCACGCAAGCGTGAGGGATTCCCGCTGTAGGGTGTTGCAATGCATTCATGATTTTCTTATGGTGGGTGGCGTGAGTGACAGAAGCACAGACCCGAGTAAGTAGGTTGTTTGTGTATGGGATAAAGGGGACTTAATACTTTAATGCTATGGTTGGGTTTTACCTTAATGAATCTTTAGTATTTCTGGATGTTTGCTAGAGTTCCAATCATAAGTGCATATGATCCAAGTAGAGAAAGTATGTTAGCTTATGCCTCTCCCTCAAATAGAATTGCAATAGTGATTACCGGTCTAGTAACATAGTAAATTGCTTAGGGACAATTCCACAACTCCTACCACCACTTTTCCACACTCGCTATATTTACTTTATTGCATATTTATTTAAACAACCCCTACTTTTTATTTACGTGTTCTTTATTATCTTACAAACCTTTCCAACAACACCTACAAAGTACTTCTAGTTTCATACTTGTTCTAGGTAAAGTGAGCGTCAAGCGTGCGTAGAGTCGTATCAGTGGCCGATAGGACTTGAGAGAGTATTTGTTCTACCTTTAGCTCCTCGTTGGGTTTGACACTCTTACTTATTGAAAGTGGCTACAACTGTCCCGTATACTTGCAGGTTATCAAGACCTTTTTCTGGCGCCGTTGCTGGGGAGTCATAGCATGGGGTGAATATTCTCGTGTGTGCTTGTTTGCTTTATCAGTAAGTAATTTTTTATTTGCTGTTCTTAGTTTTTCTCTATCTTTAGTTATGGATATGGAACACGAAATCCAAAAAAAATTAGGTGTACTTGCTACTCATGAAGATGGGGTAACTCCTAAAACCCTCGATTCTCATTATGCGCGAGATATTATATACTACTTTGATAATCCTGAGAAAACCCCATTCAACTTTATAATGGGAGACACGTTGGATCAATGTGAATACTTTAGGGATTATCGCTTGACACAAAAAGGGAAACTATTATGGGATCAATTTATTTTGGTGCGGTTGTATGCCTGGGCTCTATGCTTGAGATATGATATTACTTGTTGCTCTAGGATGAAGGCTCCACACCTTCCCTTTTCATGCAAATTTAATGATAATGAAACCTTAGCTTCTTATGCTAATGGTATATATGATTACTATGATGTTAAACAATTAGAAGAATTTGTTGCTTTTAAGGCTGCTTATAAAATTGAATTTTGTTTGAAAAGTATGAAGCTTTAGATGATGATGTTTATAGGCCTGAAAATCTTGCTATACTTAGATGTTGCTATGAAAATTATGAATACAATTCTATATTAATGCATTTATTGAGAAAGTCTCCGTTGTCCAAGAAGAGACTAATATTTTGCAGGAAGCTATGGAAGAAGAAATTGATGAAACTGTAAGCTCATTGGATGAAAAAGATGACGAGGAGAGCGAAGAACAAAAGGAGGAAGAGAGGATTAGCTACCCGTGCCCACCTTCTAATGAGAGTAACTCTTCAACTCACACATTGTTTAATTCCCCTTCGTGCTTACCGAAGGATTATTGCTATGATCCCTTGAATTTGTTTGAAATATCCCTTTTTGATCATGCTTGCTATGCTTGTAGCCAAGATGCCAATGTGAATTATGCTTATGGAGATGAACTTGCTATAGTTCCTTATGTTAAACATGAAATTGTTGCTATTGCACCCACACATGATAGTCCTATTATCTGTTTGAATTCTCCCGACTACACTATATCGGAGAAGTTTGCGCTTAGTAAGGATTATATTGATGGGTTGCCTTTTACCATTGCACATGATGATTTTGATGAATGTGATATGCATGTGCTTGCTTCTCCTACTTGCAATTATTATGAGAGAGGAACTATGCATCCACCTCTCTATGTTTCCAACACGATAGAATTGCAAGAAACTGCTTATACTATACATTGGCCTTTACTTGGTGTGCATGAATTGTTCTTTTATGACATGCCGATGCATAGGAAGAGAGTTAGACTTCGTTCTTGCTTGATATATATTACTTTGTGCTCACTACTAAATTACAAATCATTGTTAATTAAAATTGGCTTTGATATACCTTGGGATCCGGGTGGATTCATTACTTGAGCACTAAATGCCTAGCTTAACGGCTTTAAAGAAAGCGCTGCCAGGGAGACAACCCAAAAGTTTTAGAGAGTCATTTATTTCTGTTGAGTTCTTTCATATAGTTTAAAAACAAAAAAATAAAGAGGGTAACCTAAAACTTTTAAAAAAGAAAAGTGAAAGTGAGAAAGACAAGCATTGTTGAAGTGGGAGCTAGCCTTGAACTTTGTTCATGCTCACGGAAACTTTGTGAATCCTGATTACAGAAAATTTTCATCAAAAATAATTATCCCCTTGTACAATTCCATTGTATTATAAAAATAACTAGTGTAGGGACCCGCGCATTTGCGCGGCTAGAACCCTTATGTTTGACACTAATTTTTTTTGTTAGCTATCCCACGAACAATAGTTTGATTTTACTTGCTTTATAATAGTTCTAATTTACTACTTAATGTAAGATAGTACTCCCTCGATAAAGAAACATAAGAGCTTTTAGCTCACTACTTTAGTGATCTAAACGCTCTTATATTTCTTTATGGAGGGAGTAGATAATACTTTGTGTTGCTAATAGTTATGTCCATTGATTTTGATACCAATATAAAGATTTCTCTCTTCTCCTACACATCATTCTCAATTCTTAAATTTTCAATAATCGTTTCTAGAAAATTTCCACCAATAAATAAATCAAACGTTGATAGTTTCTGCATAGTTTGTCTCTTCCATTTCTTCGCCGGTCTTAGCACTCATTATATAGCATGTCTTTAATTTAAAAGTTTTTTTAAAGGAATGCTCTATCATACTGATTTCACTGTACATTCACTCTGTCTTATATATTCTCTTCTACCACGTCATTCGTCTATGTTTTATTATTATTATTATTATTATTATTATTATTATTATTATTATTATTATTATTATTATTATTATTATTATTATTATTATTATTATACGAAATTTGACACAGAGACAAAACCTCCAAATATGATACTTACTATCTTTTGAGAAACTTTCACAGATATATTAACCTAACCATTTATGGCTTACCACACCCAATGACTCACCTTATTTGGATGTGTGATGCATTTACAGTCTATCTCTCTCTAATCTTGCTCATTGGTCCTCTAAAATTCTAGTGTTTATTTTCTTATGCACCGTCAAGGGGCATCCCTTGAAAAACACATGCATTTGAAATCCATAAAATCCTATGAAAATTCACTCTATATGGCATCTCAATCATGTGATTCACCTATCGCTACCGTGTGTAAGTTTTCAAAATCCAAAGAAAAATATATTTTCATGCTGAAATTCATTTTTTATATGATGATGCATTCTCATTGTATGCCAAAATATGATTTTATGTTTCCAGCAAAAAAGAAAACTCTATCGAAAGGTATATTTATCCTTTTCTATATATGTAGAGTGTGTATACATTTGTACTACCAAAAAGAGCAAATACGTTTGTATGTTTGCTTTTTCGAAGAAAATAACTGAGACATTTTATTTCTTGTGCACGGTACAAAGGTATCTGTTCCAAAACTCATGCATTTGAAAATCATGAAAGTACTATTAGCAGTCATTGTACGTGGCATCTCAATCATGCGCTTCATGTATCGCTGCATTACTTAGTTCTCAAAATCCAAAGAGATCTATATTTTTTCATGCAGCAATTTGAATTTGTATATGATATTGCGTTCAAAATATGATTGTATGTTTCTGGCAAAAAAGAAATATATTCCAAGGTATATTTATCTGTTTCCATGTAGAGCATATATGTTAGTATGTTTTCTTTCAAATAAAATAGAAGGTGTAGCTATCTTATTTTCACACACAGAATACACGTTTGTATGTTTCAAGCTACTTTCTGATTCTCGTATATGGCCTGCTGAGTGTAACGTTTTAAAAGCTGGAGTATGAGGACAGTGTCAGCCTCCTAAACCTGTTTACGCTTTGCTTTTTTAGAAGGTTCTACGGACATCGGTTTTTCATCCTTTATTCTTTCTTAGGCTGGACTCATGATTTATTATTTCTTACGCAGGCTGACGGAATCCTTATTGCAGTGTCCGTTGTTCCAAAAGGTAGAAACAAAAGGCAGAGTCCAGCCGATTGCAACCTTTTTTTACGTAGCCGATTGCACTACCTTTTTTGCATGAAGAGTCCTAGACGCATGAGCATATCCTACGATGGAGAGTCTGCACGTTTCTTTTTTTAGCGTAGACCTATACATGGTTATGATCGTGTGTAACTTTTACAACTTTTAAATCTCATCGGTACATGCTATATGTACATGGCAGTCAGAACTTTTTTTTTCTTTCTAACCTTTTTCACGCATCCGGTACGTGTCGGTCCAATATACATCACTTTATAACTTTAGGCATGTAACGTAATATCTTTAAATGTTAGCCGTAAGTATTACTAATCAACGATCTACATTATTTTGGCTTATGTGGACGAACGTGATGGCTCGTTTGACTTCTGTATTATGTATATAATAGATAGATGTGCCAAGGTTTGCCTTTAGGATGTTTACAATGCTTGTTGGTTTGTACGGTGCAGGACAGAAACTTTGGCTGTAGTGCGTGATTTTACATTTTTAACTGAAACGTCAATTGGTTATGATTCCTTTTGAACTGTCTTGATTTACAACTTGTTTATTTTTCGTAATGTTGGTAGAATTTTTGGGGTACCAGAAGTATGGTGGATGTTCAGATTGCTACAGACTGTTCTGTTTTTGACAGATTCTGTTTTTGATGCATAGTTTGCTTGTTTTGATGAATCTATCAATTTATATTAGTGTATTAAGCCATGGAAAAGTTATATTATAGTATACACAATGAAAAAACAAAATATGAATTGGTTTGCAACAGTACTTAGAGTGGTGATTTGCTTTATTATACTAACGGATCTTACCGAGTTTTCTGTTGAAGTTTTGTGTGGATGAAGTGTCTAAACGAGAAGGTCTCGATACGAGGAAAAGGAAGAGAGGCAAGAGCTCAAGCTTGGGGATGCCCGAGGCACCCCAAGTAAATATTCAAGGAGACTCAAGCGTCTAAGCTTGGTGATGCCCCGGAAGGCATCCCCTCTTTTTTCAACAAGTATCGGTATGTTTTCGTATTCGTTTCGTTTATGCATTATGTGCAAGTCTTGGAGCGTCTTTTGTATTTAGTTTTCACTTTTCTTTTATGCACCATGCTGGTATAAGATAGTCCTTGGTTAATTTATAGAATGCTCATTCCACTTAACTTAAATTTTTTGAATGTGGCTTTATAGAATGCTTCATGTGCTTCACTTATATCATTTGAAGTTGGATTGCATGTTTCTCTTTACATAGTAAACCGCCATTTATAGAATGCTCTTTTGCTTCACTTATACTTGTTAGAGTGTGGGCATATCTTTTGTAGAAAGAATTAAACTCTCTTTCTTCACTTATATCTACTTAGAGAGATGACAGGAATTGGCCATTCACATAGTTAGTCATAAAATCCTACATAAACTTGTAGATCGCTGAATATGATATGTTTGATTCCTTGCAATAGTTTTGAGATATAAAGATGGTGATATTAGAGTCATGATAGTGGGTGGTTGTGGATTGTATAGACACCTTTGTTGAGGTTTGCAAGTCCCGTAGCATGCACGTATGGTAACCGTTGTGTGACAAATTTGAAGCATGGGGTGTTTCTTTGATTGTCTTCCTTATGAGTGGCGGTCGGGGACGAGCGATGGTCTTTTCCTACCAATCTATCCCCTAGGGGCATGCATAGTAGTACTTTGCTTCGAGGGCTAATAAACTTTTGCAATAAGTACATGAGTTTTTTATGACTAATGTGAGTCCATGGATTATACGCACTTTTACCTTTCCATTATTGCTAGCCTCTTTGGTACCGTGCATTGCCCTTTCTCACCTCGAGAGTTGGTGCAAACTTCACCGGTGCATCCAAACCCCGTGATATGATATGCTCTATCACACATAAGCCTCATTATATCTTCCTCAAAACAGCCACCATACCTACCTATCATGGCATTTCCATAGCCATTCCGAGATATATTGCCATGCAACTTTCCACCGTTCCGTTCATCATCATGACATACATTACTTTTGTCATATTGCCATTGCATGATCATGTAGTTGCCATCGTATTTGTGGCAAAGCCACCGTGCATATTTTTTCATACATGTCACTCTTGATTCATTGCACCATCCCGGTACACCGCCGGAAGCATTCATATAGAGTCATATCTTTGTTCCAGTATCGAGTTGTAAGTAAATAAAAGTGAGATGATCATCATTATTAGAGAATTGTCCCCAAAAAAGGCCAAAAAAAAGATAGGCCAAAGAAAAAAAATAAAAAAGAAAAAAAGAAAATAAATAAAAAGGGGCAATGTTACTATCTCTTTTTCCACACTTGTGCTTCAAAGTAGCACCATGTTCTTCATGTAGTGAGTCTCATATCTTGTGTTTCAAAGTAGCACCATGTCCTTCATATAGATTGTCTCCTATGTTGTCACTTTCATATACTAGTGGGAATTTTCATTATAGAACTTGGCTTGTATATTCCAACGATGGGCTTCCTCAAATGCCCTAGGTCTTCATGAGCAAGCAAGTTGGATTCACATCCACTTAGTTTCTTTTGTTGAGCTTTCATACACTTATATCTCTTAGTGCATCCGTTGAATGGCAATCCCTACTCCTCGCATTGACATCAATTGATGGGCATCTCCATATCCCGTTGATTAGCCGCGTCGATGTGAGACTTTCTCCTTTTTTGTCTTCTCCACATAACCTACATCATTATATTCTATTCCACCTATAGTGCTATATCCATGGCTTGCGCTCATGTACTGCGTGAGGGTTGAAAAAGCTGAAGAGCGTTAAAAAGTATGAACCAGTTGCTCGGCTTGTCATCGGAGTTGTGCATGATGGGAGCATTTTGTGTGACTAAAATGAAGCATGGCCAAACTATATGGTTTTGTTAGGGATAAGCTTGCTTTGGCCTTGTTGTTTTGAAAAGACATGATTGCTTTATTGGTACGCTCGAAGTATTATTGTTTTTATGTCAAATGATAGACTATTGCTTTGAATCACTCGTGTTTTAATATTCATGCCATGATTAGACATATGATCAAGATTATGCTTGGTAGCATTCCACATCAAAAATTATCTTTTTTATCATTTACCTACTTGAGGACGAGCAGGAATTAAGCTTGGGGATGCTGATACGTCTTCGTCATATCTATAATTTTTGATTGTTCCATGCCAATATTATTCAACTTTCATATACTTTTGGCAACTTTTTATACTATTTTTTGGGAGTAACATATTGATCCAGTGCCCAGTGCCAGTTCCTGTCTGTTGCATGTTTTTTGTTTCGTAGAAACCCAATATCAAATGGAGTCCAAACGGGATAAAAACAGACGGAGATTTTTTTTGGAATATTTATGATTTTTGGGAAGTAAAAATCAACACGAAACGGTGTCCGGGGTGGCCACAAGACAGGGGGGCGTGCCCTCCCCCCTAGGCGCACCCTGGGCTCTCGTGAGCCACCCGTAAGGCAGTTGACACTCTTCTTTTGCCGCAAGAAAGCTAATTTTATGAGAAAAATCTGGGTAAAAGATTCACCCCAATAGGAGTTACGGATCTCCAGATATAAAAGAAATGGTGAAGGGGTAGAATCTGAGAACGTAGAAACAGAAAGATAGATCCAATCTCGGAGGGGCTGTCGCCCGTCCCACGCCATGGGAGCCAAGGACCAGAGGGGAAACCCTTCTCCCATCTAGGGAGGAGGTCAAGGAAGAAGAAGAAGAAGGGGGGCCCTCTCCCCCTTGCTTCCGGTGGCGCCGGAATGCTGCCGGGGGCCATCATCATCACCGCGATCTTCACCAACACCTCTGCCATCTTCACCAACATCTCCATCAGCTTCCCCCTTCTATCTAAAGCGGTCCACTCTCCCGAAACCCGTTGTACCCTCTACTTGAACATGGTGCTTTATGCTTCATATTATTTTCCAATGATGTGTTGCCATCCTATGATGTCTGAGTAGATTTCTATTGTCCTATCGGTGATTGATGAATTGCTATGATTGGTTTGAGTTGCATGTTTTATTATTGGTGCTGTCCTATGGTGCCCTCCGTGTCGCGCAAGCGTGAGGGATTCCCGCTGTAGGGTGTTGCAATGCATTCATGATTTGCTTATGGTGGGTGGCGTGAGTGACAGAAGCACGGACCCGAGTAAGTAGGTTGTTTGCGTATGGGATAAAGGGTACTTGATACTTTAATGCTATGGTTGGGTTTTACCTTAATGAATCTTTAATATTTGCAGATGCTAGCTAGAGTTCCAATCATAAGTGCATATGATCCAAGTAGAGAAAGTACGTTATCTTATGCCTCTCCCTCAAATAGAACTGCAATAGTGATTACCGGTCCAGTAACATAGTCAATTGCTTAGGGACAATTCCACAACTCCTACCACTACTTTTCCACACTCGCTATATTTACTTTATTGCATATTTATTTAAACAGCCCCTACCTTTTATTTATGTGTTCTTTATTATCTTGCAAACCTTTCCAACAACACCTACAAAGTACTTCTAGTTTCATACTTGTTCTAGGTAAAGTGAACGTGAAGCGTGTGTAGAGTCGTATCAGTGGCCGATAGGACTTGAGAGAGTATTTGTTCTACCTTTAGCTCCTCGTTGGGTTCGACACTCTTACTTATCGAAATAGGCTACAACTATCCCATATACTTTCGGGTTATCACCCGTATACCAGGGCAAAGGGTGTCTCGTCGTCGTTCTGATCAACCAAAGAACCACCGACAACTCGTCGATCCAACGCCTTTCGCACTTGTGCAGCTTGTCAAAAGTCTTTCTCCTCAGGCCTCATAGTACTTTAGCATTTGCCCTCTCTACCTGGCCGTTGCTCCGTGGGTGTGCCACTGAAGTGATGCTACCGATCGAGGTCCTGAATGTATTGCATGAAGGCGCAGCTTGTGAACTGCATGCCGTTGTCGGGGATGACTCTATTCGGCACACCAAAATGGCAAACTAGCCCCTTGAAGAACTTGATGGTGTGATGTCACCTTCCTTACTGCCTCCACCTCGGGCCACTTTGTGAACTTGTCGATTGCGACGTACAAGTACTCAAAGCTCCCGACAGCATGGGGGAAAGGGCCTAGTATGTCGAGCCCCCAGACCGAAAATGGCCAGGAGAGAGGGATTGTTTGAAGGGCTTGAGCTGGTTGATGAATGCTACGTCTTGAGCTTGCGTTGGTTTTCCTTGAAGAGGAAAGGGTGATGCAGCAATAGTACCGTAAGTATTTCCCTCAGTTTTTGAGAACCAAGGTATCAATCCAGTAGGAGGCTCCTCAAAAGTCCCACGCACCTACACAAACAAACAAAGAACTCGCAACCAACGCAATAAAGGGGTTGCCAATCCCTTCACGGCCACTTGCAAAAGTGAGATCTGATAGAGATAGTATGATAAGATAAATATAATTTTGGTATTTTATAATACAGATAAGAAAAGTAAAGATGCAAATAAAAGTAGATTGAAAGCTTATATGATAAAAGATAGACCCGGGGGCCATAGGTTTCACTAGTGGCTTCTCTCAAGATAGCATAAGTACTACGATGGGTGAACAAATTACTGTCGAGCAATTGATAGAAAAGCGAATAATTATGAGATTATCTACGCGTGATCATGTATATAGGCATCACGTCCGTCACAAGTAGACCGACTCCTGCCTGCATCTACTACTATTACTGCACACATCGACCGCTATCCAGCATGCATCGAGAGTATTAAGTTCATAAGAACAGAGTAACACATTAAGAAAGATGACATGATGTAGAGGGATAAACTCAAGAAATATGATATAAACCCCATCTTTTTATCCTCGACGACAATAATACAATACGTGCCTTGCAACCCTTTCTGTCACTGGGTAAGGACGCCGCAAGATTGAACCCAAAGCTAAGCACTTCTCCCATGGAAAGAAAGATCAATCTAGTAGGCCAAACCAAACTGATAATTCGAAGAGACTTGCAAAGATAACTCAATCATACATAAAAGAATTCAGAGGAGATTCAAATATTTCTCATAGATAAACTTGATTATAAACCCACAATTCATTGGATCTCGACAAACACACCGCAAAAAGAGTTACATCGAATAGATCTCCACAAGAGAGGGGGAGAACATGGTATTGTGATCCAAAAAGAGAGAAGAAGCCATCTAGCTAATAACTATGGACCCGAAGGTCTGTGGTAAACTACTCACAACTCATCGGAGGGGCTATGGTGTTGATGTAGAAGCCCTCCATGGTCGATCCCCCCTCCGGCGGAGCGCCGACGAAGGCTCCAAGATGGGATCTCGTGGATGCAGAAGGTTACGGCGGTGGAAATTGTTTTTCGTTGGCCCCTGGATGTTTTCGGGGTACGTAGATGGGTATATGTAGGAGGAAGAAGTACGTCGGTGGCCGTCCGAGGGGCCCACGAGACAGGGGGGCGCGCCCTGTAGGGTGGGCGCGCCCCCCACCCTCGTGGCCGCCTCAGCTCCTTCTTGACTTGCACTCCAAGTCCTCTGGATCACGTTCGTTCCAAAAATCACGCTCCCGAAGGTTTCATTCCGTTTGGACTCCGTTTGATATTCCTTTTCTTTGAAATACTGAAATAGGCAGAAAAAACAGCAATACTGGCTGGGCCTCCGATTAGTAGGTTAGTCCCAAAAATGATATAAATGTGTAAAATAAATCCCATAAACATCCAAAAGGGGTAATATAATAGCATGGAACAATCAAAATTATAGTTACGTTGGAGACGTATCAATGAAGCTTCTTTGAATGGAACTAACACGCTTCACACTTAGTTACAAGCGCAACTGCATCCTGGAGGGCTGTGGGCCAGAAGAAACCTTGCCAGAATGCCTTGCCGGCAAGGGCCCTCGACCCTATGTGGGAGCCACACATACCTCCATGTATCTCTAGCAACAGCTCTAGACCGTCCTCTCAAGGAATGCACTTCAGCCTGGCTCCTTCTATACAGGGTATCATCCACAAACTGGTACATGTTGGACCGACGGGCTACTCTCTCTACTTCTCCCTACTCCTTGGGGAGCTCTCCTATTTGGAAGAAATGGACGGTGGGCTCCGCCCATGCCGGAGCCTGGGGCTCGACGGCAAGGACCAAAGGCACATCTTCGGCCGTAGGGGCAGCTGCCTCTACGGTCAGGGCCCGGGGCCCCGTCGGAGGTATCTGCCCCTCGGCAAGCTTGGGGGTGCCCGGCAACCTCCTTGCCGGCGGCTCCTGGGAGCTCGGTGGGAAGGTACTTGCCGGGGCTTATCTTCCTTCGCTTATTCTGCCCTGCTGATGGCTCTAAGGATGGTTGTATTAACTGAAGTACAAAGGTACCTGGTTCCACAGGCAACTTGAGGGCAACGCGTTTCGACAGGTCGTCGGCAATGCTGTTCTCCGCTTGGGGAACATGCTCTTCCTGTAGGCCATCAAAACGTTCTTCCAACTTGCTCACTTCATTCACGTAGGCCTCCATCAACGGGATCTGGTAGTCCTTGTTGACTTGCTTGACGATGAGCTGTGAATCACCTCTGATGATGAGCTTCTTGATTCCAAGGTCTGCCGCGATCCTGAGACCGCCAAGCAACCCCTCATACTCCGTCGTATTGTTCGTTGATTTTTCCTAGGGGAATGCATCTGGTTTACGTACTTGAGGTGCTCTCCGGTGGGTGCGATGAGTAGTACGCCAGCACCAACACCTTGGAGTGAGAAAGCTCTATCAAAGTACATGATCCACTCACTGCTCGTCTCCTTGCCGGGAAGGGTGGTCTCTTGGATCTCCTCGTCGGGCGTTGCATTCCACTCTACTATGAACTCCGCCAAAGCTCGGTTCTTGATTGTTGAAGTACTTTCAAACCTTAGGCCAAAGCTTGATAGCTCTAGTGCCCACTCCACAATCCTCCCCGTTGCATCTGGCTTGTGCAAAATCCGCTGCAAAGGGAGGCGAGTGATGACGGTGATCTCGTGTGCTTGGAAATAATGGTGCAGCTTTCTCGAGGCCATGAGGAGGCCGAAAAGAAGCTTCTGCATCCCAGAATATCTTGACCTAGCCCCCTGTAAGAGGGAACTGACAAAATACAGTAGGTGCTGCACCATCTTCTTTTTCTGTCCCTCTTCGCCCATCCGCTCAGGTTCTGGCTCGGCGGGTCCGAGTCTTGCCGAGGGTCCTGATTCACCGGCGTCAGGCTCTGCCTAGGAAGACCCCGGCTCTCCCTCCAATGGCTCTGCTGTAACTACTGCTTCTCCCTCAAGTTCCCTCTGCACCACCAGCGCGGCTCTGACCACTTGATTCGTCGCTGCCAAGTACAACAGCAACGGCTCCCGTGGTTTAGGCGCGACTAGTATTGGCATGGAGGAGAGGTACTATTCAAATCTTGCAGTGCTGCCTCTGCCTTCGGAGTCCATTTTACTGGACTAGCCTTTTTCAAAACTTTGAAAAAGGGGAGGGCGCGGTCAGTAGATTTGGAGATGAACCTACTCAGGGCAGCAACGCAGCCGGCGAGCCTACGGACGTCTTTGCCCCGTTTCGGTGCCTCAATCTGCTCGATCGCCTTGATCTTGTCGGGATTTGCTTCGATTCCGCGTTCAGACACATAGAACCCGAGAAGTTTGCCAGAGGGGACACCAAACACTCACTTCTCTAGGTTGAGCTTGAGGTTGATCTTGCGCAGGTTTGCAAATGTTTCTTCTAAATCTTGCACAAGCGTGGCCCTGTCCTTGGTTTTGACCACTATGTCATCCATATAGGCTTCCATATTTCTATGGAGTTGGCGCTCAAAACCAATCTGGATTGCTTGGGCAAAATTCGAACCAGCGCTCTTCCACCCGAAAGGCATTCGTACAAAATAGTACGTACCACATGGGGTGATGAACGCGGTCTTCTCTTGGTCTTCCTTCATCATGAGGATCTGGTGGTATCCCGAATAGGCATCGAGGAACGATAGCAGGTTGCACTGGCAGTGGAGTCTACAATCTGATCGATGCCTGGCAGACGGAAATGATCCTTAAGACATGCTTTACTAATGTTCGTGTAATCAATACACAGGCTCCACTTCCCATTTGCCTTACGCACCACCACCGGATTGGCCAACCATGTGGGGTGGAGTACCCCTCTCACCAGGCCTGCTGCCTCCAACTTCCTGATTGTTTCAATGATGAACTCTTGTCGCTCCAAAGCTTGCTTCCTGACCTTCTGTTTGATAGGCCGCGCGTGAGGACAGACAGCAAGATGGTGCTCAATCACCTCCCAGGGAACGCTGGGGATGTCTGATGCTTGCCATGCAAATACATCGCCATTCGCCCGCAGGAAGGCGATGAGCGCGCTTTCCTATTTGCTATCGAGGGTGGAGCTTATAGTGAAAGCCCCGCCTGTGTCGTCCTCCTTGACGGACACCTTCTTGGTTTCTGGTGGTGCAGCCTTGGACTTCTTGCTCTTGCCGGTGGAGCTCTCTGGCACGTCCTCAGGGGGAGCACAACACTCCGAAGAGGTGCGCTTGCCGGAGTGGGTGCAAGAGGTCTTGCCGGAAGAGGTCTTGTCGGCCTTCTTCCTCCCTGGAGCTTCAGCGACAGGAGCAAGTGCCCTGGCGGCAGTTGCTGCAACTGCCTCTCAGTAGAGTTGGTCGGCGCAGATAAGCGTGTCTTTCTTGTTAGAGGGGACAGTGATGACGGTCAACTGCCCTGGCATCTTCAACGTATTGTAGGCGTAGTGGGCCGCCGCCATGAACTTGGCCAGCGCTGGGCGGCCAAGGATCCCATTCTATGGCAAGGAGATCTCGGCGACATCGAAGACGATCTTCTCCGTCCTATAGTTTAGGTCGCCTCCAAACGTAACCGGCAACATGATTTTGCCATTAGGCTGGCTCCTTCCCAGGTTGACCCCTTGAAATATGCCCGTCTCTTCGAGGTCTCCATCAGGACTCCGCAGCTTCTTGATAACAGCGGGCGAGATCAAATTCAGACCAGCCCCACCATCCACCAGCACTCTTGTCACCTTGAGGTTGCGTATTGTTGGTGAAACCAACAACGGAAAACACCCGACCGCAGTTGTGCGGTCAAGGTGATCCTCGGTGTCAAAAACGATGGCCGTACGGGACCACTTCAACGGCTTCTGGGCGTCGAACGACGGCTCCGCCGCAGTGACCTCACGCGCCCACTGCTTCAGTTGGCGGTGTGAGGTGTGAAACGAGGCGCCACCGTCGATGCACATATCCTTTGTAGCCTTCTGGAACTCGTGTTCGCCGGACTTGTCGTCCTCGTCGTGATCGTCATCCTCCTCTTTCTTGTCACGACCCCGAGCGGGCGTCTCTTGTTGGTCATCCTTGCCACGGTGACCTCCTTGGGCCATGCTTCTTGCCGGATCCCTCAGTACCATCCTGACCTTTCTCCTTGTCTCGCCTTTCATATTCAGCCTTCTGCTTTTCTGCAAGCAGCTCAACTTGCCGACAGTTCTGGAGGTCATTGCCCTTGGTGCGGTGGATCTTACAGTACTGCTTGTCGGAGCCTCCTGGCTTGCCGGTGGCTGCAAAGGCCAAGCAGGCGGTGCACCCGGCAATCTCCTTGTCGGGGTCGTCAGCCTTGGCCTTTTTGGCGGCGCCGAGCTCGCCGAATTCCTCAACGGCAAGCACGGTCTTGCCCTTGCACTTCCTGTTGTGGCGCCGGCCATTCTTTGTCGGGGCGGCGGTGTCTTCGTCTGTGGAGTCGGTTTCCGCACCGGCATCCTCGCCGGGGTACTTCCTCCCCTCTTCAGCTCGAGCGCATCTATCGGCCAGAACATAGAGTTCGGCCACATCCTTGACCTTGTTCATCGCCAGCTCTTCACGCATCTTGCGGTTGCGCATACTCTGATGGAATGCGCTCATAATGGTGGCGGGATGAACATCTGGGATGTTGTACTGCACCCGGCTGAACCTCTGTATGTACTTGCACATGTTTTCGCCTTCTTTCTGGGGGATGATATGCAAATCGCTTGCCTGGCCATGAGCTTGGTGGCCCCCGGTGAAGACTCCAACAAACTCATGCCACAAATCCGACCAAGAAGAAATGGAATCCGCTGGCAAGTGCATCAACCAACATGACGACGTTGGGTTTGAGTGCCAATGGGAAGTAATTGGCACGCACCTTGTCGTTGCGAGCTCCAACAGCTTGCATCGCGATGGTGTAGATGCTGAGGAACTCCGACGGGTGGGTTTTGCCGTTGTACTTCTTGCCAACATCGGGCTTGAACGTGCGGTGGGAGGGACACTGGAACTGTCGCAGCTCTCGGGTAAAGGATGGACAACCCACCTCGTAAGGCAGGTCGCCGGGGCCCCCAGTGTCGGGTGGTCCATGGTAGGCTCCGCACACCGATCTAACTGATGGGGCATCTCCCATCGTTGTTCGATGCTAGTTCGAGCGTCTTCCTGAGCTCATTCCCAAAGGACTTGACGTTGGTCGCGGCGTGTTCGTGGGTCAGACGACGCTGTGTAAACATTGTCAGCGACGTCGGGTCGATGGCCAGGTGGTTGCTGTCACGGCCGTGGGGGGGAGAGTGCACCATGGTCGCAGCGTCTCTGGTCTCCCCACCGCCAGCATGCACTGGCTCGTCAGGACGCTGGTGCGAGGGTCCCGTCGGGAGCGGCTCATCTTTGTTGGCGAAGCTGACAAGGCTTCGGATGGTGACTCTCTACTCGTCGAGCTTCTCCACAGCAGGCAGGAAGTCGAGGAGTAGTTGCACGCGCACCAGCGCTTCTGCCGGCGTAGGCGCCGGCGAGACCTGCATAGACCGTGACGCGCTCCGGCTTCTAATTGGGTTAGAAGGGGCTCTGTCGCGGTCTCACGGTCGCAGCCGCCCGCACCGACGTCTGAGCGCGTACGCCGGCCTGGTTCGTCCTGTGAGTGGCGCATAGGGCTCTTTTCGCGGCGGTGCCCGGGGGCTCCGGTATTGCAGTGTTGCTCGACGCGGGCGCTAGCTGGGGTGCTGTAGAGGCTACTGCGCCACCCGTGGGTAGCACGGCTCCGCCCCCGAACCCAGCGGCGCGTAGATCATCGTCTCGGATCCGTACGATGCTGCTCGCCTGACTCCGATCGCCAGAATGTCGTGGATGCTCACGGGCCACGTCTCCGGCCCCATCCGTGGGCACCCAGTCACCTGCTCGCGCTGGCGCGGACAGGACGGCCCCGGACGAGCCGATCGCTGTGATCCCCTTTTTCCTGGGGGCCATGGTGATGATGAAGTCGGTATGCTAACCTTCAAAGCGGATTTTTACAGCCTGCGCCCCCTACCTGGCACGCCAAAGATGTCGGGGAAATGACGCCTATGGGATCACTGGAATCCCTTCTATGGTTGGCGGGCACGGGGCTGTGGAAAGAGCGGGATTAGTGATGCGTAATACCCTATTCCTACTGGTTTCTATTTATCTGGTGTTCTTGGACTAGCTACAAGGCGTGCAGGGTCCAAAAAGTCTGAATCCTCTCCCAGTATGCCGCGGGCCTCCTTTTATAGACAAAGGGGCTGCCACAGTGGCACACAGGAGGTGGAAAGCTATATAGTGGTCGAGTCTATCCTCTGGCACAATAGGACAGACGCATTTAAGGCGCTGCCGACGTGCCCTTCTTGCTTTATCGGGGATGGCAAGGAAGCTCGTATTAGCTGTTGTCGCCTTGCCTGGCTTCGACGGGTGTCCGAACTAACGAGGCGTGTAGCGCCACGCTGGCTGGCTGCTGAGTTGGTACGGTGACAGAGTCTTCACGAAGATCTGCATGCCACCATGCAGGTGCTTACTGGGTTGGCCTAGAGGCCGCGCGTCGCCACGCATGTGCTCGTTGGTGGGCTGGCAGCTGTATGGGAACAGCGGTGGAGTCTTGGCAGACGTGGGCCTGACTGCGGCCCCGCGGATGTCTCTAGCAAGGGTTTTGCCGGGGTCCCGGAAAGGGTCTTGCCGCGGTGTCGCGGTCAGCCCCGACAAGGATCTTGCTGGGGGTCTCATGGATTTCCTCAGCAAGGATCTTGCCGAGGATCGTCGTCTTCTGTTTCTTCATCTAGTCTTGTATGCTTTAGGTCTTTACAAAGATCTGCATGCCACCACGGAGGCGCCTCCCGAGCCTTGGTTCCAATGTGGTTGATGGTGTTGGAACTCTTGGGCTCAAGGGTGGCAGCTCTGCTGGTGTCGGGCGAGTTGCCCCAGCAAGGCTCTTACCGGGGATGTGGAGGCCGCCCCGGCAAGGGCCTGGCCGGGGGAGTTCTCCTCGTCCCTCTGCTCTCTTTGTTTCTGTCTTGGCGTTGCTCTGGTCGTCTTGTGGTTTTGCTTCTTCTGCCCCACCAAGGGTGGCCAGGGGCGTGGGGCTGCGACTGCCCGCGCACAAGTAAAGGGGTGCACAAAAGGGACCCCTACTTTTGTACACCGACAATTTGACCCTAAACTCTTCTGATTATACAAACTACGAAGTGATATAATTTCCATTTTCTCCCTATGCATAGTCAATCAAAAGTCTTATTGGCACTTCTTGTTGCTACTACAGTCATGATGACCACTGTGCCAAGCCATCCAAGTATCTGCTCTCCTGGTGTTTACAAAAGGGAGATGCTACTAAGGAAGCAGAACACAGAGAAGTTTTCTTGATGTTTACACAAGGGAGGTGATACTAAAGAAGCAAAACACGAAGGAGTTTCAATGAATTAGAGAGTTATAGATGCCAGATGCTCCTCTACATACCTGATAAAAATAATAAAAATACATGTCAATGTAATCTGCATTCATTAAGGCTAATAGCTCTCAGTTATGCCAATGGTAATGGGCTGCTGGGTATCAACCGAATGACAGTAGTGGCCTAATGGGTGGTAACATGGTTGCCTCTTGCGAAATAGCCATTTAGATATTACTAGCAAAAGAGCCCGTGCGTTGCAACGGGAGAGAAAACATAACACACGCTCTTAATCCAACAACCATCAATCAAGACCACAATATAGGTCCATCTCCTTTATTTTTGCGAGGCATCATATTTGTGTTGCTGTCACACCCTAGCTAGTCATGCATTAGAGTGTTGCATCATGTTTACTCTTCATCAGAAACTTGAAATGGGGATCTGTGAAACCCTCAGAATCATTATGAAAATGACCCAAATAAAAATTTCTCCAAAAAGGGTCCAAGAAAATGCTCATATTGCTCTCTGAAAATATTGGACAGAGATAAAATCAAACCAATATTTTTAGTGGATCATGGACATTTATTTTGGGCATTTGGAATTAATGCATAAATATTTGCATTGGAAATATATTAATCATATATATTAATATATGCCCAAATATTATGCCAATTATAAAAGAGCTCTGGAATAATATAAATAGCTCCTGCAAAAATTGGCATAAGTTAAATAAATGATTTAATATATTATTTAAATCAAAACAAATGTCAGAAATTAAAAAAAACAGAAAAATATATAACAGGAGGAGCTTACCTGGGCTCCTCCACTGTGCGGCCCAGCCAGCTGGCCGGCCCAGCCGGCAGCCGGCCCAGCCCACCTCCCTCCTCTGTCGTCTTCGCCCCGACAGAGGGAGGGGAGTGTGGCCGGCGCGCGCGCACGGCCACCGCGCCACGCCACCTGCTCGCCTGCTTGCCTGCCCACCCCTCCTCGCTCAATGCCCTGGACGACGCCACGCCTCCCCCCTGCTCTCTCTCACTCTCCCCCGGCTCTCCTCTCCTCTCCCTCGCTCTCTCTCTCACCCGGCCGAACACCACACTCGCCGCCGTTCGCCATAGCAGCCATCCCCGGCCACCCCTCGCTCCCCCGACTAGCTCAGGAGCTCCGCCACGACTCCCTCTTCCTCCCCACCGCTCCACAGCTCCCCGGAAGCCCTGCATCGCCGCCACGTCGCCGTTCCCCTCTTCGGGCTCCGACCATCGTCGCCGTCGAATTCGCCGTCTCCAGCGCGTCCCCGAGCCCGCTTCGACGCCCACTGCAACCGCGGTGAGCTACGCCACCGTTTCCTCCTCTCCTTCCCCTCGTTCCCTCACCGTAGCCACCTCCCCACCACGGCCGAACCTCCGCCGTCGCCGAGCTCGCCGTCGACGCAGCTCCGGTGACCATTTGGTCACCCCGGCGAGTCCAACGAGTTCGCAAGACCCCGTAGAGCATCCCTAGCGCCTCGCTTTGCTCGACTTCGAGCTCTAGCACCGTTCCCGTGCACGACCGAACCCCGGCGGCCGCAGCCGAGCTCGCCGCCGTCGACTCCGGCCACCCCGACCCCAACGGGCTCCGCCAAGAGCTGCGGGTTGGCCTCAGCTCCACTCCGGTGGTCTCCGCGGTCCGTTTGGTGGCCGAAATGACCAAAACCACTTCCGCCGCCGCGTCGGGCTCGCCGGCGACTAAACGCCGGCAGCCGACATTAACTTTGACCACGGGTGGGCCCTGGTTGACTCCCCTGAGTCAATGACAGGTGGGGCCCAGCCCTGTTATTTAAACAGGATTAGTTTTAATTAAGTTTTAATTAAAATAATCACCCTGACATGCGGGACCCACTGTCAGGTTTGACCTGGACCAGTTCCGTTGACCTGCTGACGTCACACTGACGTCAGGCTGACGCAGTAATTGATTTTCTGGATTTAATTTAAATCAGGAAATTCCAGAATATTATTTAAACTTCAAAAATTCATAACTTTTATTCTGTAACTCCAAATTGGACAAATTATATATGAAAAATGATCAGAAAAATCCAATCTATCCATCTGTACTATTTTCATGCATGATCAAACAAGTTAAATTGATGTTTTAAGCAGAACAAGGAAAAGCACTTTAAAAGGCCATATTTGAATTTGAAATTTGAATCTTTGATTCAAATTTGTTCAAACCCTTCTGGCTTTAGTTGCATTAGCCCAATACACTCATATTGCCATGTTTCATGCATGCATCATATTGTTGCACATTGTTTGGTGATGCTTGTGTATCGATGCCCTTGCGACAGGTTCTGTCCCCGAGGAGTACCGTGATTACCCTAACGAAGAACCGTATCCGTGCATCGAACCATCAGGCAAGCAACCAACCATTTGATCATATCGATACAATCCCATGTTCTCGCTCCTGCTCTCTTTTACTGCATTAAGACAACGCATTTCAAACTGCTATGTGCTACGGTAGTTGGACCCATTTCCTCTGCATGACCTGTCATTGCCACAGTAACTAGATGAAACCCACTAGCATGTGTAGGAGTTGTTTGAGCCATATGTATGTGTTGTTCCTACCTTGCTATGCCTGCTATGCTTAGAGTCGTGTCAGGTCTGGTTCATCTGGGTGATGGGCTAGAGTGAAATGTTTATCTCGGTAATGAGAGTGGTGTGGTGAACACGATTTGGTAAAGGTATCGATGAGAGGCCATGTAGGAGTACATGGTGGGTTGTTTCATTGAAGCCGACCTTAAGCACTGAGATCTGTATGCGTGATTTAAGATACAGCTACTACCATGCATTGGGCCCTGAAATATGACCCCGCTCGACTTCTTATTCACCCTAGCTCTCTGTCCAGGAGTTGCAAGTAGTTTCTGGTGTTTGTAGCCTACTGGAGGCCGTGGACAGCGCTGACCGTAGGGGTGGGCTGTGATGCGGTAGGTACGTGGCACGGTGTACCGAATACCCGTTAGGTATCTCGGGAACCCTGTTCACATCGTTCGGGGCCGTATGGGAAACCCCGCCCGGACTCCCTGCGGATGGAACCTGAATAGGCGATAAACCTGGACTAGAGGCTTAAGTGTTTAGGTAGGTCGTGGTCTACACCCACGTCGGCTTTCGCTTGAAGTCTGCCGAGCACATGTCGTGTGCAGACGCTAAGTGGTGGAAACATGTATGAAGAAGTACACCCCTGCAGGGTTATCATAATCTATTCGAATAGCCGCGTCCGCGGTAAAGGACTACTTGGTTGCCTATACAGTTCATAGACAAGTAAATGGAAACTGTTAAAAGCCTCAAGATAAGTGTGAGTGCCGAGGATGGCTCTTCCGTAGGAAGACGGAGGTGGATCCTCGGTAGTGTATTGAAGTGGTGAGTAGTGGACTCGTGTGCGCAAAACCATTTCAAGTTGAAGTATCGTAGGATAGCCTAGCCAAGAGTCAGAGCTGGCTTGCTGCAATAACTCCACCAACCCTTCTTGATACTATGCATGTATGTAGGATCTGATGTAAGTCTTGCTGAGTACCTTTGTACTCATGTTGCTATAATCTACATTTTTACAGAAGACGCTGCAACCCCTTCTGATGGGTTCTATGTAGACGTTGACATCAACGAGTAGGCTAAAGACCCAGGTGGTGACCCTGAGCTTGTGAAGGACCACGTAGTATAGCTAGGCTTTCCAAGCCTCTTTTGTTTTACTAGTTGTCTGTACTCAGACAAGTTACTTCCGCTGCTGGTTTGTATGACTGTATGACTTGTATGTGGGGTCGTGAGACCCGTATCTTTGTGTGTGTTATGTATGGCTCACTGAGCCTTAAATAAAGTACTTGTGTCGTAGAGTCATGTTGTGATGCTTCGTTGTATTTGCACATATCGAGCATACTGTGTGTATGATTGAAATGCTTGGTATGTGTTGGATCTGACTATCTAGTTGTTTATCTTTAGTAGCCTCTCTTACCGGGAAATGTCTCCTAGTGTTACCGCTGAGCCATGGTAGCTTGCTACTGCTCTGGAACACTTAGGCTGGCCGGCATGTGTCCTTCTTCGTTCCTGTGTCTGTCCCTTCGGGGAAATGTCACGCTTTGAGTACCGGAGTCCTGTTAGCCCGCTACAGCCCGGTTTACCGGAGTCCTGCTAGCCCAGTGCTACAGCCCGGACCCACTTGCTGATGACCGACACGTTCGAAGCTGGGTCATGGATGCCTGTCCCTGTAAGTCTGTGCCACTTTGGGTTTACGACTAGTCATGTCAGCCCGGGCTCTTTATCATATGGATGCTAGCGACACTATCATATACGTGAGCCAAAAGGCGCAAACGGTCCCGGGAAAAGGTAAGACGACACCCGTGGGGATACCGTGCGTGAGGCCGCAAAGGGATATGAGGTGTTACCAGCTAGATCGATGTGACATCGAGTCGGGGTCCTGACAGCGTTGGCATCAGAGCCGGACTGCCTGTAGGTTCTCCAAGCCAAACTGGTCGATGTTGAGTCTAGAAATTCTTTAGTTATATGTAGGGGAATTGTTTGTGGGTTGGAACGTAAGGCTCTTTTTACTCCTTATACCTTATGACTTTCTGATCTGAGTCAGTCCATTCTTCCACCGGGGGTTAAGGAATTAGGATCTGTTCTCTCTATCAGGATCACGAGTTACTAATCAGTAGTACCTTATAAGTTTGATGGATACAAGCCTAGTTCAGATCTACTACCACATTATGTTGTTAGAATGGTTTCAGAACTTTGATATGATGATGTTGAGTATGTACGAAATCCTTTGTCAAATGTCTCAATATCCTTTTTGAGCATTTACAGCTGTTATGCTGCCGAAATTTTGCTAGAAATTCTAATGCCCTTGCATTATGATTGTGCTTTCAGATGGCCACTCGCGACCTCAATCAAGTGGTTCGCCTGACTCGATGCCTAGATGTACCCGGCCATACTGCTAAGTTGGTCAGGGTAATGACTGAGGCTGGATACCGCTGGTATCCTGAGTACACGGTCGAAGAGCAATTCCGAGATTTTAATCAGAGTCAGTATCTCTGCACTGTCAGGATATTTCCATCGTATCCTGGATCCACCGAGCCTCTTCACTGCTCCTATGGACTCGGGGTTACTATTGAGATGGCTGTGCAGGACGCCGCCTACTCTATGATGACCATTATGCGAGTCAGATCTGGGTTATTTCGGGACTCTGATTTCCGGTATATGCCAGGATCACTTCCGGGAGCACAAGGGTATCTCCAGGCTATCTATGCTGACCCCACTCAGGAGGATTCACGGACTCACACCACTGCTGAGATGCTCGAGGATAAGGACCGTGAAAATCGGGCCTTAAGGCTAGAGCTCTTCAACACCCGTGCTGACCACTGGGCCACTTTGACTCGGTTCGCACCGGCGGTGCAAGCTGGATATTCAGATATGCGCGATCTCTATCCTGTGAGATCTGCTCTGCCAGACGTGATGGTTTGGCGTGATGTAGGAGGCATCACCCCACCTCGCGGTCCCCGCAGGCCACCGTTTGTTGGTCCAAGGCCTCATCCTAGCCCCTATGGTCCACAAGCTCCGCGAGACCGTCTGTTTCCAGATGATCATGTTGAGCTTCCAGGCTATGGAGGTGACTTCTACGAGGACTATTACGGATCGGTCTGAGTTAGTGGTAGTATCACTAGTTTGCACTAGCTGTGTCGTCTATCGCCCCACGTAACTCGTGGGATATGACCTAGTCTGTACTCTTTCCGGAGATGTAGAAAAATAATGTATAGGAGCTTGGAATGCCTCCGATGAGATGTAATCCTCTTTTCACCGTAATAGTACTATGTTTGGTCTTGTACTAAACCCTGTATGGTGTGTATGACGATGGAATAAAAGAAACAGTTTCTGTATCTACCATGTCATACGGATGATCATCTTGCATTCTGAGTTATTTCTTACATTATGAATCCTATGTCGGAATTTTACCATCCTGACTAAAACATTGTCTTGATTTCCTAGGATGGTCAACACGCGCGCTAACCCTGCTTCTCAAGAGCAGGCCGAAGGCAGTGAAGCCAGGGATGTAAACCTGCCTCATCCTCCTTCACTAGCCGAGGTGATGATGGAAGCTGAGAGAAACAAGCGGGAGACAAACCGTTTGTTGGAGCGTATTGAACAGAATACAGCACACCATCAGAGGGCTAACGTGGTGTCACTCAGTGATTTTATCAAATTGCATCCACCCACGTTCCACCACTCCGTCGAGCCTCTCGACGCTGATGACTGGCTTCGCAGTATCTCTCATAAACTGCGTTCCGCGCTGGTAGCGGAGGCTGACAAGGTCACCTTTGCTGCATATCATCTTGAAGGCCCCGCCAGTCTATGGTGGGAGAATTATGGAGCTATGCGCCCAGCGGGCCATGTCACTACTTGGGCTGAATTTAGCGAGGCTTTCCGTGAACATCACATTCCGGAGGGTCTCATGGACCGTAAACGTGAAGAATTTTGCAGTTTCACCCAAGGCCGACTTTCTGTGGATGCCTATAGCAGAGAGTTTGGTAATCTCGCCCGATATGCAACTGAGGAAGTTTCTACGGACGCCAAGAAGCAAGCAAGGTTCCGTAAGGGCCTTAGTCCTGAGCTTCGCCGCGACCTCCGTCTGCATGAGTGCACATCTTTTCCGAAACTTGTCAACAAAGCCATCAGTGCTGAAACTGGTCAGACTGACTATGACGCAACACGCAAGCATGGCCGTGACATGGGTTTCTCATCCGGTGCTGGTCCTCAGAAGCGCCGCGTGTGGGTACCCAACACCGCCCTGCCACCCAGGTTCACACCGAGGCCATCTTTCCAGGCGCCTCGCCCTGTACAACAGTCTGCTCCAGCCAAGCCCTATGGGGGTCCAACTAACAATGCTCCTCCACGTACCAGTTCCGTGACTTGTTTCAAGTGTGGGGAATCGGGTCACTATATGCGTGAGTGTCCCCAGACCAACCCCAACCAGTCTGCTAAAGCTGCTGGCCGTGGCAAGCCGACAGGAAAAATATTCCACGCCAAGCCGGTCACCGCTTCACGTGGCCATGTCAACTGTGTCTCTGCCGAAGAAGCTCAAGAGGATCCCAACGTCGTTCTCGGTACGCTTCTTGTTAACTGCCACCCGGCATCTGTTCTTTTCGATACAGGAGCCTCTCATTCTTTTATATCAGAAAGTTATGCTCGTTTGCATAACGTTGCATTCTGTGACATGCCATCCACTATGGAAATCTCTACCCCTGGGTCTAGATGGCAGACCTCTAGGGTAAGTTATGGAAATGAGATCCAAGTCGACAGACTTGTTTTCCTTGCGTCTTTGATAGCCCTTAAATCTTCAGATATTAATATCATTCTCGGTATGGACTGGATGTCGGCTCATCATGCCCAAATCGATTGCTTCTCTAGGACTGTTCAACTCACCCATCCTTCGGGAAAGATAGTTAATGTCTTGACCCGAATAGCCAAGCGACAATTATATTCTCTTAACGCCAGCCCTTTGCCAGACCTTGAGGACGTTCCGGTAGTCCGTGACTTCCCGGATGTCTTTCCAGAGGAATTGCCAGGTGTTCCACCTGACAGGGATGTTGAGTTTGTAATAGACCTCATTCCAGGAACCGTTCCGATTGCTAGAAGACCTTATAAGATGGCACCCCTAGAACTAGCCGAACTTAAGAAACAACTCGATGAGTCCTTGAAAAAGGGTTTCATCCGACCTAGCTCTTCTCCGTGGGCTTGCCCCGTCCTATTCGTCAAGAAAAAGGATGGTACGGACCGGATGGTTGTAGATTACCGACCTGTCAATTTGGTCACAATCAAGAACAAATACCCGCTTCCCAGGATCAACGACCTGTATGATCAGCTCGCTGGATCCTCAGTCTTCTCCAAGATGGATTTGAGGTTGGGCTACCATCAAATCAAAATCAGAAACGGGGACATTCCTAAAACGGCCTTTGTTACTCGTTATGGCCAATACGAGTACACCGTCATGTCTTTCGGACTAACCAACGCTCCAGCCACCTTTTCTCGGTTAATGAACTCAATCTTCATGGAGTATTTGGATAAATTCGTCGTGGTTTACCTCGATGATATACTCATCTACTCCAAGAACGAGGAAGAACATGCCGAACATCTAAGGCTAGTGTTGCAGAAACTTCGAGAGCATCGCCTTTATGCCAAATTTTCTAAATGTGAATTCTGGTTGTCAGAAGTGACCTATCTGGGTCATGTAATATCTGGTAAAGGTATTGTTGTTAACCCTGAGCGAGTTCAAGCCGTCCTTAATTGGACTCCACCTGAATCGGTCAAGCAAGTTCGGAGTTTTCTAGGCTTAGCGAGCTATTGTCGTCGCTTTGTCGAGAACTTCTCCAAAGTTGCCAAACCTCTAACCGAACTCCTCAAGAAAGATAAGAAGTTCGAGTGGACTCCACAATGTGAGCACAGCTTTCAGGAACTGAAAAGACGCCTGACTTCTGCTCCCGTGCTGGTACCGCCAGACTTCTCCAAGGACTTTGTTATCTACTGCGACGCCTCGCGACAAGGACTAGGTTGCATTCTCATGCAAGATCGACATGTAATTGCCTACGCTTCACGACAATTGCACCCACATGAGGAGAATTATCCTACCCATGATCTAGAGCTTGCAGCCGTAGTCTATGCACTTAAGACCTGGCGACATTACCTCCTTGGTAATCGTTGCGAAATATTCACTGATCACCAAAGTCTGAAGTATATTTTCACCCAACCGGATTTGAATCTCAGGCAGAGACGTTGGGTTGAATTGATCACAGACTTCGACTTAGGAATAACCTATACCCCAGGGAAAGCCAACGTCATGGCAGATGCGCTAAGTCGTAAATCTTATTGTAACAACCTGATGTTACAACAAAGTCAACCGCTTCTCCATGAGGAATTTCGGAAGCTTAACCTTCACATTGTTCCTCAAGGATTTCTTTCCACCTTGGTGGCGAAACCTACTCTTACGGATCAAATCATCGCTGCCCAGAAGCGAGATAAGGGAATATCTAAAATCAAAGAGAACATTGCTAGCGGAGGTGCTAGTTGTTTCTCCACAAATGATCATGGTGTGGTGTACTTCGAGAACCGTCTAGTGGTTCCCAAGAACCAGCATCTACGGCAGTTGATCCTTAAGGAGGCTCACGAATCTCCTCTCACTATTCATCCCGGTAGTACTAAAATGTATCAGGACCTACGCCAGAGGTTCTGGTGGACTAGGATGAAGAGAGAAATTGCTCAGTATATTGCCAATTGCGACGTCTGTCGACGTGTAAAAGCAGAGCATCAAAGGCCTGCTGGCACCCTTCAACCCCTAGCTATTCCTGAATGGAAATGGGATAAAATTGGTATGGATTTCATTACCGGTTTTCCCAGGACCAAGAGAGGGAATAATGCTATTTTCGTCGTGGTCGATCGTCTTGCCAAAGTAGCCCATTTCTTACCTGTTCGTGAGAGTATAACCGCTAGTCAACTGGCAGACTTATACATCTCCCGAATAGTGTCCCTTCATGGTGTCCCTTTGGAAATTAACTCAGATCGAGGAAGTCTTTTCACCTCTCGATTTTGGGAAAGTTTCCAAAATGCTATGGGAACTCGTCTCTCCTTTAGCACCGCTTTCCACCCTCAGTCGAGTGGTCAAGTGGAACGCGTCAACCAAATTCTAGAAGACATGCTCCGAGCCTCTGTTATCTCGTTCAGAATGGACTGGGAGAAGTGCCTTCCATTTGCCGAATTCGCTTACAACAACAGCTATCAATCTAGCTTGGGTAAAGCCCCTTTTGAAGTTCTCTATGGACGACGATGTCGAACACCCCTTAACTGGTCAGAGACCGGGGAAAGACAATTCTTTGGCCCGGATATGATTCAGGAAGCAGAAGAACAAGTTCGTATCGTTCGTGAAAAGTTGAAAACAGCCCAATCCCGTCAAAAGAGTCAATATGACCGAAAACATAAGGCTATGACTTTCGAGGTTGACGAGAAGGCTTATCTTCGGGTCACCCCTCTGAAGGGAACCCATCGTTTCGGTATCAAAGGCAAATTGGCTCCTCGTTACATTGGACCTTTTCGCATTCTTGCCAAACGAGGAGAAGTTGCCTACCAGTTGGAACTACC